>NC_089685.1:60541718-60844748 GCF_031753505.1 Anomalospiza imberbis
CCCCATCTCAGCTTCCCTGTGCAGCAAGCGTGAAGCGTGGGGACAGCAGGATGGTAGTGCTCTAAATAAGCTGCCGAAATCAGAGTGCCTCCTCAGGGAGCTACAAGCTGCGGGCATTCAATCTCAGCATACCAAAAAAATTAAAATAAAAAGTAGTAAATTGGGGCCCAGGAGAATTGGCAGGGGTGTGGAATGGCTCCATATGGCAAAGGACACCCCGCCCCATGCACATGTCAGATCATGGGACCTTAGAACAGAGGGGCAGGGCAGCCTGCCAGGGACCCTCTGTTCCACACTCCCACTGTGTGTCCAACCACAGACACTTCCCAGGCACACAGGGAAGACCTCTCTACAGGGCTAGACTTGTGCGCTCAGTTTCTCCACATCTCAGACACACTTTCACTCTGCCCCTGTCCCTGGCTATAACTTTTTCCTTTTGTAAGGAAGAAACCAGTGAATCCCTTCTCCCCTACATTTCTATAAAGCTCAATTCTCCTGCCTTCCCCTGAAGCAAGAACATCTCCAGAGCATCTCCCACATCCCTTTGGAGAGTCCCTGCAGGTTTTATTTTTAGATCCCTTTGAATATTCCTGCTTTCTTACATTGATTTGGGGCATGGGGGGAGTCATTCACCTTCAGGCCTTACATTACTGTAGGGATGTGGACCTGGTGTGACTGGGATTGCTCACACGGCTGGCCAATGCTCCTGAACCAGAAATTAACCTCCCTGAGTGCTCCAGCCACATGCCAGCAGCCTCAGGCACCTGTAAAGGAAGCTTCTATAGCTCCAGGGCATCCTGGAGCACCTTCTAGCTCTGGCTTAGGAGATCATTTGGGAGGCAGAGGTGGGGCACAGGCAGGGCTCCTTAGTGATGGCCCCAGAAGACATTACAAATACAATTCAAAGCTACCTCATACAGAACATGATGCCAGGAAACTCTGCTTGGGCAGGGGTCCACTGTGGACTTCCCAGGGCAACACATGTGCCACCTTGACAATTCCCTCCCTGGAGAGAGAAATCTTGCTCTCAGTGTCTCTTTACAGGGGTTTGCAGAAGGCTGTTACAGCTGGTAATTGGTGCCCAGGGCTGCTAATTGCGTTGTGCTTGTTACCTAACCTGTGACTCATTCCTCCAAGCAGGCAGCCACCCCCTTAGGAGGTAAAAAAAAGGTGGGCTGGGGTGTGCAGGGCAGAAAGGGTCATTTATGTTTGCCTTGGAGCCCTCTGCTCCACTTCTCACCCATGTCCAGAACAAGTTAAAGCTGGATTTTGAAAGCCTCGGGGGAGAAAAGCTGGATAAAGAGAGAGCCTGGAAGAAGCCTGGGAGCAGGGGAGGCAGTGCTGCTGCTGCTTGGCTAGCTGGGCACTGCCAGCCTCCCTCCCAGCAGCCTCCCTTTGTCTCCCTTTCCCTGTGGTTGAGAGCACCGATGGCCCAGGGAAGTGCTGGGGGATGTGATTCTTTGGGAGGGCAACAAGAGCTAAGCTAGGAGCACAGCCTGACTACCCAAGGTGGAGGGGCTGCTTTTGACCCCCTTCAGCCTAGCCCATAGGGCTGGTTCCCAGTGCCAGCAGGGACACGAGGAAGTTTCAAGCCCTGAGTCACAGTGCCTCACACACAGTTTTCCCTGAATAATCAAGCACTACTTTTCCCCAGCAAAGATGTAAATTCCAATCTCCAAATCCATGACACGTGAATGGGAGCTTGTTTTGGGACTTGTCTTCTCATCAGCTCAACAAGAATCCCACTTTGTTTGCCTGTAGGGCAAGCACCCTCCCAGGGGACGGGCTGTGCTGGATGCTCAGGCTGCATGCCCTGGAGTGGATGCCACTTGGGAGCTCTCATCTGGAGCCCTGTGTATGCCAGCTCCCCCCTCCCTGAGAGAAGAGTTGCATGGCTCCAGGGCAGAGCGAGGACTTTGCTCTATATTTTAGTGACTGCAAGTTAAAATCTTCATTTTCTTTCCTCCCCCCTTCACTCTTGTCCTCATAAAAGACACAGGCAACTGGTTTAGAGCCTGAAATAACACCTCACAGGGGACTCGTGAAGATCAGCAAGTTAATCTTTACTCAGAGCTTCACAAGTGCATGGCATCAGCAGTGCCAAACCACAGGGGCAAGGGGGACACAGAAAGGACCTGACTCTGATGCTGGTTGCCCATCTTCTCCCACTGACCCCAGCATCAGCAGACTCTGCCTGACCTAATGCCCCAAGAGCCCCAAGCCTCCCAGAGCCACAGACTTCACTTTCCTCTGGCCTGCCTCAGGAAAGACTACCAACCACCACCTCCCCACAGCATGGGTATCCTGGCACCCCTTTCCTATGGCATCTGATAATGGTGGCTGCATAACAGGATTCATGACCATGCAGCCCAAGAGAGCACTGCTGTGGCTACCCAAAGCCTCCGTCTTCCCCCTGCCAGAGTATGAAGCCACTCTTGGCCCCATGTCAGGGTGAGAACCCCACCTTGCAGGGGCACTGTCTCCCTTTCTCCTAGCAGCATGGCTGGGCTCAGTCTCCTTGTTGCCCCCCAGGAGGGTGAGGTAGGTGGCTTGTCACTTCACGCTAACCAGGGCATGGAGGGATGCAAAGCTCTAGGGACCCCAGCCAGACAAAATTCAAAACTCAAGTGAACTTTTCCCTGACTTTCCTAAAGCACCCTGACCAACATCAGTGCTGGGGAGAGCAAGGGACTGAAAACCAGGGGCTAAGTAGAAAAGGGAGGGGACTTAGTCTGTGGCACACTTAGCCTGTCCTCTCCCCACACTTCTTACTGCCCTACAAGAGCAACAGCAGTGCTCCCTCCTTCCCCTGGAGGGCTGGGCAGTTGGGTCTCACGTAAAGGAGGAGAAAAATATCCCGTTGTGCATCACCCATACCTTCCCAGTAACACACAAGCCCACAGCCTTCCACCCATTCCCATTATGAATGGCATTTAATTCTCCTTTACAGGCAGTTTGCCAATGAAAGGCTCCATTAATAATTTACAAGCAATAAAGAGTACAGCTCCTATAAAACGAGGGTTTGTTGTAACCTTAGTGTCACTCCAGCTGCAGTGGGTCACGGGCGTATGAGCCGTGCTCCCTGTGCCTTGGGGCCAGAGGCGAGGTAGATGGGAAGAGAGGCCCCGGAGCACACGGTGCCACCGCCAGGGGAGATGGTGGTGACGGGAGAAGAGCTCAAGAGCTTGAAATCTGTGTGAGAAATGCTCCTACGCAGCCTGATCCCACACAGTTCCCCTACGTTCCCTGTCTGTCAATCTGACCACGTACAAGGGCAGCCCAAGGCGACAGGGAACAGCCCACAGGGGTGGTTTCCACCATGATGGTGGAAGACGTCTTTCCAATGAAACACAGAAAGCTCAGACAGGGGCGGGGGTGGGGGAACTGCTATCTGTTACTTCCTGGCTTTTCGTGGCCCTCATGGGATGAGAAAGGCTACCCTGGGGGGCCTTAGCTACCAGCATGCCCTCAGGGAGGAAGAACACACTACCTGGAGGGGCTTGGGAAGGCAGGCACCTCTGAGAGCAGCTTTTGGGGACAGTAGGTGGCAGTAGCTGCTCTGCTACCCCCCCCCACTCAGTCATCGCCCTCCTCAATCCACAGCGGGCGGGTTTGCTCCTGGAAGATGCATCCACGAACCACCTTGGGCAGCTCCTCGGCGTGGCTCCAGGCGTGGGGCTCCACTCGGGCCCAGGAGCACGGCAGGGTATGGAGAGCCTGCTCCACAGCACGGCACGCCTTCAGCACCTCCGAGCCTGCCTTCCCCAGCAAGCTCCTGCGGAAAACACAGGGACAAATGTTACCCTCGGCATAAAGAGGTGGGGCGGCAAAACCACCCAGGAATGCACTCACACGTACAGAAAGGAATTATTCCCTTCACAGCACCAACCCCAGCACACACATCCAGTGTTCTCGTCCGATCCATGTTCTGTCTCTGAACAGAGACCAGGGCTTCTCTCTCCTCCCATGACACCCTCCATCTATGCCATGCCGTCTTTCCTCACCTGAGTCCTCTAACGTTCTTCTCCGTGACCTCGACATGGATAACAATGGGGTATATTTCACTTTTAATTAGATCCCTCACACCCTCAACTCCCAGCTCCAACAGGCAGTGTTTATTCTGGAAAGGAAATTGAATAGATTTACTGATTTAAATGGAGAAAAAATAACCCCAGCCTGTGACAGTTACATTAAATCAAACCCCATACTGTGCAATATCATTGCTTTTCCAATACTAATTCCATTAGAAGTGAGATTTATGGACAGTGCCAATAGAAAAAGGGAGAATTAAAGAGCAGGGTCACCCATTCCATCACTGCCAATCCAACCCAAGAGCTCACTGGACCCCTCTCTCAGCCACAGCTCATCTTCACATCCTCTTTGTCATCACTGTCACCCACAGTCTCACATTTCTGCCCTGAGCAGAGCTGTTGCCACCTTGGTGAACATGAGGAATGTGAGAGCAGGGAGGTCACTTCTGAGTATGACATGTCCCTCTGCTTCCTCTACAAATCCCCATTTCCCATTTATTTTATCTGAGCTCATCAGAGACTCAGGGAAATATCTGTATCTGTTGCTCCACAAGTCCACAGCACCTTGACCTGAAGCACTCTCCAAATTACATAACCCCCAAGCAAGTAGCTCCTTTTCTATCACCACACCACTCTCCCTCTTCCCCCACTCAGCTGTCCCCTCCTCTCCTCCAGTCTGAATGAGCTGCCCCATCTTGGCCCTTTCTCCCCACACCAAAAGCCTCAGCACCTTCTCCATTGCCTCCCGGATCATGTGGATTCGTCCACTCTCCCTCTGGTCTTGGGGGGCAGTTCTAGACACAGGGTGCTCCTGAGCGTGGGTTGCACTGGGATCCCCTCCTGCCAGCTTCTCTGCAAGCCAAGAGGAAATAGGAAGAGAGAGATGTCAGCCCCTTCTCCCTCTTGCACACACTTTCTTCCTCAGATCCCACACGTTGGCTGCTGCACTGGTGCTTATCAAGTTCCAAGTTTCCAGATCCTGGAGAGCAAGACTAATTACACAGCATCACACTTTGGGCATGGATCTCCTGCAGCTTTCTGGTAGGCAACAAGCGAGATATCACACCTGAAGACACCTTGCATGGCAAGAGCAGCACCTTGTGTTGTACCACAGCAGCCTAAGCTGGCTCACAGACATTATCCACCCACTGCCACACTGTCCCAACCCCTCCCTAACAGAGCATGGCAGAAAAATAACCACTTTATCTTGCCAGAGAGATTTTCTGCAGGGTTTGAGTGCTACACAGGCTTATAGACAGCTCCTGTAAGTGAGCACCATGGCTGGGGAAGCAAGAGGAGTGGGTGTATGCTGGGAGAGTGGGAGGAAAATGGGGACGAGCTGAACCTCAGCTCAGAAGCAGGACAGCACACAGCAGCCAGCACCAGGAAAGCAGCAGAGAGGTGATGCTGGGACAGAGAACTGGGGGCAGAGCTGGATGCAGCATGGTCAAAGCAATGGTCAAAGCAAAGACAGCCAGGTGCCCCTGGTAACTCCCAAAGGAGGCTGACACAATACACACACCCAGACCTGGCTTCGGAGCCACAGGCCCTGCATCCCAGTGTGGATGAGGAAGGAGCCAGGCTTTACCTGCCCACCAGGCTGCTCTAGGCAGCTGCTCACACTGCCACGGATACATGAGGAGGCATCATAAAAAGGCTTTTAGGAGCTGCTTGTCCCTAAGATGGAAATAAAGTAATATTTTTAGCAGAAGGCATGTTTGGAACTGGGTCCAGTTATCCCAGGTTCCAGGCTGGCTGGGCATCCTCTGCCTAGTGACACAGTACTTCCCAGGCAGACCTGGATCCTGCAAAGCCATGTTTCCTTTGCAGGCAGCAGACTTTCCTGGAAGATCGAAAGAAAATACAGGCAGCAAACAAAAGAGAAATGGCTTGGGGCTCATGGATTATTTTCCTTCCCTCGCAGCCGGCAAAACTAGCAGGGGACAATGGAGTTTTTGCCCTCAGTGTATATTCCCAATCACAGTAAAAGCTTGGAAGCAGGTCCCCTGTGCAGTGTGAGGGGGACCCTGTAGAGGGCTCAGTAGGACAGGATATATGGCCAAGTCACTCAGCTGAGAAGCCCAGCAGCCAAAATTTTCAGAGCCATCCTTCAGCAAACCAGAGATTTTTCACTACCTCCATCATTACCCCGCAAACAAACAAATCAACTCATTTTTCAGTCCTGCAGTTGGCAAAGGGAGAACTCTTAACACTGGGAAAAGAGAGCACTGCAGAAGTGAGGAGGAAGGAGGAAAGAGGGAGTTGTCCTCTCTGAACATTCCCTATGGGAGAAATGCCCTTTCCCCAGCAGCCTCTTCAGCTGTGTGTAAGCCTCGCATCTACTGGCAGAAGGAGGGGGATACCAGCACTAAGGCTGGATCCTCCTGTTCCTGGGCGGGAAGAACTGGCATGAAGTCAACCTGCAGATCCCACACCAGCCATGGTTTTCATCTCTGGGAAGAGCCACCCAGAGCAGCAAGGCAATGCTACACCACCACCCACTCAAGGGAAGAGAGAAGATCCCCATGCCTCAGGTGACCAGAAGGGAGGGCTGGCTTCCCTGTGGGCCAAAGGGATAGGACACGGTTACAAATAGCAGGGAATATCTTGCAGACACTCAGCCCAAAAACGTGACCTGTCAACAGGTATTATGTGGGAAGATTGAGAGATTCCCACACTTACCCTCTGAAGAGAGATCTCATGGGCTTTCCAAGACTCCCATGAGACCATAACTCAACCTTCCAAGAAAAGAGCAGCTCTTCACTGAAACGGACTGAGCAGCCATGTATTGATGCCTACCTGCTGAGCACACGTGGAAGTCCAGGCGAGAGGTGGGCAGGTCCAGCAGGTTCCTGATGAGCCGTGGTGCAATGCAGCTTGGCAACAGCACCACAGGACGGGGTGTCTTGACCACCACAGGGCGCACCAGGCTGTAAGGCTTCAGGTTTGTGTCTGGGTCTGGAAGACAGCATTGAAGAAGAGAAAGCCAAAGGTAAGAACACAGGAGACCAGGACAGCCTACAGACCATCCCATTGTTCTGTACTACCTCCTCATCCTGAATCATAGAGGCACCTACCAAACCATCTTATGTCCCAGGAGAGACCCTACCCTGGTTACAACACTCACTCATGGACCCCGGATGCAGATCCCCTACCCGTTCTCTGGGACTCCCTTGAGTTATGCAGCAGTTCATTCTCCACAAAACGTTGGATGACTAGGGGACAACTGGTTCTCCAAGGGTGACAGGGCAGGGACAGGGCTAACAGCTCACCTGAGCAGGGGTCCAGCCACAGCTGCTGGGGAGGCTGTTCTGGGCTCCTCTGTGGTTTGGATTTCACCAAACGCAGTTGGCCCAAGGCCCGTTTCTTTAGCTGAGGAGAAAGTGAGGGCAATTAGGCTGAGAGCACTGCCCTTTTCACACACATGAAGAACTGGCTACAGAACACCATCTGGCAAAGAGGACAGAGCACCCTTTCAAAAAGGTATTAGGACTGCCATCCATTAGGTTCAGTCTGGGAAGTGGGGAAGTGGTAGAAAAGCAGCCACAGAGCAGTAACACTGCCTGGCCTAAAAGCTTTGCTTGCATCTGCCACCTCTGTACAAGCTGGTTTACCAACAGAGTGGGGCAGATTGTCTCTGAGGTGGTGAGATGGCCATGGGCACACACCACAGCTCTCATCACCTGCTTCTTTGTCTTACGTTATTTCTGTGGCCTCTCTGCTGCCCAGGCATCTGGCGCTTCTCCTGGATCTTCAAAAGCTGATGAGCCCTGAAAAGACAGCACTTGCACTGAAGCAACTCCAGAAGCCCCAGGGCCCATGGCCTGCTGGGATCCTCTTCACCAATCCCACACTCCTGCTGAAGCATAGGCATATCAAAGCCCTCACTCAACCTCCCAGTCCCTCACAAGCTCCCAAACACTACCCCAGTCGTCCCCAAACAAGACTTAGTCCTCCTACACCACCGAGAGGCCAGACTGCAGCCCCAGGACGCTAGGGGATGGCCAGCACACACAAATGGGGCAGGTGCCCCCTGCCTCCCTCCTCACACCGGTTACCTGCTGTAGTTGGGCACCGTGCCCTTGTCCAGGTCCCGCACGGTCAAGGGATCGACGCGAGAGCAGTACCACTCCAGCCGGCCTCTGTGCATGGTGTCCGTGACGTGCAGGATCTCCCGACACTTCACGCACAGCGCGTAAGGGTCCGACGGCTCCAGGAGGGACACGTTGGTGCGGATGTAGAACGAGTCTCCAGAAAATTTCTTCCCTTCCTTCAGGGCTGCCCGCAGAGGCTGGTATCCTGGAGCATAAAACACAGGTCACCACAGGTGGGGACGCAGTAGACAACAGTCACCAATAAGAAAGCCAAGTCCCCAGCACAGTTGCGACGCTCTGGATTGGGGTTGGGGTGCAGAGGAGGCAAACAGACAGAAGGTCTGTACCTCTGTCCCGTAACTCAGAGGATGCACAAGTCACACCAGAGAGGGAAAGCTACTGGAGCTACGGCCAACCCCTGTGTCTGACATGGTGGCCTAGGACCAAACAGGAGAGGAGAGAGAATAACTGAGATTAATCTCTAGGTTGGAGTGGAAGGTCTAGAAAGGGAGGCAGAGAGCTCAGGTTCAAAGGTGACCTAGCTGCCAGCACCTTACCTTCTAGGTCAAGCTGAAAGATGAGACTAGATGGCTCATCCCAGTGCAGCAGGCTCAGGTAGGCAACCTCCCGTGTGCAGTTCTCCAGGGAAAGCACCTCTTCCTTCAGCGATGGCACCCTCAGCTAGCAAGGACCCGATGCCATTAGACCTAAGGGCTGGAAGAGCACGCACCCCCCAGGCTCCCTCACCCATCAGGGTTACACAAAAGGTTTTACAGAGTGAGGCAGGTCTGTGAAAAACTGTATCTGAGGACAAGGCATCCTCAGTCAGCCTCTGGCTCCCACCTCTGCCTCTGAAATACCTGCTGCTAGCCATCACCCAGTCTGGATGATGGGCTGTCGTGAAAGGAAATGTGTGTGTGCAAGTAGTGCAGCTGTATTTCAAGTGGTGTCATTCTTGGCAAAACAAATGCCCTTCCCTCCTTCCAGGAGCTTTTTTCAGAGCAATTATTCTCTATAACTCAGGAGGGTCACAAAGGCCTGAGAAATCTTGCTCCAGAATTGATTGGTTTGCAATGGGCATGTGCAGGATGCAGGATGCAAACTGCTCTGAAAAGCCACAAGGTGACAGACATAAAGGCAAGGGACACAAAGCTGGACTGGCATCTTAATTGTGTGACTCATTTTTGTTTCTCCCTTCCCACAGCTCAAGGAAGGGTTTCAGAAGGTCTTGGCATTTTTACATGCACAAGTACATTTAAGTGCCAGGAGACCTGGGTGGGTGTTTGTGCTGTGTAAAGCTCTAGACAGGGAGCAGTCCTGGAAAATAAGAGAAATGGAGGTGGACTTCAAGCTGGGTAGAGGTCATCTTGCACTGGGGATCACTCTGCACTCCTTGCATCATCAAAGGTGCTTTGCAAACCCACAAAAGGAGCCCATTCCCGGACTCACCTCAATGAGCCGGCACCCTTCCCTGAGTCCTGCTTTTTCAACGCGTGAGCCTGGCTTGACCCACTGGACATAAATTCCTGTCCTGTTCCCTCCAACGATGGAGATGTCTGCTCCGAGCCTCTTCTCCTGGGGCGAGGGGTGGCTGGGATGACCCACACTAGTGAGCTGCACCACCAGTGACCTGGCAAGGAGAAATGCCAAGTCTGGCAACTGAGGTTTACTGCCTTTTCTAAGAGCCAGTCCCCCATGGCCTGTGTCCAGTTACAGGGTGTTTACTGCAGCACGGAGCTCATGACTCACCAGGGTACACGGAGCTAACAAAGACCCACAACCCCTTCTATCTCACCAGCCCCACCACCAAAGCCAAGCTGGACTCCCACAGTCCTTCCCTACCTAGACAGATGCATGTCCAGCCCAGAGCAACATCTCCACCCCTGCCATAACCAATAGCACAGTGCAAAAAATTGAAGTCCTGCTAGGAAGCAAGGACTATAGGATCTTCATTTCTCTCCTCTCCCACTAGTGAGAAAGGGCCTGCAACTGCAAGGGAGGGGCAGAAAGGAAGGGTCTCCCAAGCATGGTCCCTGGCACCACAAAATGCCCCCTCAAGCACCATCGCATTGTGCCCAGCTCAGAGAGCAGCAGTCACCTCCTGGTGACCTCCTTGCGGCTGGAAAGCGTGGATAAGCAGATCTCCGACTTCACCCTGGTGTAGGTGCTGCTGGAAGAAGAGGAGAAGGCCCCCAACAAGGTGTCAGGAAAACTGCTGCCTAGGAAAGAGCAAAAGGGAGAGGGAGCACTTTACCTGTGCTAGTGCTGCAGGGAGTTGGTGTTCTGAGGGTGGCAAGGGTCTGCCATCCTCTCCTGACCATTTTCCAGCATCTAACTGGGAAACCGAGGTTGTAGGGAGGCTTTGAATGGTCACCCTCAAGAAAAGTTTTTTCCCATGTTCCCTGAGAACAAGCAAATCTTCGTTCCCTTCATCAGCATTTTGGTCAGAAGGCAGCAGCAGCCAGGGCCATGTGGATGTGCCCAGAGACCAGCCACCAGCAACCACCACAGGACCTGCCAGCACCAGTTTGCAGGATGCTCCTCTTCACTCCAGGAGACTTACAACCCATCACACAGGTAGTAGCAGATAAAGGGAGTATCCAGTAACACCCCAGGACAAAGGTATTTCCCTCTTCTATTACCTACTCCCCTCAACATCTTCCCATGAGCCAAACAAAGCTGATGCAAATAGCTACCTGCTCTGCAGAGGAAAAGCCAGCTTTTCCAGCTGCTGTGTCTGACAAGGCACAGGGGATATGAGGGCCCACAGTACCATGCTAAAGGTTCAGAGCCCTCACAATGAGCCGCACAAAGCAGAGGTGTGAGGGAGGGTCAGTTGTCCAACCCCTCTACCCACAGCCCCCCACTCCTTTTTAGCTAAGCCCATTGAGGAAAGCCTTGTACCTGTTGAATCTTCAATGCTGCTAAAGGAGCCACAGGACAAGCTAAAAAGAAGACACAAAATGGATCTGTAAGGTATTAGCTTTTCCAAAGCCTGTTTGCATTCCATTCTCAATCTCAGCTCCAGACTTCCCCACCACCCCCAAGCACCCCTGGAGCCACCACACAACTTCCAAACAGCTTTTCCACTCAGTTCACACTCTAGGTTCTCTCCTAATCCTACCAGGCATCTCTTCCTGGACCCCACAACCCCCACAGAGGAGACAAGCAGCCCTCAGCAATCACCTTTTGTGGGGCATGCACCTCTCTTCCCGCTGCCGACGGAGGATGGAGCCGATGCAGGGAGGGAAGGGGAAGGTGGAAAGGCGGTTGATATCCTTCTCACTGTCGGGAGTCTCGTCCTTGGGCACAGTGAGAGACATGCTTGCTAACACCAACACCCAGCACCATTTCTGCCCTCCCTTCAGGCCAAAGGAGAAAACAGCTCCTTGGCTACCACAACCCTCTTTAGGATAATCCACATCCCTCCAAAGTCCCAGGAGCACCTTGTTTTCCCAAGCAGATAGCTCAGCTAGAGATCCATGACACTGCATCCCCATCTTTTTACAAAGCACAAGATGTGGGAGCAGTAGCAGATGAATAGACTAACCAAACCTTATCCTTATATTTCTGGTTTAGCCACCACACACCCAGAGGTGTGAGTAACCTGTGGCCATTTCAGGGTGCTCTGGGATGGCAGCTCAAGGAGTCAAACAAAAGAACTTGACTCCCTTAAAAACAATACGATGCTATAGGGTTCAAAAGAGTCTGGATTTCTCCTCCAGCATCATAAATTAAACAGCAATTTAGGGAGGACAGCATCTTACATGAAGCTGTTGGTTTCTAGGGTGTCATATGGAATGAAGGGCTTTCACACACTTTAGGGCAGCATTGGCCAGTTTGTTAGAGACTGAGAGCTTTGCACCTGAGATCTGCTCACACCTTACACACCACCCCACACCCCGTCTTCCACCAAGTCATAGCCTCACAATGAAGCCACTCCAATGCCTGTGTGCCCTTCCTGAGCAGTGCCTCCACTGACCTCAGCTGAGGGCCAGCCTCACATGGTCAAGTACTCACCATGCTCTGAATGGCTGAATCCCCTAGGAATGGGGTAACAGAAGTCCCCAGGGTATCGACGAGTCCATTTGCAGGGTTGTCTATGAGGCTCCAGGTGCTGCTGAGGTTGGAGCAGAGGGAGTAGGAAGAGCTGCACATCTGGGAGAGAAGGAACTCCATCATCACATTTGCATCCTCCAGAAATCAGTCCTGACCCCTTTGCCTTCCCTCTTTCCCCTTCCTTCTAGCCACCCTCACCTTGCTGAGGCTGCGGCTGCCTTGGCACCGCTGCAGCTGTGCCTCCAGTGTGCTATTCAGCCCTTCTGCCTGGCTCAGCTTGCTTAGAAGCTCATCCCGCTCCTCCTCCAGGGCCCGCACACGTTTGCGGTATTGGTCCTTCTCAATCAGGCTCTGGGAGTATTGCAGCTGCACCCCATCACGGCTCTGGATGGCCTGCAAAGAGCCAGACTGAGAGCGAGAAAAGACACGGAACTGCACTGCTGCACTACCTCCCACCCTGGCATGGCTGGACAAGATCCACTGGGGAAGGAGAGGTATCCAGAGTCCTGTTCTTGCTGGGCAGTCAAAAGCAATTTACCTGGTCCCGCTCTTTTTCGATCTCCTCCAGCTGCAGCAGCACTGTGTTCATACGATGCTTGTAGAGATCACAGTCCTTCTGCAGCGTTCGGTATTTCAGCTGCAGATCTTCCACCTCCTGGAGGTACTGGTAACAGCAAGCAACGAGCATTAGCTTTCCTGAAAGCAACTGCTTAACAGCATCCTTCTCCTCTATTCCAGGCTCTGCTTGGAGTGCAGGGACAGAGGTGGTGATGAATGCTCTACCTTATCCCTCAGCTCTTCGGCCCACTGCAGCTCATTCTGCAGGGAGTTGAGTTTCTGACAGAGATCCTGCCGGTCATCTTGGGCTTCCTTCCAGTCATGCTCCAGGATGTCCAGGAGGATCTGCTCAGAGCCTGGCACTGGGCCCTCACCGGGTTTCTAAGAGGCAAGAGGGCACTGTCACTGCACCACAAGCACCGAGGGCTCAACAGACCAGGGCTGTGACTGGCAGATTGGCACAGCTGTCACCATCATCCAGCATCAATCTGCTGTGCTCTCCAAGGCACCAAGTCACACTTTGGTGAGCCCAACCAAGAATTACAGAGCTGGAAAAAAGCACCCGTCACTACCCAGATGCAATGGCAGACACCACAGCCAAGCAACATGCTCGGAGGATGGGACAGGCCAGCCCAAACCAACAATTTCCCCAACTGCAGTGGAGGTAGCTCAGGAAAGGAGGTGACCTGGAGCCTGGCCTGCCTTAGCAGGTACCTGCAACATGCCCTGCAGCTCCTGCAGCGATGCCGTGAGCCGCTGGTTCTCAGCCCACAGCTCAGACATGGTGTCGGGGTGGCCCCGCTCCTCCGCCTCTCGCTGGGGCGGTGCCGATGCCTGTTTCCGCAGCAGGCTGCACTCCTCCTCCAGGCTGGAGACTTTGCATTTCAGCTGGTCCACCTGCAACCAGGGAAGAAACAGTCTGACACACATGGCCCCGCACCTCTGCCTTACTAGGAGAGCAAAGCAGAGAAGGTGCTGAGAAGAAAACAGTTCTGGAGGTGAATAAGGCACAGGAGACAACCACAGGCAAGCATGTGAAGGAGTATCCTGCTGCAGGGCAGAGGTTAACAGCACAGCTGCACTCAAAAGCTTCTCCCTCAGGGAAAGGAGGAAGACACACTTGCATAAGCACTTTCAGGATCATCTCTTGGTGCAACAACTTTCTTGCTACCCTGGGGCATCCACAGTGCAGCTGGCCTTGGCCGTGGGTGGACATGGGACCTCTGGTGTGCTGCCAGGGCCATCAGCTGTGAGTATCTCAAAGGTTCCTAGAGCAGCTGAGAAACAAATTCACAGTAGCAAAATCCACTGGAGGCTACTCAGTGTGGGAGGCCGCCTCTGGTGTGGGAGGTGTTTGAGGTTCAGGCTGCTGGAGGCTGCAGAGTAATACAGGGGCATCATCATTCCCTGGCCTGGTCCCACACTCCTCCACCAACATGTCACAGGAGACAGCAGAGGTCAGCGACTTTTAAGAATAAGAAAGGTCCTCCCAGACCTGTAATGACTGATCAGATTGATCAGAGAACCAATTTCACAGGTAAGTAAGGCTTTGAGAGGAAATGGGACAGGAGAGCTTATTAAAGCCATCAAGAAGCACTGCCAAAATTGCCACAGAGGGATTCAGGAACTGAATTACTTCTGTGAATCTGCACAAAAGATCTGCACAATGACTTTTGGGGACTAGACACTTCTGTACCCAAGAGTTAGGAGGGGAAGGCAAGCTGAGATGCTGCTTCCAGGGGGATTTCTTCAGCCCACAGTTACCTACAAGTGATTCACCTCCCTCCTCCATAGAGGCCCAGGGGAGCTGGCATTGGCAGGAATACCAGAAAAAAGGTAGGGGAAGATCCTGCCACTGGCAGAACAGAATGAGGTATGAAAGGTAATCACAAGGCTGTGTGAGAGGTCCTGGCCCAGACTGGTAGGGGGAATGCCAGGAGGCAGCAGACCACTTAAAAATACAGGTTATTAATAGGTTCAAGGTAGGGCTGTCCTTGCCCAGGCAGGAAATGTGTGCATGTTTGCGGGAGGTGAGAGCCTGGCAGCTGGAGTGCAGTGTCACAAATTCCTGCAGCTATGCAGGGCATGAGTCTTACAAACGTCATGAGAGACATGAGGAGGCGGTGGGGAGTGGCAAGGGGAATGGAGTCTGGGCCAAAAGGCTCCTAAGCTCAGCAAGGCAGGCTGGGCAGCTCCAGGCAGCACACACACACCTAGTGGGGGTGGCTGCACAGCCACTGGCCTCCCTAGGGAGAGGAAAACACAAACCCTCGAAGGGGAAAAAGCAAATACAAACACACAGCTTGACAGCGTGGAGCCGCCTGCTGCCTGCCTGTGCTGCCCAGAGAGCAGTGCAGGCAGCACGGAGCAGCAAGCACAGGCAGGAGCACACAGGGCATCCTGTGGTGCCAGCAGCCAGGCTGAGTATCAGGGGATGCCAGGGAAGGCATCAGCCCTGCTTCTGGCTCCTCCAGAGATATACCTCCAACTACACCAGTTGGCAGGAGCTGGAGATGTATCTCCAGCTGCCCCCAGGCAGTGGCGAGCCTCCTGCACTGTGCCCATGCCTCAGCCTTTCTGCAGGGCACATTTCCACCAAGAGCAGGGCAGGATCCCAATTACGCATCCTGTGTGCCATCAGCTCCTTCATGCTCACAAGCCACCATGTGTGGACATCTGTGTGCATCCTTCTCGGCCATCAGACCCCCACCACATCCCGCTCTGTGCTCCCCAGGATCCTACCAGCAGCTGCAGGTCCCTGCTCCGCAGCACAGCCACGTTCTTCTCCTCGCAGAGCTGCGCGTAGCGCATGGCCATCATGTAGTTCTCATCCTTCAGCCTCAGCAGCTCCACACTGTTGGAGTCCCACTCCTCTCTCAGCCGCTGGCAACGCTCCTGCACCTTCAGGAGCTCCTTCAGCTGCTGCTCCAGCCGGACCTGCTCTTGCTCCAATGCCTGGTTTTTCACCTGGAGCTGGTGTTCCTTCAGCAGGTGCTCTTTCCGTTGAGCCCTCACCTTCTTCACCTCCATCATCAGGAACTGAGTTAGCCCCTCAGGGCCTTCCTCATCTGGGGAGAGACAAAGGAGAACCTGTTCCTGGCTGCTGAAATAGGGGTAACCCCAAGAAACTGATTTACCCAATGCTCTGTTTTGCATCAAGAGGTGACAAGTTCCCCTGAGGGTTTGCAGGCCTTGTTGTCCCAGGCTTATGGCACCACAGTCTGTCACAGCTGTACACGTGGCTCCCCCCCGCCAGAGGGGAGGGGGCCAGAGTACAGACCTGTCAGGACTCCTCACACACAGCCAGCGTGAACCCGGTTTTCATGCAGGCATGTAAACTTGCACAAAATTTTCTGGCCCTTCCCATGCAAGCAGCAGCTGAAAGGAGAACAGAGCACCTGCTCCTACCCAGGATCATAGAGCAGCGCTGGGCTGGTTCCCTCCCCGTAAGCCGTGTGTAGTGCTCTGGGTAGTAAAACTCCAAGGATTCCAGGAAGGCTTCGTAACCTCGCTTTCCACGGCGCCGAAGGATGTCCATCAGGTGACCTGGAAGAACAGATAAAGAGCTAGGATAAATTCTCTGCAAAACAGAGAGAACACTGTGTAGCACCACTTCATTACATGAAAATAGCATCTCCATCAGATCTACTTCCATCCACAAAAATGGGAATGGTTAGAGGAGAATGAGGTGAGAGCACTGCCCTCTTCTGTGTGCACGCAGGGGGAGGCCCTGGGTACAGAGCACCCCAGAGAACAACAAAGCTGAGGAAGCAGCACAGTGTGTGCAGCATCCACTCTGTCTCAAAACCAGGTTATCCCCCCCAAACCAGGCCCATCCAAGTTTTGTGTCTTCTCCCACCTGTCTGGTTGCTCTTGCAAGGGAATCGGCACGAGTTCAGCACCTCCTCCTCATCCTGCTCATCTATGACGCGGCACTGGCGCAGGTACGGGGTGAGCTTGGCCGGGTTCAGGGAGCGGGTCAGCTGGTGTCGGGCACTCTCAATCTTCTCCCAGATGGTGTCTTCCTCCTCCTCCTGCTCTGAGAGGCTGCTGGCTTGGAGAGGCACATTCTCCACGGCTGGAAGGATAAAAGGAAAGGATAAAATGATGAGGAATGATGGGGAAGCACAGGTAGAAGGCATAAGTAAGCATGGGACAACGTAAGTCAAGATATGATCCTGCAAATGATCCATTTGTCCAATCTTGCAAATGGGACTCATACATTAGAAAATATTTTAAATACAAATGGTTTCAGCAAGATCTGGAGTATCCACCTAGAGCCTTAGATATGTAGAAGGCAATTGGTACCCAAGGGAGTTAGAAGTCTGCATAGTAGGAAGTCTAGAGAAGATATCATCCTTATCTCTCAAACATTCTTAAATCCCCCCAGCCATCACACACCTTCTCTTTTGTCCCATCCCTGAGAATAGGAAACTCTCAGGACCAAGAGTTTTTGCAGCCTGGGACATGCTTTCTCATACTTGGGCCTGGAAAGTATCCAGCAAATGAATCCCTGGCACTGTGCACCAAGCATTGGTGACCAAACAAGCTCTGAAGGGCACCATCCCACAGAGAAGCTTGGCTACAGGTACTGGAATCAGCAGGGAATCACATGAACATATCTTTGGCATATCTTCCACACAGCTGTATGGAGCCCTGAAAACATGCAGCAACAAGGCAAGCACTCTGCCAACCAAATAAAGCAAGAGAGAACCCCTCAAGTGCACAGGCCAAAACGTCTCAGAGCCATGGTGAACCTGCTCCATTAAGTCCTACAAGCTGTGATGGAGCAGGTATGTGCAAAGTGCTCTCTCCCCAGCTATGGATCAACTCAAAAAGTGTTATCTGTTTTTGCTCAAGAAATGAAGTCTGCTTCACAGGCCAGCACAAATCCTTTGCAGCCAAGGCAAAGCACAGCAAAGATCTCCTGAGACTTAGAAGCCATTTCTCCTCCAACGTGTGTGTGGTTACCTGCTGCTGTGGTGCTGGCATTAAGTCCAGCTTTGGTAGCCAAGGCACACAAACATCTCCAGGGGCAGGGCAGAGGTTCACATTCCTTGGGGAAAGGAAGCATCCTAGTCTTTTTCCTTTTCCTTGGAAATTTGGGGGTGGAGTTCTGTTCGTTGTTTTGTTTTTTTTTTTTTTTTTTTTGTTGGGTTTTTTTTTTTTTGCTTTGGTTTTTTTTTTGGGCTTTTTGTGTTTTGTTTTTTGTTTTTTTTTTTTACTTGTGGTGCAAATTACAGCATGGTATTTCAGACTGACAGCCAGTACATCAAGGAGGATGGCTAAGAGAGCTGCGCAGAAGTGAATCCTCCAGATACAAGAACAGGAGGCTTGGGGTCTGATGGATGGAAGAGAGCAGGAACAGAGAATTGTTATTGTTGACACCACAAAAGATTCCCGGGTGTCTCATTTTCTGCACCAAAGAGTTTAGGAGCCTAAATACAAATACAGATATGGACTGCTCTATGTTGAATAAAACCAGTGTTTCTTGCAGAAATTTAACTCTCATTTGAGACTCTTGTCACATAGACGCAAGAGAGTGTCACATAGACCCTGCAGTGTCCTCCTCCTGTGCTGGTGGAGGACACAGCAGCAGGTCACAGAAATTGAGCTTTTCAAACTCCACAGCAGATTTGTCCCTTTAAGTCAAACTCTTTCTCCAAGGAAAGTCAAGCCGACTGTACAAGCCGCGACCAGCTTCTCGGCAGGCAGGCTCGGCAGAGGTGGAAAGGGAGAGGGAGGGAGAGAACGAGAGGGGAGGGGTGGGCAGAAGGTTCCAGAGCCGGTAGCCCCGCTCCCGCCCGGGGTATCCCCCTCCCGCGGCGGCCGGAGGGAGCTCTTCCCTTTCGCCGGTCTGAAGGCGCTCTTCGAGAAACGCCGAGCCGGAGGCCATTCCTGAGGAGGTGGCTGGGGAAGAGGACAAGAAGCGCAGACATTCCCCACCACCACCACTCCCGAGCCAGTGCGAAACTCACGTCCCGGGGCGATGCCGACGAGCAGCCGCCGCCTCCGCGGCACAGGGTGCCCGGCGGGGCTCCGCCGCCCCCGGGACCCCGTTCCCGGACGGGGCTCGCCCCTTACCTGCCATCCCCGCTCCGGGCGGCTGCTCCCCGCGCCGCTCCGCGCTGCCGCCTCGCCGCCCCGGCAGGTGTGTCTGAAGCGCCCTCCCCACCCCCCGCACTTTCCCACCCTCTTTCCCTGCCTCCCTCCCTTCTCTCTCCTTCCCTCTCCCGTCCAGCCGGCTGGAAAGAAGCCGGCACCCCCCGGGCTATGGAGAGCTTAGCTCTGCCCACCTCCGGGGGTCGCGGGGCACTCACCGGCGGGCGGGGGCGGATCCCCCTCGGCCACTCCCGGTTTCTGAGAGCCTCCGGCTGCTCCTCACCTGGGCGAGACGGGGAAGGGTTTTTCTCTGCGTGTGTCCCGTCCTAGCCCACCTCGGTCCCCAGCCCCGGGACAGAGCTGCTTCCCAGAAGGATGTGGCTCGCCAGCCACTTCTCTTCCGAAACGCACCCGACAGGCCGGCGGGGGAAGGGGGTGCACGCCTTGTCCAGGACCCTGCCCGGGCAGGATGGGGGTCTCCTCGGCAAGGCACAGCCCCCCCGCGCTCTTCCACAAAGAAGAGATTCATAAGGAGAGGCTTCCTTTGATTCCAGGGCTGCGGAAATTGCAGCCAGGCCACCCAAGCTGTAGGCCTGGTTCTGGATGGAGTGGGGGATCCAAGCAAGGGGAAGAAGTTGAGAGTGCTGGAAAGATGCCTGATCCAGGCCAAGAAGAGATCCCACAGGCTAAACTTTGGCCCCAGTCCTCAGCTGTGTCTGTGGGTGGAACTGGGTGTGTAGACACCTCAGGCAGTGTGATGGAGATGTACTCCAGGGCATGCAGGGGCTTGCAACTTGGGCCTGGCACCGGCCAGGAGTGGATGCTGGGAAGCCTTCCTCTGGTCCAAGTGGCCACAGTAATCCCAGGAGGGGACCTGTGTGTCCACACAGCATCCCAAAGAGTTTGCACAGAGTACCCTCCACACCTGCCACATACTCAGTTGCCCAAATCTATGCATACCACGGGACAAAGAGGGCTCCGAGAGAGATGGAACTGGACACGAACATCAAGCTTCCCCCTTCAAGGCTAAGTTGTTCTTCATTTTCTCTAGCAACCCTATTTCACTCTCATTTCTTCATTCTCAGCTGTGTCAGACATCAACAGCCAGGCTATGTAGTGCAGGCTCTGTACAAGAGATTCCCAATGCATTATCAAGCTCTTAAGAAATAGGAGTGCCCTGATTCTCCCCAGCCCAAAGGGTAGTGCAGAGTACTGCTGTGCATCCCTCCAGGGCTCGGAACACAACATGAAGGAGCCCTGCATTGCTCCTGCCCCTGCCAACACACTCAGAAAAGGGAGGTGCCTTTAGCACCCCACCACTGCAGCTTCTAGACCCCGCTTCTCTACGGAAAACTTTCCCTCCTCATTCACGTAAGTGAAGAAGCAGCTGGATGAACTGGCCCACCCTTTCCTAAAGAATTTCTGCTACACCCAAAGTGAACATCTTCATTTGTTTCTCCTCCAGGGCCAATGGCAGGGCTCCTGCACCAGTTTCAGTAAGGTGATTTGAGGGAAGGGAGGCTTTCATGAGACCCTTTCCCCATGCTGCATAGTTCCTTTCAAAATCAAGCACAACCACCACCTGGGAACTGAGAGTGCATCTATGTGATACACAGAGCACACAGCCTTTTTGTTGCAAAATATACACAGACACTGAGCAAACGCCAGGCACTTGCATGCACGTGGGGCTTTCAGCAAACTGCCCTTGGATGGCATCCATCCCAACAGGCACTGGTTGACACTCTGAGCACATGAATTTGTTGTTGACTCACCCACCCTGGGAGGGGTTCCAACAGCCTCCTCCCCTCCCCTGTAAGCCCAACAGTGCACAGCTCCTACACAGAGGGCACATGGTGACCCAGGACCACCAGCAGCAGGGCACAGCTCCTGTCTCCAGCCCTTACCTCCAGCCAGAGGCATCCAGCTGAGTGATGAAAAGCAAGTACAAGCAAGGCTGTCTGCTGGAAACCCATTCTGACTCAGGCCACGTCAATTTTTGCCTGCTAGGTATTCTCTCCAAAACAACTCAGGTCTCTCTCTCTCCCTCTCTGGTGAAAAGACTTCCTGAGCTGGGTATTATGTGGTGATAGAAGATAAGATCTTCACAATCCTGATGAAAATCCCAAAGCAAGAGTTGGTTTCTCTCATTCACACAGAGACCAACTCAAGGCTGATGACAAAGAAATCCTCTTCCTCCACCCACCCTGATCCCATGGGCAGTGGCTGCACTGCTTTGTGACTCACAGCACTCAGACATCAGACAGAGCAGGTCCCACATCAAGAACAGCTAAAGAAATATCTTCACCCTAGATTGCCCACGGAAGAGTCTCAGACATCCAAGTCCAGGGAAAAATAAATAATTCAATAATTGGTTGGTACAGCAATAAGGGCAGGTCCTTAGACTGCCTAAGTGACTACTAATTTCCTTAATTTTTTTACAAGCTCCATTACTTACTCTCCTTCATGGAGAGTCTTTGAGCTTGGCAGGTACTCCACAAGCAAGAAGACCACCCCTGGCTCTGGGCTGAGTAACTGATCCCAACAGCTCCTGAGAGAAGCGATACATTCCATGCTTGTTTTTTGGCCAGGGTGTGGAGGCACAGGCATGCAAAGCTCATGCTTTGGAGGGAAGCTTCAGTTGTATAAGACAACCCCAGGTTGCTGGAGATATACAGTCCCACCAGACTGTGCATGCTCACAGCCAGATACTACATTTCCAAAATAGCTTTAGCAGTATCACTAGCTTTAGTGCTGGCACACTTGAGTTCACACTAGGAATGACACTGGGGTGTTTGGGTGGTTTTGTTTTGGTTTTTGTTTGGTTTTTTTTTGTTTGTTTGTTTTTTTTGTTTTTTTTCTTGTATTGTTGGTTTGGTTTGTTGTTTTGGGTTTTTTTCAAATCCTAACCAAAATAGTTGCACCGGTAAAACGTTCCAAGCCACACGGGCTCACAGAGGAAATCTGTAACACGTTAGCAAATGGTGAGTCACACGTCCTTTCCATCACCAGAGAAGGGGCTTAGCACACATGGACACAGAGTGTGGCAGGCTGCTGGGTTTTCTGCAGAACCTTGCAGTGTGGGGTGACCTATGGCACTAAGAGGTCAGAGGGATCCCGCAGGGGCGAGTGAGCCCGTGCTGTGGAGAGCTGGGCTGGCCATGCCTCGGCACTGCATTGTTTGCCCCTGCCTGGAAATAGCTTTAGGAAGGTCTGAAGCAGGGCAGGAATTCAATAAATTCCTGTTTGTGTGGTTAAAATGCCATTGGTACAAAGCTCAAGCTGTGGTTACAGATGGTGAGCTGGGTGCTCTGTAAAGTCTTGCCCTGTGTTTTGGGAAGCACAGTAAATTTAAAAAGGTGAAACTGCCTACCCACACAGTGTCCAGCATGTGAGCCAGTCAGAACATCTTCAGCAATATATTTCTTACTTGGTCCTTCTTTTTTTTTTTTTTTTTTTTTCCCTTCCCCAATCAAAATAAACTATTCTTCTTGCAGCCTAGTGATTTGCAGAGACTTACAGCTTCCACTGAAGTTTTAGGGGGGAGGTTTACTAAGGTCTCCTAGGTGATCTCCCAAGTCAGGTTGAGGAAGTAAGTTTGAAATAATTCCCCTAATAATAAAAACTTCCACCCTGCAATAGCTGTCCCAACACGATTTGGTGTCATGAAAAAACTCTCTGCAGTTTCTGTTCCTGTGTGGAACAAAAAAAAATGCCAAAAACACAAAAGGACTTGTGAAACAAAAGTATCGACTCCAGCCTGGTCTAATTGGCTCATACGCTGCTTCACGCCAGATTAGTTAACACACACAGAAAAAAAAGCTTTTCTTAATGACACTCCTCAAAGTCAGTGTTAATATTAACAGCCTTGGCAAGGACTTTGACTACCTGCTCTTTTGCCCGACACTTTTAATAGCAGATGTAAGACCGCTGCCGCACACTGACAGTAGTTTATTCCCTTCACAGTAGTGGCTGCAGAAGGGAGAAGGAATGAGGTCCCCCCTCAAAAACCGAGTGGCCTTTATAACAGGAAGGAAATGCGTGTATCTGTGTGGAGATAGCAAAACAAGCAAATATTTCCTTCAGCATTCCTCCCCCTCATCACACGAACACACCCATCGCCTGGAGCTACAGGAGGCAAAAGCATGTGGGAGCCTTTTGGCAAGGTATTGGCAAGAAATCTGTGTCCTCCTCAAGGCACCAGAGGTGTGCAGGGTCACGAGGAAGACCTGAATTAGAGCAGAATGACGGGATTAGGGTCACTGGCATGAGCTTTCTGCTCTAAGGCTGCCCAGCTGCCCCCGGCAAGGGGGCTCCAACTCACAAGTTGCTTTATTCTTAAACCATTATCCGAGTGAGATTAGTCTCAGTTTTTTTTCCCCTCTCTCTCCACAATATAAGCCAATCAAGAGTCCATCTCATTGGTCATTATGAATCCAGTCTGGTTGGTGACCCTTTGCAAGAGGACCATTAAAGTCTGCCGTGGGCTGCATAAGAAGGGTCTGAAGAGTGACAGCACAGAGGTTACAGTGAATACAGGGGAGCAGTCTGCCCTCCCCAAATATGACCCACTCTGTCTAGAAACTGGGAGTGAATTCTGCTCTCCAATAAAGGATCCGCCTTTGTTGTTTACTGGGCTGTGTGCAAGCAGAATTTGTTTCTCAGGGACAAGAACCACATGGACTGAGGGTGTACTCACAAAGAGTGGTTACCTGCCTCGAGAGGAAAACAAATTACTGTCTAAGAGGAGAGGTGGTGGGGAATGGAGCCTGGAGAATGAACAAACCCAACAGCATTTCAACTGCAGCAAGCAGCAGCTCACCAAACCCAGCCCGTTTGCCTTAGTGCCTCCTTGCACGCCAAGGCTGCAGCCACCAGAGGTCAATGTGACCACATGAACCTCACCCAGCTGCTGGGTGCTGCACCCCTTTGAAACTGGGATGTCGAACATAAGTATGAAGTAGTGTTTTCCACTTCTTAGGACATAATTTTGAGACAGATTTGCATGTAAACCAACATTCAAAGCATTAATCACAATAGGGCCTCAGCATTATCCAGGGAAAAAATAGCTTGGGAATGACAATGTCTCCAGTTAGCATCATGCAAGCCCACTGAATTGAGACTCTTACTTGGCTGTGGGCCCCACAAGTGCTCCTGACACCGTGGGCATGTCTCAGTCCTGCTGGTTTCAGTGTCACTCATGTATTCTCACCAATCCCAGCCTTGGTAGCAGGAAATTAGTAGAAATGGGCAGTCTGTACTTCCCTGAGTCCCACTTCTGCTTTCTGGGATATAGGTCTGTCATTGTGAATGAGATCTGCCCCAGATTCAGGCTGCCTGGATAAAACAAGTAGCTGACCTGCAGCCAGAGAAAGGCAAATGGGTTAAATGAGGCAGGGTCATCAGTCTGGGTTAGAAGTCAGAGAGGGATGAGACTGCAGAACAGAAATCAATGTGTCTAGATAGCTTTGTAACAGCCAGCCATTCCTCTGCACTCCCACGTGTACCAGTTCTCCTCTCTATCTCCCCTATGTCCTCCTCTAGACCTCCCCAAACAGTCACCGAGAAGCCCTTTCCATCCTGGCCTCCCATCCCCTTCATCACCTATGTGGATACCCACCTAGTCAGAGCAAACAAAACACTCCTCCTCCACCCCCAGTAGAGCTCCAGCCTTGTGGGATGGACAGGTTTCCCCAGACAGTACACATCATCCTCTCCAAGAAGACTCCACTGCACTGCAGGATCATCAGTGATGCCCTCCACAAGGCCACCTGCCCAGACCAAATGTGTTTCCATCATCTCCCAGGAACATTAGCTTAGGATGGGAGCAAAAAAGTACCAAGAGGCAAACTCTGGCTTGTCTTCACAGGGCAGATGAAGGCAAAGACATTGAGACGGCGAGAAGAACCATCTCAGATGTCATCATAGAGATGAGCAAACTGTCCGAAAGCAGTTTGGATTCAGAAGAACAAATTGTCACCAAGACATCAGCTGCTTAGCTGGGAGCTCTGCTCATCCCCATTCAGAAATACTCTGAATGCTTCAACAGGAGGAAAGGAAGAAGCATAGATAGAAAACACCACTTCCATCTTCCCTTCCTCTTCTCTGAGATGATCCAAGTCCTGTATGGCTCCTCTCCTGAGCTGGTGCATAAACATGCCCCAGGGTGTTCAGCTGCCAGAGTCCCTGAGTCACTGTGAGGCTGAGACTGGCCAGATGCTGATGGAGGAGAGGCAAGAGGGGTGATACCACCCCACAACACTCATACTAAACACGTGCCATATTGGGGAAAGGGACAGGTTAGGACTACATCAGGACCTTTTCCTCTGGGCTGGAGAGCAAACCTGTCCAGGACATGAACGGGGAAAAGAGCTGAGTACATGCTAGGAGGACAAAGTCTCTGTAGAGAGGGCAGAGAACAGCCAAGTGCTGCCATCAGCTGTAACACTGCTCCAGAGCCATAGGGTGTCACCACCCCACCAGCCAACCCTTTGGGGAAGGAGGCGGTTGGGCAAAGCCAAAATGCTTTGGGTCGGCCCAGCCTTAAACTGGAGCCCTTGCAAAGGGAAGGATATGGAGAGTCAAGGGCTGTGCCTGTTCCTGCCCCATAGACCTGCCAGGGCTCCTTGCTTCTGACTGTGTGACCCTTCCCAAGATCTTTCATGGAATGGCTTTAAAATGACAGAGAGCAAGTATAGATTAGATACAGAAAGAAATTCTTAACTGTGAGGGTGGTGAGGCACCAGAACAGGTTGCCCAGAGAAACAGTGGATGCTTCATCCCTGGAAGTGTTCAAGGCCAGGTTGGATGGGGCTCTGGGCAACCTGGTCTAGTGGAAGGCATCCCTGCCCTTAGCAAGGGGGTTGGAACTGGATGAATTTTAAGGTCCCTTCCAACCCACTTTTATTATTCAGTGATTCTATGACCTACACTGCATTCAGCTATTTGTATCCTACAGCTGCTGCACTGAGCCAGGCCTGGGCTTACTTGAGGGACTGCAAATGGGCTGAAACTCCCATCTGCTCCTTTTAATGCTGCTTAATGGTGTGTCCTCCAGGGCATCCACCAGAGGTGGCAAAGAGCACCCCTCCGCCCACGCTCAGCATGAACCAAGCGCTA
Organism: Anomalospiza imberbis; assembly: GCF_031753505.1. Lineage (NCBI taxonomy): Eukaryota > Metazoa > Chordata > Aves > Passeriformes > Viduidae > Anomalospiza > Anomalospiza imberbis. The sequence goes on from NC_089685.1 coordinate 60,567,679, forward strand.
CAAAACAAAGCTGAAATATGACAAATTCGGCACAGATGTGACCTAAGCCAGAGCAGTATGGTGCCAGAGGTGAAGAAAAGAGCACGGCATCTTGGACCTCATTTCCTCCTCCACATACCACCATGGCCACACCAGATGCCCTGCAGGATGTGATCCTAGATAACATGGGAGGTCTCCAGCCTTTCTGGTGGCTGTATGGGATCTGTTCTGGAGCCATCATGGCTGAATAGGCACCCTCCCCTAAACACTCCTCCATGCCTGGCGTTCCCAGTGCTCCCCATTCCTCTGTCCCAAAGCCAAAATACCCAGATCCCTCCTTGTCGTGGCCTGAGTGGGTCTTTGCCCTTTAGAGCATCCCACGGAGACCAGCATCAGTCAGAGAAAACCATGGGAGGAATCAAAGCCTGGCATGTAGCAGGAGCTGTCCCTCACTTCCCAGGAAGCTAACCACAGTCTCTCCCTTAGAACAGAGCTTCACAAGACCCCAGAATGCAATCCCAGCCCTCCCTGGAGCTGGATGCCCATTTTCCCTGCAAAGAAGTCACACCCTGCCACATAGATGCAATCCCTGGGCTAAGAGTCACAGACAGTCGCTTGCTGGAGCCCGCCCAAGAGCAATGAGCTTTCCAAGTCCTTTCCCTTTCTTGGGGGTCTGGTAGTCACATAAACAGGAAGAGCCTGGCCCTCTCCCTCCCCCTTCCAGGGCTTGCCTCCCTCCCCTCCTCTGCGGCGGGCGCCGGCATGATGCAAGCCCCAGGCTGGGCTGCTTAGCCCCCTCGGGAGGAGCTGCCGGCTGGCCCCTGACCTCCAGGCTCCGCATTTCCTGTGGCAGCCCAGGAGGGAGACGAGGCCCCTTCTTCCAGACGCTGGGGCTGGGCGTAAAGGGGCCTCTATGGGCCAGCCTGCGGGGAAAAGGAAAGGTCATGGCGGTCCTTTGCCTGCAGCAGCCCGAGGTCGAAGGAGGCAAAGATGCCAGCAGCCCCGGTGGAGGTGGGAGCATCACTGGGACACAGGCGTCCAGCCTAAATGACAGGGCAAGGGCCATGCTCCTGCCCCCGCCCTGCAGCCAGTTCTCCAAACCCTTCTTTATCTCCTGGCGTTTATTTTTAAAGGCTTTGTGGCCTTCTCTCCCAAAACCAAAGGCAGCCACATCAGGTCTGGGCTGCTGCCCAGGAGGGAGCAGAGCCCATGCCTGCAGAAGAAGGGTGCAGCTGCAAAGCCCAGCACTGTTAACCCTCAGCAAGCTAAACCCAGCTGCAGGAAAAGCTGCCTGTCCTAAAATTAAGAAGCTGGACTGCTGCCTAGGAGGGTATTACCCCTTTCCCCCAGGTCCCTCTAGGGAGGACTAAGCTGAGACAGGCATCCCCCGACTCCTCCACACATCTCCCATGGGTCATGACAGGGAACACGACTGAGATCTGCAGAGGGAACCAGGAAGAAGGACAGAGTCTTGCTGAAGGCATTCAGTTTAAGAGGCATATCCCTGTCTCTGGGGTCCCAGTCCACACTTGGGCTCTCTGCAAGCCCTGGCTTCTAAAGGCCCAGGATGCTGAGCACATGTGATGCCCGCTCTTCACGACCTGGCAAGAGGTGCCGGATGCCTGGGGAGAGCAGGGAGGAGGGATGGCATCCCGGATGGAAACCTCTGGTATGCCTCTGCACTGATCTCCACTCTGCCCTGGAATGTGCCGGCCAGCAGCATGTGGGAAAGTGGAGGCAGCAGAGACCTTGGATGTGTCAGCTCCCCGGCTGAGTAAACAAGAGGAGCCCTGGCAAGCATTCAGCCCCAACTATCCAAGACCTTGAAAAAAAGGGGGCTGGAAACAGGGAGTTTCTTCTGTCCCCTTCTTGCTCAATCTTTGCAAAATATGTCCTAACCTCTCCCCAACCTCAGGTGCTAACACCACCTCCTCATATCCCTAGCAAGTCTGGAGAAGAAGTGTGGGGAGAGACTCTCCCTGCAGAGTTTCCAGCACCATGCTGTTAGATCTAACATCCGGGAGAGACACTGCCTCAAAAGGAGGGTCTGGAGAAGAAAGAGGAAGGATAAAAGGATTTATCACCCCCCACCATGCACACATATCCATGCCCCTTGGCAGTCTCCCAGACAGCAGGGAGCGCAGAGCATGGAGGGAGCTTCCACCAATACTGGCAGTGCCTCGGGGAGCACAGTGAGAGCCGGGACAGAGACACAGTACAGCTCCCAGATAAATACCTCCCCAGCCCCAGATGGGGACATTCCCACTGCGGGGTGCAAGCTCCAGCCACACTCCAGGTTTCAGAGGCTCAAGAGAGGCTGACAGTGCATTCCCTAGTGCTGGTTGGAAACATGTTCCCACCGCTCTTCAGATTAGCAGCATTGCCTTCCTGGTCTCCTCTATAAAGTGCACCTCTGCACCCAGGCACAGGAACATGGGGAAGAGGGGTGGGCTGGGGAAGGTCCCCCTGCATCCCACCAGTGGAGCCCATCATCTCCTGGGGGCCGAAGTCCTGCAGCAGTGGCACTAGGAGGTTGTGCCTTCTGGCCACCATCCCGTGTCCCCTATCGCTCCTCCGCAGGCGCAGACTCCCGGAGAATGAGCCATTGTTCCCCAGCCCTGCAGCCTCTTCCTGTCCCTGTAGGGCTGTGAGACAAACAAAAGCAGAGCCAGACGCCATGGGGAGGAGGCTGGATCTGTTCCCCTCCTCCAGATCCCGCAGCAACCCCACAGGCAGGCAGACGGATGGCCGCCTTGGGGGGAATGGGCAGGGACACCCCTATTTTTAGCTGCTCCTGCATCCCCACCCCCTTCCTTCCGTGGGCCAAAAATACATGGGCTGGATGGACAGGCAAAATCATTAGGATAAAAGAGTTGTCCAGGCCTTGTGTCCAACCACTCCCCTGGTTTCACCTCTTCCCTTTGACCAGAATGGGTTCCCCAAGCATGGTCTCCCACTCCCAACATGGATGACTTATCTCTTAATCCCCATTCCCTATATCCCCATATCCTCTCTCTGTACAGTCTACCCTTCCTCACCCCCACATGCCACTCCCCCTCTGCTCTATGGATGCATCTCCCATTCCTTGATGGTCCCCTCTCCCATGCCACACCAGCCCTGGGGACCTTCTCCCTTCCCCAGTTCCTCCTTTCCCCAAAACACCTTTCTGCACCTCCTCATGCAATTCATTTCCAAAAGGCACAGAGCTTCCCACTCACCCCATCCCCTCCTTCCCCTCTGTATCCCTCCTACCCTCACCATCTCCTCCTTTCTCTCCCCACCCCAAGAACCTCCATCCCAGTTCCCTCTAGCCTGCATGGGCTTTAAACTCCTGTAGATATGCTGCCCCTCCTTGTCCTGCCAAGGGAACATATTTGAGGAAGGGCAAAGAAACTCACAGATCCCCCTGCACACAGAGAGCTGCTTCTCCAAGTACCAAATTTATATCTAAGCCCTCCCCTCAGTCCCTCCTGCACTGACTTTTACAAGGTCTGTGAAAAAGAACTGGAGAATCAAGGGTGGGGTTGTTCTGGGGAGATCTATTCTACATACATAAATATATATCTTTATATTTACATCTCTTTTCCTAGTATGTGGAATCACAGAAGTGTTTCCAGGCCACAGGCAGCTGTTCCTGGATTACTTCTGGTTTATGCAACATCCTCTCTCCCCCTCCCAGCTATGTCCCAAACCCCCCTTCCCTCTCCTCTGTGCCCATGTAAAACTCGGAGGGAAAGCATAGATCAGGATCTGTCCTGGGGTCTGTCCCTCACACCCAGCAGCACCCCACAACATCCACAGCAGCCCTACAGCACCCCACATCCCTGGCCAACAGACAGGAATAGCATACCAGGAGGAAGCTGGGGAGTGTGGGGGGAGGAGGAAAGATGAAAATATTTGGGATAGGAGGAGATGGGCAGAGGGAGGGAGGCAACCCGCCAACAAGCCTGGGAACTCATCTGTACCTCCTCCTGGGCTTTGGCAAAGCCCGAGGCTTTGAGTTCCCAGCCCTGCTCCCAGGGGAAAAGCACACACTCCCCTCTTTGCAAATCCCACAAGTAAGACGTGGTCAGTCCCATTCCTTCTGCCTCCCACTGCTCCAGGGGAGGGGAGGAGCTGGTGGGGAAAGTTAGAAGTGGGTGTTTACAGGGTTATCCACCCCACTTCCAGCATGAGTGGGTCTAATCCACTGCTTCTGCCTGCCTGGTGGTGCTCACCACAATCTCTCCACTTTCCTTCCCCAGTGCAACACAAAGATTCTGGGAACCAGACCGCTCTGGTCCCTTTCCCTGCTTATCTCAAAGGCAACAGGCACGGTGTGGGGGATTCACAGCAAAAATGGGTTGAGCCTGGCTGAGCACATCTGGGGGTTCAGCCAGAGGAGAAATCACCCCAGTGGAGAAACTATAGGGCATGAGGGATCCAGTGCCTACAAAGCCAGAGCTGGCATCAGACCAGGGATGCTCTTGGCAAGACGCTGGGTGCTTGCGCCTATCCCTTGCCCCAGGGTGTCGCCTCCTGCCACCACTCTGGCTTGCTCACCCTAAAACCGGCTTTGCCTTCAGCTCATCCCCAGGGCAGTGAGACATGGACTGGAGGCAGCACCGAGGGCCATGGGCTGGGAGCAGGGAGAAAGGACCTGACAGCACCAGTGTGAGGGGGAGCTGGATGAGGCCATGCCTGGTGGGGCAAGGGAGCTCTCTGCACCCCCATCCCCATTGTGGCAGGGTTCTGTCCCCCACCCCGCTGCTTGCAGTAATCCCCATACCCATGTGGTATGTGCCCTCATGGCCCCAAGAGAAGAATGGAAACATCTGGAAGTCACCTGCAAATGAGCAGCACTTTCAGTTAATGAGGAAATATGAGCCAGAGACCCTGGGCAGCAACAGGATATCTGCTTCTTGTGCACTGAGCAAGGCACCCCCTTCCCACAGAGCCCCCTGCCTGCCCTCCCTCTTCAGGAAGTTTCCAGCACTGTTGTGCTCTTGGAGGTCCATCCCTGGAAATTTCCCAGGGAAGGAGGGAAGGTGGGAAGGCAGCAAACTGAAATGGCAGGGAATATAAACCCATGGGTGTTTATATGGAGTGGATCCTATCACAAGCTGGGATGCCCTCATCACCTTCCCTTGGCTTCTCCCAGGCACTAGGGAAAGGGAGTAGAGGGATTTTTCTTTATTGGAGGGGAGTCCTGCATCAGCCTCCTTCAGGCATTGAGTCTGAGAGTGGAAGGCACTGCAAAGTGAGCTAGGGTGAAGGACTGAGCACCAGGAAGTGGGGCAGAGACTTCAGCCCCTCCACATCTGTCCATTCCTCTCTCCCTCCCCATCACCTTCAGTCACCCATAAGACCTCAACCCTGTGTTGGAGGGATGAGTGCTGGGAAGATGAGGGGATGCAATTTGCACAGCCCTGTCTTTGATGTTGTGTAAATCCTCATCTGGGAAAGCTGCTGGGCCACTTCTCTGCTCCATGATAAGCCCAGTAGCCAGTCTCTCTGTAATGGTGAGACTGGTACTGTTGCCTGGGGCATAGGGTTACAGATGGGATGAAACGTTGGGGTGACTGAAGGTAAATGAGGTAGCTGGGCTGGGAGGGGTCCAGGCATAAGCTCCTGCCTAGGGCACCCATGAGTGGTACAGTGACTCTGCATCACTGTTCAGCCCCACAGCCACCTCTCATTTATCAGCCGAGGTGGATAAATAGGCTGAGAAGCAGGATTGTATGGATTGACTTTCCAGGCTGTTGTATATGAAAGAAGGGGGTGTAACCGAGCAGCCAGAGGCCAGCACGAGTACTGAGACCCAGAGCTGGCACATACCCTGACCCTTGAGGTCTTCAAAGCACCTCCATGCTAGACCTAGAAGTACAAAAGCCAGAGCTTGGCTGGCATGGCTGCAAGATCAGAGGTTTGGGGAAGGATACTGAAGAGAAGGCATTTCCAGATGCTTCCCTGGAAATGAAGCCCATTCTGGCCCGGAGCACAGACATGCTTGGAGTAGGAGTGAGAAGGAGGCAGTGGAGAGCCGGCCGCCCTGCAAGAAGCGGAACGTGGCCCCTATCCCATCTGGAAAAGATTTGTTCTGCATTCCCCAGTGGAGGTGGCTGCCATTGCCCGGGCTCTGCTTCCTGACGCAGCCTCTGCTGCAGGGCACAGGGATGGGGGTGAGGGAGCGCCCCTCATGCAGGGTGGAGAAAATGCCCTGGCAGGCCATGGGAGGAGACCCAAAGAAAGGGTCTTTTCCTGCCTCTCCCACCACCCCCATTAGCTTCCACTGAGCAGGACCTAGGGGAAGGAATGCCTACCATACCCCTGGGAAGCTGGGAGGATGCATGTCATGATTTCTCCTCCTTTCCTCACTGATGGCAGAGCTCATCTATCAGAGCTAAGCTTCCATCTTCCTCCAAGACACAGACCCACTTAAAGTACCACCAACATGCACATACGGTCTTAATTCCTAATGGAGAAAATTTCCACAGAATGCAGAAACTCCAACTTCCATTTTGCAGAAGAGAAGCCAGAGAACAGTGCCAAACCCTACTACTGCTACTTAGCAAACCTCTGAGCAATAAGGTGCTCCTGCCTGGGCATCCCAGCACAAGCTACCTGAGCCCAGTGAACAGTCAGGCTCCATTTTGACATCTCCTCTGCAGACATCTTGTCATCCCTTCAGCCAAGCCCTACTTAACCCCAACAAGTCTTGTCTCGCCTTCACCAGCAGAGACACCTCCCTTCTCCTCAACAGGGCCCTGAATAGGTGCTTGTGTGTGGCCAAGTGGCCCCAGCAGAACCACCAAGCCAAGTCTGAAGGCCATGAGGATCACCACTGGCACTGATGATGCTACACCCACCAGCAGGTTGCCCCTCATTGGCACTGATAGTGAAACAGAGTGCAGGTCTTCTGCCCTGTGACCATCAAGGGATAACACACAATGCCAGAGGGATGTGGTGTCCCACATGTGGGCAGAAGCTCTCCCTGGTGCCACCAAAGATCACCTCCTTGCATTTATTCGCTGCCACCCCCTCACCCTGGTGTGACACGCTGTCGCTGGTATGACGCTTGTCCAGATGCATTAACACCTGTCCTGACCCTGTAACAAACACCAGCCTGGCCCACGTGGCCTTCAGGGAGGCTGCCCTCCTGCTAATGCCCAACCCAGTGCTACCCACAGGTCCCAGTATGACCACCCACCTGCAGACCCCAGTCGTGATACACCACTGGGAACTTCCTATCCAATGTGGGATCAGGGGACCCTATGTGATACCCGAGGGGTCACACACACACACACACACACACACACACACACACACACACACACACGGTTCAAACCCCTTTCCTTTGCCCTGCAGCCAGGCTCCTCTAACCAGGTTAGACAGCAACCTGGCCTTCCCCCTTCCCCCAAACCCATTGAAGCAGGCGCCCGGGAGCAGGAGGCAGCCAATGCCGGCAGACGGGAAATGGCACCGGGGAAGCGGGGAGGAGGAGGGGAGCGGCAGAGAAGTTCCTGAAGTTTTCTGTCCTGGATAGCTGGAATAAATCTCATTTTCTCTGGTCTCCTTGCCGAGTCGAGGATTGGCTCAGCAGTGCTGCAGCCCGCCCTCCTCCTTCCCACGTCCCCTCCCCGCCAGCTTCGCTCCCTCTCTCCCGTGGCATCAGGGCGTCAGCCTGGGAGAGCCAGCCTTGGGGGGACAGCCGTGGGAAAAGGAGGGGGGCAATGCCTCCCCTTTCTCCCCCACTCCATTCCGGAACGCAGCACCGATAATCCTTGGAACAAGTTACAGGGGCCTGTGGAGAGTGTCTCGCAACTTTTCGTCTGGAGGACGGGGAAAAAATAATAACCCTGGTTCGAAAGAGGTAAATCCTGAAAGTTTTGGTTCATCAGTTTGTAGAGCTGGGGGTAGGGGGATGCTGGGACAAGAAGGAAAAGGGTGGAGAGGGTTTTTGGAGAGGGGAGAAGCGGGAGGGGTGACAAGGCGATAGAGACCGGGAAGGATGGTAAAAAAGAAAGGGAGCAGAAAGCAGGAATGCAACAGGAAACTGGGAGAGAGGAGAGGGGACACGGGACGGGGGGAGAGGCGGGAAGGAAAGGGAGCGAGAAGACGGTCCCACGGATGGGGGAAGGCAGGAGGACGCTTGTCTCCCAAACCTTGCTCTGGGTACCCCTCAAAGCCCCACAGGCTCTCGGCACCTCAATTTTAGGGGTATGGAGGAAGAAAGGGAGCACTTTTTCACAAGTGGGCAGGGAAGGGATGGCTGGAAACTGCCCACCTCCATAGCTCCAGCCTCCCTCTATGTCCCAGAATGTCTGCTTGGAAAAATATCCTTGTTATACAGAGATATCACTATGTATATATATATATATATAGCAGCCAGCAGCACAGGAGTCAGATTTAGGCGTCTGCCTACTGCCCGGCACGGCTCCAGGGAAGCTGAAAGAGGCCCAACCCAGCCAGCCAAGCCCCTTTCCCCCTTCCCCAAAAGCCTGTCCCTGCTGGCTTTCCTCATCCCAAAGCAGTCACCTAATAGGGGAACTCAGCCTCCCTTCCTTCGGGGAAAGGGAGGTTTTTCATCACTCAGGAAGGCTGGGAAAGCCTTCCTGGCCACCCACAGCCATTTCCACCCGCTCTTCCTGCTGTTGAGACCACCCCAAATTTCTCACTCCCTTTTGCAGTATGTCCCCTTTGGGGGAGGGAAGACGCTGCTTTCAGCAGTCCTATCCAACTAGACATCTGGATTATTTTCCCCCCCTTTTTGGTTTCCGCTCTTCCCAGCAAGCAGAACAGCTCTGGCCATTCCCAGCTAGTGGAAAACCAGTGGTAACCAGCTGAACTCAGAGGGAAATGGGGGAGCCCAGGCTGGGAGGAGGAGGAGGTGGTGGGTCTTCGAGGCAGGGGGCTTCCCAGAAGAGGCAAGACAGGAACCAGAGAGAGTATGCCAGGGAAGGGGAGGTCGTGGTGTGCTGTGGGCTTGCTGTGCCAGGAACTGGCGAACACCAAGGGCTCCCAGATGGAAGCAGTGTCACCCAGACAGAGAGATGGCCAGGCAGAGGGGTCCCTTTGCACAGTGGAGGAAAGGACAGCAGACAGGTCACCCTTTGCCCACAGAATCACGAGTTTCCCTGGCATGGAGGAGTCTGTTCGGGTGAAGGGGAGGGCTCAAAGGGGGCAGGGAACCACACCAGGGGCAGAAGGAAAGAAGGGAAAAGGGGAAATTGGAAGGAGGAAAAGCCCAACAGGCCTGCCAGAAACCTGCCATCCAGGTAGGGTTGGGCACCAGCTGCTTCACTCCCTCCCTTACTCTCTCCCTCCCTCCTCTTCCCAGTGCTTGCTGCCTGCCAGCAGGCAAGGAGAGCCAGGGGCCAGGAGTTGCTGGCTTGATTCCCTGTGGTGACCAAGTGACAAGGAAGGAGAAATACTTTCCTCCACCCCATTCTCTCACTCAGTAGTTGTCCAGATAGGGGACAAGGGGATGTTCTCCTCCCACATCCTCCCCTTTTCCTTGCCTCACCACCCCATCCCAAGGTGTGATGTCCCCCATAGGGGTGTGCAGGGCAGCTGTGTTGCGTGGGGGATCTGGGGCAGGGTAGGAGGGTCCCCCCTGGCTGGTGCAGCACATGTTAAAGGGGACAGCCCCCACTTTGGGTTTCTCAGGGGCTCCAATGTGCAGAGGAAAGGGAAAACTTGAGTGCCATAGCTCACCTAATCCCCTCTCCCAGAGTCATGTGCTTTCCTGGGAGATCCTGGGGACAGTTCAAAAATAGGGTTGCATCTCTCGCCCTGTGATCCCAAGGCCCCAGTTGCGCTGCAGGGACCACCCCGGTAGTTTCCTTTGCACTCCAGGAGAGCCCTGACCCAATAGCTATGGGTGGGCTTCTGCCACAAAAAGGAAATAGCTCCCCAGTTGTCCCCTCACCCCAAATCTGCCACAAAAAGGAAATAGCTCCCCAGTTGTCCCCTCACCCCAAATCTGCCACGTGCCTGGTTTGTCCTGGCTGCAAGGCAGCACTGCATGGCATCTGTGGGCAGGAGGAAGACATGAGCTGCACGAGCTGGGGGCCAGCAGGAACCCAACCTGCCACCATTCTGTCCCTGAGGCCACCAGTCACTGCCACCCCAGGAGGCCACTGCCACCCTGGGGAGGCAGCCAATGGTGCTGGGCGCTGCTGGGGGAGGTTTGTTTTTCCTCCCCCAGTCATTAACCCCTGGCAGATAAGAGAGGCCCCGGGTGAGCAAACAAGGCCAGGGCAAAGCAAAAATGCATCTAGCCAGCCAGGAAAGCAATTTCATGTCCAGGACTTCCCTTCACCAGAGCCTTTGCCATGCTGGCACTGCCTGGCTGCTCCAAGGCGATGCACGGACAAGGAGGAGAGGCAGGGAACATGGCAGCAGTGGGGGTCCCAGCACATGGAGATCAAGAGATGTGAGGCTCCTGCGTCACCTCTTGGCATGCTGTCCTCCACAGCCAGCCCTGCTGGAGGGGCTCAGCTCTGTCCTGATGCCCCAGCCACAGAACTGAGCCCAGGGAAGAATACATCCCCAGCTGGCTACTCAGGCCACTGACACTCTGAGATGCCTTTCAGCCAAATCCTTTCCTTTCCCCAACCCACCCTCTCACACTTGCTATGCACACCAGCAGGGGATCTGCCCATCTCAGAGTCCTCCCCACTGACTGGGAGGTCATCACCCTGCCGTGCATCCAGCTGCTGCTTCCTGCCTGTCCCTCAGTGCCTCTGGGACCTGCCTGAGTGCAGCACCCACCCCACCTTCTCCCTCAGGCTCAGGCAATCACCTCCTTTGCCGTGCCTCGGTTTCCCCTGTCTGCAGAGCAGCTGCCCTCCCCACACTGCTGACTCCCTGCTTCTCCAACATGTCTGCCCAGCACCCGAGGACCCAGCCACTGAAGGACAAACAAAGCAATATACAAATATTGCATTTTTGCTTCCCACCACTCCTCCCCAAGAAGCACATGGGCCCCAGGCCTCACCCTCTCCTCAAGGGCTCATCTGAATAGCAAAAAGGAGGGAGAGGTTTCTCGCCCCAGGAGCTGGGGCAGCCAAGCAGGGCATTGCTCTGGGAGGAGGTTCTGCCTCGGAGGGAAATCCTCAGCCTGTGTTGTGGCGTGGGTCTGGCAAAGCTGCTTTGCAGACGGGAAACTAAGGCATACTGAGGTAGGTCAGCAAGGTGAGGGAGACATGTTTTTGGAGAAAAGCCTTTTTCTTCCTCCCCAAAAGAAGGGCCAGATAAGGGGGCAGCCAGTAGCAACCTCGCCGCTGCCTTATGCACCACCTTTAACCTCCTCAGGGAGTTCTGTGGATACAACCAATGGGATTGGGAAAATCCTGTCCAAGGGCTTCACTGTTCCTCTTGCCTTGTTTAGGTGGCCAACAAGGGGACCAGTGCTCTTCCCCTGCCAGTCCACCTGAAGCTCTCTTCATTGCCTGCTGCCCCATCCGTGAGTGGCACCCACTCGCCCAGCGGCAGTAGAAGACAGTGGATTAATCTCTTAAGTCCACGACCAGACACAGCTTCCAGTGACCTCTGCAGAACGGGGAGTGACCCAGACACCCCCTGGAGACATCTGTGTGCCACCACTGTCCTCACCACTGAGGACATACCCTCTGAGGGTGATTTCATGAGCACAACGTAGTGCAGGGAAGCAGGAAACCTGCCGACAGCCAAAGTGACATGATCTGTTATCCCAAGAGCATTGGAGCAGAAGCAATGGAGAGGCTGGGGATGTGACAAGACCACCCCAGTGCCGGAAGCCTGGTGAGGGCTGATTTTGGAGCTTTTTCAAAGGCAGGGTGAAGGGTGCAACATGAGCCTGGGGAAGCTGCCAGTGCTCAGCTGGGTGTCAGGCTCCCACGGCAAGCGGCGGCTGAGGTCGGAGCTGACGCCGGACATGATCAGCCCTCCGCTGGGCGACTTCCGGCACACCATGCATGTGGGGCGCGGCGGGGACGTCTTCGGGGACACCTCTTTCCTTAGCAACCACGGCGGGGCTGACACGGCCAAACCCAACAACTTCTTCGCCCGGACGCTGCGGCACGTCCGCCGGAGCCCGCTGAAGAGACGGGGCAGTGGGGGCCAGATGGGGGCCTCGCCCGCCCCCCCGGCCATCTCACCCATCATCAAGAACGCCGTGTCGCTGCCACAGCTCAATGAGGGCATGTATGATGGAGGCAGCGGCGGCCGGGGCTTGACCAGCAAGTTCTCCTTCAAAAGTGCCTCCAACAGCTTCTCCAAAACACACCAGGCCTATGGTGAGTGAAGCGCGAGGCAGAGGCTGGTGCGCAGGTACTGAGCATCCTCTGCAGCCCTCCTCCACTGCTCCATGCCTCAGTTTCCTCCGCAGTGAGGAACTTAGGGTTTTAAGGAGAGATGGGATATTTAAGACTGCCCCATCTTGACAATCCCTCCAAGCAGATAATGCTAACCTTGCTCTGAACCACGGTCCTTGCTCCTGCCCTTGGAAGGTCTCCTCCCGGGGTGTCCCCCTCAAAGCGGGGCAGGGATGGTTTCTCTGTTTCTGGCCCTGTCCTATAGCCCCATACAGCTGGCAGCCTGTAAGGCTCATGTAAGGGAGCACCCCCCATCTACCCTCAGCCCTACACCTTTCACTTGAGCAGCCTCCCCAAGGAAGCCAAAAAGGTGCTGGGACAGTGGAGCAATTTCCATTCCAAGGTTGTGAGGTCAAGGGGACCCACAGCAGGGCCTTCCCCACCTCCACACAGATGCTCTAACCCTGCCCTAGCTGTGCCAACTTCTACATCTCCATGTGCTGCTCTTTAGGGACTCCATCCACCCTTCTCCCATCGTGTCCACATCCATCCCTGCCAGCCAGGGTGCCCTTTGGGGAAGGGTTGTGGGAAGGACGGGACAGGACATCTGTGTGGCTCTTCTCCAGCCTCACAGCACTGGGTTGTGCTCAGCTTTTCCCCAGGGAGGGAGGTCTGGAGCAGAAGGTCTCAGGGTGGGGGCTGGATCTGGGGTGCCTGCAGCAGCCGGGGGAGGTGGCAAGGCTCAGAGGCAAAGGCAGGCTGAGGCAATGCTGCCATCTCCTGGTCCCACCTGCCTGGCTCAGCCCCCACTGCCATCTTACCGAGCCCAGAGCCCACCTGGAGACCCTCTGCTGGGCCTCTGGGCTTTGGAGATGTCCACAGAGACACTGACTTGTCCTTTAGAGGCCATTGCCACTGACAGGCGCATGACCTGAGCCACTTGGTCAGCAGTGTCACTTTTGCCCTGCAGAAGTAAGTCAGGCTTCCTCCCTCACCAGCCATATCTTCTGCCTCACAGGGCTGGAGTCCGGATTTTGTACCATCCCCCGTGTCCCTCGTTTGGAAAAGGCCCAAGAGAACACCTGTCCTGGGGAAGATGAGCTGGATCGCTCCGACTCCCTCCTGTCCTTCCGCCTAGACCTGGGGCCCTCCCTGATGAGCGAGCTCCTCCAGGTGATGAGCTTCTCTGAAACCAATGGGAGCGAGGTGGGGGAGGATGGCCCACACCTCCTGTGTGAAGAGGGGACCAAGGACAGGGTCCCTCCAGCAGTGCTTGCATCCCACGAAGAGGACAAGGCAGCATGCAGCTTCTGGGACCACTCCAGGCAGAGCAACCTGTCAGGGGCCAGCTCACTGCCAGGTCTGTCGGTCCATGCCAACGGAGAGGCACATGCCATTGAAGGCGCTGGAGCGAACTCTGTCTGGGCTTCGGGGCCAGGGGCAAAGTCGAGAGGGTCCCCATGGCAAGGCCAATGGAACGACTGCACCATTGAGGCTGGAGAATTTGACCGAGCAGCCCAGGTCCTGGCCCGCCATTACGGTGGGACCAGCACCCCACGGAGCTCGGAGAAGGGCGAGGGTCCCCGGCAGGCCCGGACAAAGACCCCGTGGGAGAGCCCCAGCAGCAGCTTGTGGGGGTCACAAGTGACAAGGGAGAGCCGGTCCCCCGAGGCCAGCTGGAACCAAGGAGAGGAGGAGGAGGAGACCAAGCTCTCCAGCCTGCAGGAAAGCTACAGTGGTGCCCGAGGGGGCCGCAGCAATTCCTTCGAATATGCCGATGAGGAGGAGGAAGAGGACGATGAAGTCAAGGTGTGAACAGCCATCCCGCCCATCACAGGCCCCACCAGAGACACTGGTGCCAGGGTCTTTGCCCTCCTCCCTGTGCCCCACCCGCTGGTGCCAGTGTCACCAGCAGACCCAGTGGGTGACCTCCTTGCCAAGTGGGGGCACTGGGCAGGCTGAGGAGGGCAGGAGGAGAGCCCATGTCCTGGAGGGCTCCCTGGGGCTGGGCCAGGCCGCTGCAGAGGGCCAGTGGGCTCCACAGAGCCAGGCATAGCATCCCTTCTCCAGCCTCACGGCCATTAGACATCAAAGGAACATTCCCATGTGCCAAAGGAACCCCAAATCCTTCCTACTCCATCCCATTCTCCCCAGAGCCCTCTCTCTCAACCCTCAGCCTAGCTCCACCAGCATGTCTGGGGACATAATCCATCCTTCCGCTGACGTCCCCAACCATCCTCTGCAATGGCACGCACGCCTCCTCCCAGAGATATTCCCACTGATAGCTCTGGCATGTAGGGGATGGGGTTTCCCCAGCTCCAGCTGGTGCAAGACCCTTCAGAATAGCACATCTATCACAGGAAGGTCAGCTGGGGTCCCAAGGGGCAGACAAACCCAACAGAGCTGAGCTTTCTCTTTTCCCCTGCTCCCCCACCCCAAAAAAACTGTGTGCTTGGTGGTCAGGAGGCGAGAGCACGCACAGAAATAATCAGGAATGTTTCCATTTGCCTCCTGCTGCTGGGCATCACTTAGGACAGCTTCCTTCCTGACTCCCACTCCCCTCAGCAATTGAGAGGGGAGAAACTTCTTGGCTGACTGGTGGCAAAGGCAGGTTGTCAGGTCACCAGATTCTGCAGTTCAGGCCCTAAAAATCCCTTCTCTTGTCCCTGCCTCAGAAAAAGGCGGCTCCTCTGCAGCCACTCGGTTTGTACCACCATCCTCGTGGTGGTGGCACAGTTTGTGTCTCCTTCTCCCCCTCTCCATTCCCCACACACATCCCTCTTTGCAGCGCACCCCTTCCCAAGGATCATGTGGACCATGGCTGATGTCCGTCGCCGACTGGCCCTGGGTGACACAGCCACCCTGGAATGAGCTGCCCCCCACGCTGGCCCATGTGCAAACTGGCCCTCATAGAAGCGCCTTTGTGCCATGGTGTGGAGCCAACATGCTCGGGGGCTGAGGTCACTGCAGGGACCCTCACAGGACCCCCCTTGTTCTCTGGGACAGGAGGGGGTGTGCAGTGGGAGGAGATGCTGGGCCATGGCTGCAGGACTCTGCTCCCATGCAGCTCACCCGCCACCCGGCTGCTTTTGCCAGGAAGCTCTTCAGAGCACGATAAAGAGCTGCGGGGTGTGCACATGCTGCACGTGGAAGTGCCACTTGCAGCCAGGCCACCAAGGTTAAGGGCAAGCCCATGTTCCCCAGCCTCCCCAAGGGGCTGCCTCATGCCAGCCACCAGCAGCAAACCAGGGCAGGCACCAGCTTCAGGAAGTCCCCAGGTCTGGCCACTGGTACCCAGCAGGATCAGCCTTACTCTCCCTTGCACCTTCCAGGGTGGGGACCTGGGCTCTCAGGATGAGCTCCCCTCTGCCCTGTGCTTCCCAGACCATAACACAAGACCAAAGACCCATATCTGTGGAATTATCCTTTCTGCCTTCCCTCTGTATCCCATGCACTTATTATTGTCCTTATTAAAACAGTTTTGATACTAACTTCTCTGGGGCATCCCCTTGGCTGCTGTGACCTTATTGTCTTCCTTGCTGTGTCTGCTGAAGCCCCAGCCACCAATCCCTCCATCTTTGGCAGCGAGGAAGTGAAAAGAGAGGGCAAGGACACTGCCACCTTGCCTTGGACCAGGCTCTCTGTAAGATGCTCTTCTACTCTGCTCTCCTCCCACCCAGCCTGAAGTGTCCCAGTGTTTGCTGTCACACATCAATCTCACTTTTGGGCTGGCAAGATACTTTTCAATTAGAGCAGCAGCATGTAATAATTGGGACTATTTGCCTGCAGTCCTGTGCAAGGAGGTACTGAGCCACATAACTCAGCCCAAATCCCACTGCCTCCCCTGCCCCATTTTTGATGAGTAGGATCCGCTGTGGAAATGTCAAAGTACTGGCTAACCTCACTGGAATGTGCCAACAGATAAGTGAGGTGAGGTAGAAAGGAAAGTTGGACACAATCCCTTATCTATGGCAGGAATGCTGGCTGGAGGCACACCTGTGCTGTCCATGCCACCTTTTAATTATGCACTTTTGTCGCACCTAATGCCACATCAAATGCCACTTCATTTATATTTATGCCTTCCTCCCATTTCACCATCCCCCCTTCCCAAAAGCTGGGCTGCAGGAAGTAATGGAGCTCTGTGAAAAGATTACACAACCATTTCCCAAGCAATGATATAGTGTCCCTGTCCTGGACCCCACCTACAGCCTGCTTTGGCCTACCTACTATCCCTTTGAGCCCGCAGCCTGTTCTGACCTGGAAGGTATCTGGCATTATCCAATAATGGCTTCTTTCCTATTGCTGGGAGAACCTTGGACTTTGTCAGTGGCTTGCACAGGGACACAAAGCTCTCACAGAAGACAAAGCACCTGGAACAAGCAGTCTTCTACTGGCTTGGGTTTTTATTAGAGCCAGGAGGCAGTGCCCATCAGCTCAGTTTGAAGGAGATGATCTTTAAGCCTGCCACCATGCTTATGTAGTTGATATTGCGGTAGCCGTGCCGGTTGGGGAAGCACACTTCGTGACCATCCGGCAGTTTCACGCGGAATTTGTCTGACAGCATTTCAATGAAGAACTGGGAGAAAAAAGAGAAAGAAGGGCAGGACCTGGGGGCAAGGAGGGTATTCAGAGGTCAGCATTTAGGCTGACCTTTTGCCTTTAATTTAGGCAAAAGGCCTGACTGTTACATAAGAGGGTCAGACCTGTCCACTACAGCCTTAAGCAAGGGGTTGAGGTGAGTTTGATTCAGGAAATAAGCAGTTGATATCAAGGGTCTAAGGAATACAGACTATTACTGGGGACAGGATCTCTCCTGAGGCTGTTTCAGCTACTCAGACTGTAAACTCAGAGCAGCTAAACCCAGGTATGTCTTTACATGTCTTCACAGAGCATATGGAATGTGTACACCACCATTCTCCTTTGAACAGGGCAGAATAAACCTGACCCCCCAATGTCCTCAGCAGGTCACCACCAGGACACAGGAAAAGGAGCTTTGCTGATAAGCATGCACAAGCAGACAGGACAAGAATGCATCACTGGTCATTGAAAACTATAGGCAATGTTCCCCAAAGCCATCACATCACTACCGATTCCCCAAGAGCTAGTTCTGTCTGAGGAAACAAGCTTTCTCTCCACAGCTATATCAACTGGACTACTCCTAAATGCAGCCCTGTTAATGATTTGGGACATCAGATAAGATGAGGCAGCAACTAGCACAGCATCCCTGGCAGGAAGAGAGAAAGGACAGATTGGCAGCATGGATCCAGGAGTAATTAGGACAGAAGAGTTCAGGAAGAGGCTTTTGGACATTGCTCCAAACTCGGGGTTGCCTTAAAGCCTGTGTTTACATAGGAAGGAGGAAGAAAAATAAGGTAAACAGCTGCAAAACCCTGCTTCTTGGAGACTCCCTTTACTTTCATAGATGCCCCAGGTACACTCACCTGCTGGGCAGATGGAGGGGCAAGGAAGCACTTACAAAGTATGAGGACTCACTTAAAATTCCCAGAAACAGCATTGCAGTTTTGAAAGAGGAGTGGAAATGACGATCAGGACCAAAAACCCAGAAGAGGGGCCATTGTGAGGGAGCAGGAGGTATTGGGTGGGACCGGGAAAACCACGGTATGGGAATTTGCTAACCGGGGGCTTCCCTTCGCACCCCATAACCCCCCAGACACCACACATACCCCATGCTGGCACCCTCACCTTGACAGTGCAACCCCTGAAGAAAGGGAGGTGGCGGTCACGATGTTCCATCTGCCAGGAATCGGAGCACTTGGAATTACAGACGATGACAGACTCATTGAAGCGGGGATTGAAGTGAAATGACAGATCTCTTGAGCTGCCGCCAAGATTGATGCTGAAGCTATAAATGAGCATGAGGAAAGTCATATGCATGGACAGGAGAGGGTCTTGGAAGACTTGAGATCCAACACACATCTCTGCACCCAGTTCCTCCGTCAGTGTTGCAGGTGGCATAACAATGTGCTATTTTGTACCTGGCAACCTTGGAAAACCACCTTCCTCTATAGCTCAACTTCAACACCGGCATGCTAAGGTGGTTTCTTTGTACTTACCCAACAGTATCAGCAGATATTTTGCCCTTCACCTTCTGGGTGTTGCCAGGCTTCATATTCAGGTTTAAGATTTCAATATTTCCCTAAGGCAGAGAAAAATAGTCTGTGGGGCTCCTTCAGCCATTCCTCCTGACTTGCCACTGCAATTGAGAGGGTGCTGCTTGGAGGCATCCCAGCCAGGACAACATATGGTTCTCTCAGCTGGTGCTCCTCTCATGACAAAACCCTCCATGCTGCAAGTCTTGTGTGAACACATTCTGTGAGAGAAGAATGGGCTGAGTGAAACCCGCAAGAGAGAAGAGACATCAGAGAGGGGGAAGTAAAAACTGGCTTGTCCTCAGCAGAATGAATACAAAGCAGGACAGCAGAGACACAAAGAGGGTTAAAGCAGAGGGGCACAGCCCAGGGTTTGGTGGAAAGCCGATGCTGCCGAAGAAATGCAAGTGGTGAGAGTGGCTATGACTTGCCAATCTCACTCAGCCTTGCTGAGCTGAGGACCCTGGGTGACAGAGGACAGGAGCAGCAGCGCTTACAGGCATTTTCCTCAGAGGGCAGAGTAACCAGGCAGGGAGACACCAGCAGTGTAGCTCAGAAATGCTTTGCACATAGGACCTTACAGATCTAAACTTCCCTGTGGCTTACACATTAACATGACTGCTGCCTCTGCAAAGCTCCAATGGCTGCTATTAAGCCAGAATACTTTGATCCTCGGAAAAAACTTCCATATGTACAATTCTTACTAGGGATTCCAGGAAATAAAAGCAATCCCAGCCTCCTTGGTGGGCTCCCAGTGGAAGGACTATGACACACAGCCCTTAGGGGTGCTACTTTAGACATGAGATAGGACAAACATCTTCCCAGCTGGCCAAGGAGTTTGACCAGGAGCATGCTCACTTCTTTCCTGTGTGTAACAGCTCACCCAAAAGAACATCCCAGCTCCTTCCTTTTGTGGCAAGGGGTAGCTCCAAAATCTATACCAGCAGACAAATATGGTCTCCACCATCCTTCCCCACAGTCCTCTGAGGAAGGGCTCAAAGGAGCTTGGAGGAGAGGTCAACCAACACACTCCCTCTAGATGGCACGAGTTATGGAGTGTCCTCTGCAGGAGTGACATAGTGGCATCCAAGCTCCTTCTCTTCTTGTGGCTCTAGATTCAGCTGTGTGCATTGCAATACCCTTATGTGGCAGCTCTTCTGCAACCTCTCATCCAAGCCCTATCTAGACCCAAACCTTTTAGCTTGAGGAGCCACACACCAGGCCACTTCAGGTTCAATAGTCCCATCCTCCCTAACCCTTAGATATAGGAATGTTGTCCTCACAGGAGAGCATCACCCCTGCTGTCTTCTTCCCAGGTAGGAGCTATGATGTAAGTCAGTAGACAGTGCCCCTGATTTGTAAGACTCCAAATGTCAAGTGGAAGAGGGAGATGGAGGAGGAGGTCAAGGCTCAGGAGACCAGTTGTCCCTCAGTCCCACTCCCAAGCCCTACAGAGAGCACCTGAGTGCTCCTGCTGCTACATAGACAGCTGGTAGACAGCTTCTACCCTTCCCTAAAACATCCTGAAGAAAGGAGAAGTGCTGGTAAGCACTCCTTCCCTGGAGGTGTTTCCCATGAGCAAGGGGTCATAAAAGTCCAGCAGGCTTGGGAAATTTGTTTGCTCTGGAGGACGCTGAAACTGTTGGTGAAACCTCCAGGGTTGAGCATGGAACCAGCAGGAACCAGTGCTGGGGATGGTGTTTTCTGGCACTGGGTCTCTTTCCCACCACACTGCTGTGTCCACAGCACACCTATACACACCTTCACATCACACGGCTGCCCTACAGCCATCCCAGGGATAATATGGAGCCCAGGGTCTCCTCAAATATTGAAGCAAAATTGAATGGCTGGCTAAATTGCACAGTAACTCGCTTTTTATCTGGGGAGTAAGGATTTGCTGTCTGAACGGTATCCTGGGTATTCCAGTCTTAGTAAATATACTCATGAAAAGGGGGTCTTCTACAGACTTAGGCAAAAGCAAACAAGCAGTAATTGCTTATTTTCATTAAGTGTAAGCATATTAAACCAAGGTATATCTTTCCAACACAGTTTATAAACGCCATAATTGTTAACCTTCATTACTTGGTTAAAATTGTAAACAAAACTTAGAGATACATACACAAATTAAAACCCCAAAACATAGTATGCAGAAAAGCTAAAAACCCCTGTATTGCCTAAAGTTGGAATAGGAGAACCCTCAGCTCTAGGTGCAGTTTCTAATACGCAGGATTCCTATAACCTGGAAAAACCATAAAACAGAATTGCTCAGTTTCTGTCTAATGAGTGCACAGTGGGTTGACAGGAGGGCATTATCCTTCTGACAATAATTTGATGGATTTTTCCAGAAGTATCTTTCACTTCCCAAGCGTAACACAGAAAACTTTAGCTCTGTCACCACCCTATCAATACCTGCAGCAGCGGGTATTGTTAGTTGAATCAAGTCTTGGTTTAGATTTTGGCTTTGCTGTGCTGGTATAAATTTGACAGACTCACCAGGGGGATTCAGGTGTCTTCCCAGAGGTTGCTCCAGCCCATCCCATACGGCACCAATAATTCCCTATTTTCTCTGAGAATTCATACCAGGTAGGTATGTGAATTTGGTCTATAGGTGGTTGTGCCACTGCTGCAGTAATATTCATGGTGCCATCCGTTTGTATGTGATCTTGGGCATTTGACACAAACAGTTTCAGCCTATCTGGAAGGCCACGAAGGGGAGGAGTTAATAGGGCTGGATTGACAGGAGCTACCATCAGGACTCACCTTAATTGATGTCTTTCACACACTGCCTTTTGCACAGAGGCTGCCAGATCTGAGAATCCTGTAGTTTTAAACAGCAGTAGGCTTTCCTGTGTCCTGTGGGTCTATGTCCCCAGCCCAGTAAGCAGCTCAGGTAGTCAATGAGTAGTTATGGTTACCTGGGATAGTAGTTAAAAATACTCTATGTCACCAGAATCTTTCTGCCTCTTCCTCACTCAGCACTCTGATCTCTGCCCATAAGGGAAACTTGTATTCAGTTTTGTATTCCCCTGAACATCTAGAATGTTCTTCCAACAATGTATCTTACTCCGCAGGGAACAGCAGTGTGTGTTTCTCCACTCCCCTCATCCACAGTTTCAGTTTCAATTAAAAGATGAACTTCTACTGCTTTTGGGGTAGGGTGAGAGTCTGCCTCTAAATCATTATCGTTTTACCCAATATCCCCATCCCATGTTTCAGGATCCTCACAATAAGGGCAAGTAGAAGGTAGCCACCTCCATGGATCTAGCAGCCTCCCATTGGTCCTTCTGTGCCTTGGGCTTCTTGATGGTGGGTCTCATAGAGTTCATTTTATTTTCTGAACAATTCTTATGCAGTCCCTTTTTGGGTAAAAAGCAGAGGTAGAAGTGACTTTCAGTTCCACATTAGCATGTGAGGACAGAGTAGGCATGGTTCTGCCATTGTGCATACTCAGATCTTAATTTGATGGTCATCAGGGGTCTGTTCTGTGGGTTGTGTGAGACAAGTACCTCAAAAAACAAGTGTCCTATTTGTGGCCCCACTTCTAGCACTTGCACAGTAATTCACTTCTTATCCAACACACCACAGTTGAACTTGAACCTGAACAAAACCTGAACAGTTTTGGTTCAGTTCAACTGAACCAAAACTGAAACCTTGCTTCCTTCATTTCTGCAACAAGTTCACCACCAAGCCCTTGTTTAAGGTATATGCTGCAAATTACGAACCCTTTCCTTAAAGCTGCCTGAGAGGGAGAGCAGTGTGTGTCTCCTACTGTGCCCAGTTCTGGGCTCCTCAGTAGTACAAGGGAGACATGGAGCTCCTGGAGTGGGTCCAGCAGAGGGCTACAGAGATGATGAAGGGACTGGAGAATCTCTCTTATGAGGAAAGGCTGAAGGAGCTGGATCTGTTCAGCCTTGAAAAGAGACAATTGAGAAGGGACCTCACCAATGTCTATCAGCATCTGAAGGGAGGGTGTCAGAAGGATGGAGCCAGACTCTTCTCAATGGTGCTAAGCAATAGGACAAGAGGCAACAGGCAGAAACTGATACACAGGAAGTTCCACCTGAATTGTGAGGAAGTGCAGGTGACTGCACACTGGAACAGACTGCCCAGAGAGGTTGTGGAGTCTCCCTCTCTGGAGATATTCCAGAACTATCAGTATGCAATCCTGTGCAATGTGCTCTGGGACGATCCTGCTAGAGCAGGGATGTTGGGCAAGGAGGAGATGACCCCTGTGGGCCCTTCCAGCCTGACCCATTCTGTGATTCTGCCTGAGGGATGAGTAAAACTCCCCGTGCAGAGAGTTGAGTGCAGAGCCACAAGTACCACGGATGTGAGAATACGCAGAGAGGGAGACGAGCAGGAAAGAGGCATGAGCTGCTCAGACAGGGGCCATGAGATTTTATCAAGATAACATTTACCCCCTCCTACAATGCTCAGCAGGGGCGTTCACCCCCCTTTTATTTGCCACTGGGAACAATAGTGGGAAGCCAGGCAGCAACTCTGCCAGCACTGGCGACTTCCTTCGTCTGCAGAGCTGAGCCTCCATATGGTCAGACACCAGCCCTGTGCAGATGGTCTCCCTCATGCAGGGGTATGTGCTCCCCACATCAGAAGGGGATGAGACTTTAGGGACCCCAGAAGAGTCAAAATTCTCCACTGCAGTTGGAGAATTTTGGAGGTAGCAATTGGGATGATGAAAGGAGAGTGACAGGGGCAGGTTGATACTTCCCTGCTGACACTGCAAAGCAGAAAGCCTGGGGAAACAATGATAGCATGGGAATGTAAATCCCAAAGAAAGAGGAAATCCGGCTAAAGAGCATCTGCAAAAGAGGTGGAGGATCTGTGCAGTAAGGAAAACATAAACAATAGCTGTGGAAGCTGGCAGCCACTGGTGCAAAAGATCCAGAAACACTTCACTCCCCAGAGAGTTGATCCTATAATAGGGTACCTGATTGGGAGCACCCCTCCAGGGCCCCCTAGATTTTTACCCAAGACAGAGGGCAGTTGGCTTGTACTGGTATGGGACAACCATGTTCACATCACTGTGACCAGAGGAGCATTTACTGCATTCCCAGAGGGACAGCAAAGACCCAACAGGTAGTCACTTGGCGTGAGGGTGGGGGCCACATGCAACCCAAGGGCAGGGCAAGCTTCCAACAGGGAGTAGGCAGGCCTGCAATTTTGCATGGAGAAAACATAATAACCCCAAACATGTTTTAAGGAGGAAAAAGCCTAATGCAAGCATGTTGGCTTTCAGCCAGAAGAATGGCAGGGCAGGTCCTCTGGAGAGTGCTTTCACCCCATAAAATGCAGCAGCTCTATTTGCAGAGGTCCCACATGGTAGATTTTGGGGTCAACAATCTTTCCCAGCCTTTCTGCTAGTCCTGAGGTGATCTCAGGCCACCAGGAGTACCAACAGGATCTCAGGACCCTTGGAGTGCCTCCAGACAGCAGCACCTGATGTACCATAGCCTAGAGCTGCCTCCTCAACCACAGGGCACCCACACAGCTGTTGAGAACAGACTGAATGCCACCCTCCCCAGCAGGTTGCCAAGATCCTCAGCAGCATCGGCAGCATCGTTGCTGGCAGCAGTATTTATTTTGTTCTATTATTTGGGCAGGAGATAAGCCAGCTAGGTGTGAAGCCCTGAGGAAAACCACAGACTTCCCATTTCCCAGCTAAGGTAGACTCGGTGGTTAGAGGATTCTCAGGGCCTTTTGTGGCAGAGACAGCCCCCAGAATCCACACCAGCATGTCAAAATCATCCCCACCATCTCTCTCAACAGTATTCTGAGGAAGGGCTGCAAGGGGCTCAGAGGAGAGGGAGCCAACACATTCTCTCTAGACAACATGAGCTATGAACAGTCCCCTGCAGGACTGACACAGGTCACCACCAGAGACAATACTCAATCCAGAAGGCATCAGGAAGATAGAGGAAGGCAAGGCAGCCATGCCGGATGCATGGAAGCATGTGCCACTGTCCCCACATCAACCCAAGCTCTACAAGAAGAGGAGAGAGATCCCTTTAGCACCCTCATGAAAGGCTTGGTGCTAACTAGGCACCGAAGAAGTGGCACTGGAGAATGACACTGCAGTACAGATAAGGAACCTGTCCCATATTGCACTCCAGGAACCAAGGGAGCCTTGTGCCTTGGACCAGGCATCAGTGTCTGCTCAAGGCAAAGGGAGCTGGAGAGATCAACCATGCATTCTTTCTCCGAGTAGCAGCTGCTTACTCTGCTATTATTTCCTACTGCTTCATATAATTTGTACTCCACAGCAAGCTATTGTCCCTTTCCACTGGCTATTTATTTCCTTGAATAGCCTCTGGGGAAAGATTTCAGTGCGGGAGTAAAGAAAAAAAACTCCACACAATAAATTTCAAGCAGTGACCTGATTTAAACTGTGTTCTCTGACCTCATCTGGGCCCTGGTTGTGGTTCCTCATGGCAGTTGTGATTAATTCCTGTTTCTGCTTTGATTTCCTCTCTTCATTAAGCCTAGGGGGGAATGACCCCTGCCTTAGAGGGCTGTGGGGTGGATTTTCAGAGGCCAGGGCTCAGGATACAACTGAGCAGAAACTTCCACCACCTCCTAATGGAGATGCTCAGCCCTCCACCTACCAGTACAGAAATTCCTGAATAGGACTGCCTTCCCCTTTAGTCAAGAGGTGTTGGTTGGTTCCTCAGCAAAGAGTGCTGCAACCTATACCCAACTGATCCCTGCGCTCTGAAAGTCAGCCAACTTCCCAACAGAGGAGGACTGAAAGAACAAAATGTACTTACCTCAGCCAAACACTGAGGTAAGCAAGAAACTGGGTAAGCAGGTCTGTGGATCTGAAGGGTGTGTACAGGAGAGAATTGTCCAGGAGATGCAGGAGAAGCCAAAGCAAGGATAAGCACAAGAAAAAAGTGCCCAGGAGCACTAAACTCCTCCCTAAGATGTTACCCAGAGTGGGATGGCTCCTCTAGAGAAAGCACTGGTCTCCACATTCAGATCAAGTAAAATGGGAAGGAACAAAGGACTAGAGGTTAATCTCCTGCCATCCCTCCTGCTTCAGCTCCCTCACAGTGCATCATCCAGAGCACCTGTGGAAACTATGGAAGTATCCATGATCTAAACCAGACGGCAAGACATTAGAGGCCGCCAGCATCCAGTAGGCTCTCCACAAACATCACCCCTCTTCAGCTGTAGGGTGCAATTTCTCTTCCTTAGGATGTGGGGGAAAAGGAGGAGGAAGGACAAAGATAGCTGAAGAGCTAAAATGTGGGGGGAAACCACCCTGGCCCCTTCTTCAGGGCCAGGGGCAGCAGTGAGAAAGGGAATCTGCATCAAGCAATGGAGCAGATCAGAGCACAGGGAACAAGTACAGCCTCAGACTCCATCTCTCTCCCTCCCCTATCAGAAGGGCAGTGGTGCCACAGTGGCTGGCATCTCCCACCTCCATGGGAGAGCTCAAATGTGCGGTGATGGATGGTTTCCAAGTTATGTCCTTGTACCTTTGCAGGGGATGTCTCTCTCAGGCAGCTCTGAAGTCTGTAGAAACATTTCTGTGTGGTCTGAGCTGTGCACAGGGAATGGGAGAAAGGTGGTTCATTTGCAAGGAAGTTGGTTGATAAGGGGTCGTTTTTATCAACCCAAGCAGCCAGATGAGTCATGTCTTCTGGGTTCCCAGCTTGGCTGAAGGGCAGGAGAATGAACACAACTGGCAGAGGGTGGAGAAAGGAGGTCAGAGGACTGATGACATGCCACCCAGTTCCATTTCCAGACTTCATTTCTCTAATTCTTTCACTCATAGGTGCATGCCAGGAATGTGGGTTGTGGGAAAGGCTTTCAAAAACACGCCTGGAGATAATAATTCACTTGTGTTGAAAGCTTCCCTACTGGAAAAGAGAAGATGCACAGAAAGCTCACAGCTTCTCTTTCTCTGGGACTTTTGGGATCGCACAGCTTTACTCACATCTTCTGGATGAGATATTATTAGCTTAATGGGAAAAGGATCTTCCAAAGAGCACTCCACAAAGGATCAGCTTCATGAGGTCTTATGGTCCACTTGCATCTTCCACCAAAAGATTAACATCTACTGTAGCAGTCAGAGGCCCTGCAAGGCCTCCCTGGCGGTTACCCGCCTAAGACAAGAAATGCAGAGTCATGATGAGTGGACCAAAGTGCCCCTCTTCCGTCTTCGGACCCTTGTTACCTCTCTGTAAGGCTATAGGTCATATTCTCCTCAACCCTGGCCACTGGACAATTTCCAACACCCCAGTAGCCTACTTAAACCCCCATCTCTGCCCAGTTCAGTGGAAGAGCTGTCACTGGAACCCTTCGCAGGACCCTGATAATAAAGACACCGCTGCGGAACTCTACACAGGCTTCTCCTCTCTCAGTCCCTGCGTCTGCTGAGGCACCTTTGTGAGCTCAGAGCTGGAATCACTAAGAGCTGAACTCACAGAGCTGAAATCCCTCAAGAGTGCTCGCTTAGGTTGCTTGCGGCTGGGAGCTGGCCCGAGGGACCCAGAGAGGTTGTGCCTCATCAGCACAGCGCTATCCGGGACACCTACGGTGGCAGCTGCCCAGGGGGCCAGACGGACCCCTGGGGCCCCGGGCCGCGATAATCTACAACAGTTTTATCTTACCATTGAGCAAGGAAAATGGCAGCTCCCTCACATTAGGAAATTGAGGTACAGATACCCAACTTCACATCCAAGATCAACTCCTCCTGTTTGGATTCTCATCTTAAAGTTTCCACGGCCACAAAATCAAATCAAATCACTTTGCAAACCTGTGCAAAAAGCTAAAAGGAAGCTGTACTCTCCTAGCTGATACAGCTGGAGTATCAAAGATGCTGATCTCTCATCACACCATCTACTATCAGCAGGAGGTACTGAGGCATTTAGTGCCTCTGGAAAAAATCAGCCCTTGGTGGGTCCAATTAAGTCTGAAAACCAGAGGCATTCAAAGAAGAGAAGTCTTCCTGCAGTAGAAGCCATGGGACTTCCAAGATGTCCCAAGCCCAACTTCACTGACTTCAAGGGGACCATTTCCCACAACAGAGACAGTATGAGACCAGCTGGCTGGAACTAGAATAAGCAAAAAAGAAATGTAGCATTGCAACATTATACAAAAGGTCCTTGGGGACCTCCCTCCACAGAGCAGCCATCCTGGATTAAACCCCACAGCACAGCAAGGGCAAGAAGTGAGAGTGACTGCCAAGCCTCCATCCTGCACAATGAGGGACAACGAGGCTGTAGGACTCACTTTTAGAGTATTTCTCACAGCTTCCAGCGCTGAGCCAGGCAGGTTGGACAACTCTGAGGACTTGCAGGAATCTTTCAGACAAGCAGAATCCATCTGAGTCACACGCACGAGGCACAATGCCAATTGTTGCTCATCCACTGGAAAAAAAAAAGAAAGAGAAAGAAATGCTAAGGGAGAAATAGCAAGTTTTGAAAAGCCACAAGAATTAACAGCTCATAGGCTGGAAAGAAGGGGAGCAAAAAAAAAAAAAGTCTGTTCTCCCATGCTTACGTCACTAAAGCCAAGTATCCTTCATCTCCACTGGGAAGCAGCAAGCCACCTTACCACACATCAGCTTTGAGAGCATCTGAAGGGGCAACCCACCCTGGATCTAAGGCCATGACTGAGGTCTGCAAAGGAAGGGGTTATCATGTCAAAACTATCTGTTGCTGCAAAATCAGCTTGAACAAACTCCCTTTGATGGCACTGCAAAATGAAACAGTAAAAACCAAACCAGATGAACACGGGAAAGAAAAGCTGCCAAAAAAAAGGGAGTCCAAATCCCCAAATGACTGACTCAGTGCAGGAAATGGGCATCTAAAAAGGGAACTGCAGGCATCTGAAGGAGATCTAAGAAAATATCAGGCCCACACAAATGACTCTCTGTATTCCTCTTCTCCCACTTTCCAGAGGGAAGGGCACCAGAAATACCTGAACCCATGGACCTTCAAAGTGAGACACAGGGAAAGAGCTGGGCCACAGCACTGCCCTGAGATATTTCATCTCCTCAAGGTACTCCAGGGAGCAGGGCAGTGACTGCTTTGCACTGATGGGACTCCTAGTCTCCCTTTCCAGCACTACACTGGGCACTAAGGGACCCCTGTCCCATACAAGCATCCTGTCCCTTCCCTGGACTGCACCCATGAGCCTCTACTCTCGTTTCTGACCCATGTAGCCAGTAGTACATAAGCCCTCACTTGAGCACAGTGGATGTTTATTTTGCATTCCCAGCAGTCATGCCAAGCTCTTTGTTCTCTCTGGCTCTCTTTCCCTTCCTTCCAGTTTATGCCTTTTCCTGCTGTCCTTTTTTTTCCTCACCACTGGCAACATGCAGGGGCCAGAACCTTGCTGTGTCCCTCTAGCTGCCCCCAAGTTTCTTTGTGCTGCCCCTCTTTGTGCTGGAAAGCCCCCAGCAACAAAACAAACACGAGGCTTTAATTGCAGTCAGATTCCTGGACGGAGGGTGCTTGCTTCAGAGAGGGGAAAAGAGTATTGGAAACTAAATGCCTTCAGAGCGACTCATCCCAGACTAATCTTATCATATCCCAGCTGAATAGCCTCAAACACGGTTGCCAACAAACAGACTTAAACAGACTTCCCAAGCCGGGAGATCTGATAAGCACAATGTGAGGACAGGTGGCTGCAACTGCCAGGCAAGTTCCCATCTGCAGGCAGATACCTTATCTTTTCTGTCAAGATGGGACACACATCCAGTCTGCTGCACAACAGTAGGGAAAAGCCAGTGGAGACCTGCTTTCTGGCCCTGACCATGCACGTAGCACTGCTTACAACACCATCCTTGAGGAACATCTCTATTATTCACTCAGCCTCATTAGGAAAGGGGTGGGAATCTTTCCTGAACAGCTCTGTCAGAGACACAGCTTCCCTGAGAGCTGGCTGAGGATGAGCTGAAGAGTGCCTCGCACTAGCTCTGGACACCAGCAGGAGAAGCACAGCAGTCAGAGGGAACAAGTCTCATAGCCCACTCTTGAACCCTGCTGTGACAACACAGCTTTTAACCCTATCAAATCCCAGCACACACCATCCTCCTGAAATTCAGCCAGAACACCGCTGCGGGGAACCAGGCTACTCCAGATGCAAAGCTGCTCTGTTCGAGGAGGAGCAATCTCTGTGGAAAGAGGAGCAGCCTGTGCTAGGAGCATCTCCCCACCTCCAAGATTAGGGGGCTTGGGCTGCACATAAGGGACAGCAAAAGTACAACATGGTTGCAGCAAGATCCAGAACGTGGACACTGCCTTTGAAAAGCCTGCGGAGCTGAGGGGAGCAGTGAGTTGCTTGAACACAGCCCCTCCAAGTGGAGACAAGGCAGAGGCTGGTCAAATGCACCTGCTCCTTCGTCTGGCTGGGGGACACATCTGTCAGCCGCACATTGAATGGGGGATACATGAGCTCTGCCCCTGCTCTGCTCCCTGACTGAGCTCCCAAACCTGATGTGACTTGGGGTGGCAGGGGAAATAAGACACAGGTGTGTGTGCATGGGAAGTTCTTGCAGAAGCATGTGCTCCATGGGCTCCTTGTTCTGCCAGCCTCAGGCAGGAGAGCCAGAAAGGCAAATTCAACGTGCTTGTGTGCCCAGGCCTGTCTGATCCCTGCACCCAGGAGCAGGCCCCCACACTGACCTCATTTGCTTGGGCAACATTTTCTCCTAGTATCTCACCCACCCCACATGACAGAAGGTCAAATGCAGCCATAGCATGCATAGCATGGAGTATTGGACACTGAGTCACAACCCACAGGTCAGCCATACCTAGCAGACAGAGCATTTCCCAGTTTCAGTCTGGCACACACACCTCCATCCCACACACTCACCCACGACCTGTTGCATGACATTCCCCAGTCTTCGACAAGGAAAACACTGGAAAATTATAGGACATACAGGCTGCAGGTGACTGCACTTCAAAAACCTGCCTTCTGAAGGACCTGGGCTTACAGGGTGTAGCTGTTTCACCCTTGGTCCCAAAAGCCAAGGAGCAGAACACAGCTCCCATCCATGGGGTTAAAAGCATGGCAACAAGGCTCTGTTGGGAACAGTCCCCAGCCCACCCTGTCCCCCAGCCATGCCTGGGCACTGTACAGGGCACTGCTCAAAACCAAGGCAGGGGGATTGCTAACAACTGTACAGCATGAGCCATCATCCTGAGGCAATACTCGAGGCCAGCCTTGCTCCTCTTGCACTTACTAAAACAGATGAAGTCAGAGGGACTAGAAAGGAGCCTATGAAAAGCCAGGTCCACCCTTGGGTAATCTGCGTATGCAGACTCAGAGTCTCCCTACCCCTCCTCTTGGGTCACAGTTTTCTTTTTATTCCTAGCTCCACGTCCACCATGCCCCAGCACTGGGATCGCTCTGCCCTGCTGCTCCTCACCATCATCAGCAGCGGGGCAGAAGCTGGCTGTAGTGCCAAGTGGCAGAGACTGAGCAGCCAGGCTGGAGGGAGGGCACCACCGGACTGCCTCCTCCTGCTGTTTCACAGCCCGGACTTTAGCCAGCACTGGAGTTTCCTAGGGAACCTGAGGCAGCTGCAGCCAAAATGAGATTGCTGGTAATGGGGAATTTTCAAGCCTGGGCCAAAACCCATCTATTCAAGCTCATCATGCCACACTTGAGCCAGCTGCACAGCCGAGTACACGTGCATTCAGCACTGGGGCACTCTGCAGCGGGAATGCCTCCTCCCTGAGCCGCGCTGGAAAAGAGACGCTGCACACGACTGCATCTCTGAGCTCCCGGGCGGCTGCTACATTAAACATCCCCAGCAAACGCTTCACTAAGTCACACTTCGTTGTCGCCGCAATGCGGGGATGCGCTCATCATCCAGGCTTGGAGATTTGCTGCAGCTGGGCTCCTCGGTTTCCTTCAGGACGCCTAGCTTCATGTTGCCAATTTCTGCTCAGATCACGCTTGGGTGCCCGTGAAAAATTCCTTTGCAATAGGATTTTTCTCCTTCTCCCTCCTGCTGTTCTTTAGAGCCAAACTGTATCTCAGCAAAATCCAGGCTCTTGAACTACTTTTTTCCCCCCAGTACTTGTGCTCTCGAATCATACCTCTTCCATCTGCCAGCTGCAACTCTGCAAGCCAGGGGTAAAGCAAGAATGGGTGCATCTGTTCACATTTTCCAGTGCCTCTGCCGACTCCCGAGCATCGAGTGCACAGTATTGGTCATGGATCTGTTCCAGTCTGGAGCTGATCTCATCAGCAGCGCTGTGAATGACTCCATCGAGGCTCCCCCTTGCGGGCTCAGGGCCCTCAGTGCTCACTGCAGCCCCATAAATTCAAGCAGCTCGCTCTAACCCGGCAGGTCTTCCTCTCTTTGTTCAGCTTCCAGCTACAAAACCTACCAGCCCCCCAAGCCACAGCTACAACGAGGGCTTCCGTCCCATCAGTTTTATTTAATCTTTGCCTGCTGCAGACACAGTTCCTTAGCAGCAAGAGCATTCCCATATTCTCAGAGCACACCCCAAATGCCCCGGACTTTGTTACACAGAATCTATCAGCATCAGCAAACCCACTTGAGCCTTCCCCAGGGTGTAAGGAGACACTTTCAATCCCCACACTGTACAGAAGGGCACTGCTGCCTGCTCAGTCAAGGAGTCAAGACACTCCTTGAGCTGGGAAGCAAGGCTTGAACACAAGGAAACGGGGAGCTGCACAGCTCACCTCTAACTCTGGTATTTGCTTCTCTCTCTTGTCTTGCTGAGCCAGTTGCTCTAATGACAGAACCAATACGGAAAGGAAAATTGGTGTACAGAGGTCAAGGCCATTTCCCAAATGAAGAAAATGAAATTATACCCCCATGCTAACAACCAGGGAAACTGAGGCACAAAGATTAGCTGAGTATTTCCCTGAGTCTTGCTTCAAGACATGCTTAATTGCAGAGATCTAGCCAGCGGGTTTTCTGATCCCTTATGCAGCATCCTGTTTCCTCATTCTGCTCCTGTAGCTGCAGAAGGATGCCTTTGATCACCGGGGACAGGTCTTCCTACAGCTGAAAGGGAAACTGCTGAAAGAAATGGAAGGGAGCAATCCTGGTGGATGATTGCATACAAGAAAGTGCTGCATATGAAAGGGAAGGAGACATTTCCTATTAGATTAAAGGAGCTCAAACCTGCTCTCCCTCTAGAGAAGTATGCAACTCTATACTTGCCTCTCTAATTGCAACCCTCTGCTGGGAAAGGTGCTTAAAAGTATTGCAAAAGGGAGGAGATTAGCCAAGGTCAGGGAATGGCAGGGCTGCAAATCCAGAGAGGATTGTGTAAAGAGGTGCATGGTCCCAGGTGATGTCAGGAGAGATGCTGCCAGCTTGTTCCAAGAGAAAGTAGCAGAGTGAAAACTGAGCCAACCCCCCAGGAACCGGCTGCTGGAGTCAGCCAGAGCAGGAAAACAAGCAAGCAAATAAACAGGGGAAAAAATGAACAAAAGACCACACCAAACTTCAGGAAAGTGAAAGGTCTCTGGCAGAACATGTTGCCAAAGAAAGAGGAATCTGAGGGGAAAGGGGAGCTCCCGTCCTGGGCCACAGCTGACGACCCAGGAGGAAGTGCACACAGGCACATCTGAAAAACATCGCAGGGCTCACATAAACACACGGCAGAGAAACCAAACACTGGGACAGAGACAGGGTGACAGGGTGGTTCTGGCCGGCAGAAGACGACCTGGTAAGTGGAAATCCCCTCTCCCAGGCAGACTGGCCGCTCCTGTGAGGCCTTTCCTTCCCGATGGAGAGGGACTTGGCCTGTTTGGGATTCACCTCGAGTGCGCAAGCAGCAGGAGCGTTCGCTGAGCCCGGGCTGCTCAGGCAGGCGCTCTCCTGCCTGCTGATGCCCTCTGCGGGCGGTGCTGCAGAGCCTGACAACCACGGACTGCATCCCTGTGCCAACACAGGGCCGTACTCTGATCCCATGGGCTGCGCTCATCCAGGCTTCTGGCTTGCACGCCATCACTTTCCTCCGCAACTGGCTACAAGCTAATTATAGCTCCAGTACTTTCCCTCTGGAGCAGTGTTAATTACAACTTGGAGCGCCTCACTCCGTCCAAACCTAGCTTAAAATTCCAGCTGTCGGTAAAAATAAATGGAGGGGAGAAAAGTTGTTCCTCCCACATCATCTAGCCGCTCGTACAGGGAGCAAAGATTCACATTTCGATCTTTTTTTCCATTGGCTGCACTTTGGGTCCCTGTTATCTGGAAAGCAGATGTACCAAAGGGGAAAGGGACTCGTAAATCTGTAAGAAATAAAAGTAAGGTCGCCGCTGACAGGACTGTAATGCACGAGTTCACTCGCCATTATTTGCAACCGGCCGAAAAGAGGTGCAGCCTTCCGTTCGTCCTGGACTCGCTAACCACTGGGTGTTGCCAAAGAAAGGAAAACAAACGCGCTTGAGACTCAGACGGACCGAAACCTCAGCAAAAGGGGGCTGTGTAAAACACCAGCCTGCGAAACCCAGAGGCATCGCTGTGGGGGATGGAGCGCTGCGTGCCTTCTATGCAGATCGTACATGACCTGGAGGGCTCCTAGGGATGACTTCAGGATTCTCAGAAAAATCAAAGGAATAGTGACAGGCAGGGATGACTCATACGATTAAAATAATCTGTGTAAAACGTGCCTGAACACAGCAAGGGGAAGGATGTTGCAATTTTCTATGAAAGGCACTTTAAAAGGGCTTTGTGATGCAAGGCAGTAACGGTTAAAAAAAGAACTACATTCAGGCGCCAAAAAGCGCTTTTTAATGGCCAAAAAGCCCTTACCAAGACAATGGCTATCCATCAGGAAAAGCCATTAGGGGTGCCAACAGGGCAGTTCCCTCGTCAGCCGTGGGATGAGCGCTGTAAATGAGTAACCCAGCACGGGAGCGCTGGGCTCGGGCGCCCGTCTGCGCACCGGAGGCCGGAACGCCGAGCTGTGGGCTGCGTGGGGCTCCCATCGCCGACGCTCGGGCCCGCGCCGGCCCCAAGCCCCGCCGCCGCCGCCACCTCGGCGGGCACCCCTCACACAGGCGCTCCCCACAGCTCCCCGAGGTCGCTCGGGATGTGAACAGCAGGAAAGCAAACCGCAAAAGCAGCGAGGCGGGGAGAAGCAGTGCTGCTCCTGCCAGGACCCCTGGAGCAGAGAAAACAGGCGCTGTTAGGTGCCACAGTTGGCTGGCCTAGATCACCAGAGCCACGCGGAAAGCGGGGACAAACGGAGTTTGTTTTCCTGGAACGCTCCAGCGATTTCTGGAGCATCACCAGCCACCCCCATCCCCCGCCCGCACCACACGCTGCTCGGCCAGGCAGAAGGGCCAGGCCAGGCGCTGCCAGAAGATCAGCTGCTATTTAAAGTACGGTGCAGGGGACCGCACTTGCTGCCATTGACATTTATATTCATTACTGGCCAGCTCCCGACCCCGGCTCGCTGCCTGGGCCCAGGCGGGCGCGCAGCGCGCAGGCGCCGCGCCCGGCGGGCCCGTGTCCTTTTAAAGGACACGCCGCTGGCCGCCCGCCGGAAGTGCCCGTTCTGCGCACCGGAAGTGGCTTCACTTGCCATTAACACCGCTTCTTCCGGGAGGGGCCGGCCCGCCCGGTTTCCGCGCGGCCGCTGCTTTCCGGCGCTCTGCCCCGCCCCGCGTTCGCTTGCCCGCTGTGTCCTTCTCCGGGAGGGCCTTCCGCTTCCTTCCGCACCCCGCGCCTTTCCCTGCCCCTGCGCGCCGAGCTCATGGTGGAGGGCAGTGCGGGCCAGCAGGGGGCGCGCTGGCAGCGGAGCGGCGCTCTGCGCGGCCGACTTCCGGTTCTCTGTGTCCAGAGGGATCGGGACTCTTCATGGCGCGGCCGCGCCGGGCCCGGCGGGAGGGCGGCGGCGGAGCGGCTGTGCCCCGGTGAGGAGCCGCGGGCCGCCGACATGGAGCCCGAGACGCTGGAGGCGCGCATCAGTGAGTGCGGCTGCGACCACCGCTCCCCTCCCAATGGGGCGTGGGGGGCGCAGGGGTGTGAGGGTGAGGGGCTGGGGGTCGCGCGTGGTGGCCGTGGCTGCCGGGTGAGACCCCAGGGCCGAGCCGGAGGCAGGGGTACGGTGGGTCAGCAGGGAGGAGGGGGCGAGAGTTTGTGCACAAGGCTGCCGTGGGAAGGGGCGAGTGGACACGGGTGTGTTTCTCCTCCCACGCCATCCCCTGCTGCTGCACCCGCTGGAGTTCGCGTGGACGGAGCTGGATCAGTGATGTCCCTCCACAGAATGAGAGCCTGTTGGGTTTCTTTTCTCACCGTCCCCTCCTCCTGCCCGCAGACAAAGCCACAAACCCCCTGAACAAGGACCTGGACTGGGATGGTATCAATGCGTTCTGTGAGCAGCTCAATAAGGAGCTAGAGGGGTAAGTGGCTTTGTCCTTTCCTCAGGCTTCTCCAGGTCACAGGCCTGGTTATGATTTCCCACCCAGCAAAATCCAGTGGGATTGTCCCAAGAGCTGAGTAGGCATGAAGGCCCTCAAGGTGGGGGTAGGTGGGGGGTGGTCCTGGTCCACTAATGGAAGGTTCCTTTTGGATTTTGAGATGTCTTAGTGCCTTATCAGCATCTTGCAACATGCTTTTCAACTCTGGATTCCCAGACAGAAATGCAGGTACCAGGCATTTTGTCAATAACTGGCGAGCTTTTCTTTTCCCCTCACTCCTTCCAGTCCTCCACTTGCCACCCGGCTTCTTGCCCACAAGATCCAGTCTCCACAGGAATGGGAAGCTATCCAGGCCCTCACGGTAAGGGCATCTGCAGGCCGGTAGAACTAGATGGAGGGGCAGGGCGTGTAAATGCTCCAGCTTGACTGGAGAAGCACGGGAAGCTTTGAATTCCCTCTGAGAAAGCCCTGGAGCACCTGGGCCCTTGGGTGGGAGAGGGACTGAAGGTGGTTTCACAAGTCAGGAGAGGTTACTTGGAAAGGTTTTGTTCCTAGAAGGATCATAGCCTGTTGAAGTTGATAGGAAGCGTTTTGGCTTTTGTTGTGGTGGCCTTGGCAGTGCTGCATTAATGGTTGGACTGTATGATCGTGATGGTATTTTCCAACCTAAATGATTCAATGACTTTTAATCATGTTGTGGATCCAAACTTTGAAACCCTGGTGTTTGTGACCTCTCTAAGGGTAACCCTTTGGATGGGCTGTTGAGCCATCTCTGCCAAAACTGGCCCCAAAGACAGGAATCTTTCTTTCCTGTGGGAGGGTGCTTGGCCACCTGTGAGGGAACAGGGGATGTCCCTTTGTGCTGCTGTGACAGTAGCCACAGGCTCTGTACCTGGTGAGGGGGTAGTAGGAAGGAGCTGACTCCTGATCCTGCTGCTGACCCCATGCTGGGACTCATCTGGCCCCTCTCCCCAGGTGCTGGAGTCCTGCATGAAGAGCTGTGGCAAACGCTTCCACGATGAGGTGGGCAAGTTCCGCTTCCTCAATGAGCTCATCAAGGTGGTGTCCCCTAAGGTGGGTCTCACGGCATCGTGCTGGAAGGGACTGGTGCCTGGTGGCAGGAGGGCTTTGGGGAAAAGTGGTGGCTGAGAAAAAAGGTCAGACACCCACTGGGATGTGGGTGAAATAGGACAGTGTTAGTAGGAGGTGTAGCCCTTGTTTCCCCGTGAGTTTTCTGGTGGGAAGTGAGTTTTCACCCCTCTGTTCCAGGCTGATTCTTGTTGTAGGAAGCTGAGGGCCAGCTGGACGTGGTGCGGCCAGCACTTCTGAGACTACTGACCTCATGTGCGTGCCTGGAGTCACCTTCCCTGCATCTCTGTTGGGCTCTGTGCTGCATGTGCTCAGGAACCTCCCCCAGCTTTGACAGGACCATGTCTCTCTGGGGTGTTCCAGCCTGATTGAGACACTCTTGGAGGGCAAGCCCAGGCTTGGTCAGTGGTGTTCTGGCGAGTCCATCTGAAGGACCAAGTCAGTACCTGCTCCTCTGCTGATGCTGCTGTTCCTGCAGCAGAACAAGCTGTGCCCTATTCAGTCAAGGCAGTGAACACCAGCAAGTGTAGAGTTAAGGGAACGCAGGCTAAATATGACTAAGGAAAACCTTTGTCTGCCAGTCACAGCTTGTGATCTGTGATGATGAATAGCCCTGGACAGTGACAGCAGCATCCTAACGTCCTCTTGCTTGGCACCCTAGAGTATGTCCTCTGCCTTAAGTCACTTGTTTCTGGTGGCACATGCACTGTTTCTACCACCAGTGCTCCCATCAGAGCCACATGAAAAGGCTGAAAGATGATTGCATGGCACCTGCTAGGTGCTGATCAGCTGGGGCTTACCTTGCTCGGGGCCCTGCCTGAGAGAACATTACCCACATCCCTCTCCCAGCCCTGCTGTCCCCTCATTCCTAAAGGGCTGCCTTGCTGAGCAGCTTCTTTTCACAGGACCCTTCCCTTCACAAGGTGACAGGAGACCTGCCTGAGCCTTCCCACCTGTCCCTGTGTGTCGCTGAGGAGCTGCTGCAGCAGCATTCCTCATACCTCTTGTTTTTCCTGTGATGGAAACCAGGCATAGCATAGGATGTGTTGCAAGGCCCTCATGAGCTTTCCTGCTTGCTTTGTCTTTCCTCCTTGTGCCATTGAGAACGGTCTCACTTCTCCTGGGAGGGCAAGGAGAGGAATAGGCCAGAGTTGCAATGGCTCAGATTAGCCTCGTGCCTTCTCTTTTCTCTTCCTCTAGTATCTTGGCAGCCGGACATCAGAAAAAGTGAAGTCAAAGATCCTGGAGCTGATGTACAGCTGGACGTTAGGGCTGCCTCATGAGGTGAAGATATCTGAAGCCTACCAGATGCTGAAGAAACAAGGTGAGAGGCAGTGATCCAGAAGGGGCAGGTGGACAGATGGTTTTGTCCTCCTTCATTTTTTGTCTGGGAAAAATCTGAAACAAGCTCTCCCTTCCCTCTCCCCAGACCAGGGCATCCATCAGTCTGACTCAGCATCAGGGTCAGGAGATGGAACAGGTGCCTTGGGGCTCCTGGCTGAGCAGAGGGAGTTGCTGGGTTGGAGGGCACATCTACTTGCTCACATGGGACATGGGGCACTGGAAAGGTCTGGGGATGAAGGGCTGCAAATACTTTGGCAGTATATGCTGGAATTTTCTAAGAGAGGATATTTATGGGGAATAGAAACACAATCCAGGATCTTGTGTAACAGGAGCTAACCCACACCCCCTCAGTCCTAGGTTGATTTGCTGGGCCATTAGGGAAAAAAGACCTGGGTGGCAGTGCCATCCCTCTGTAGGTGAGTCCTCCTGATCTCTCCTTCGGTTTCTACTGCAGGGATTGTGAAGTGTGACCCCAAACTTCCCGATGAGGCTCCTTTCCCACCACCTCCTCCTCGACCCAAGAACATAATCTTTGATGATGAAGAAAAATCCAAGGTAAGGGCTCTGTGCAAGGAGAGGGACAGTAGGGATCATCTTCCTGCTCCAGTACCTTATGTCCCTCAGATGGGGGAGAGTCAAGGTCCCTGCTCCACATGCTGTCCTTCAGAAAATGCATTGCAGGAATGCTGAGGGCCTGTTCCAAAATCATGACAAAGGAGACATCCAGAGGAGTGGGACATGTAGATCTGTTTGACCTTTGGAGCACTTAGCTGCAGGATGGTGCAAAGGGTGAGGCACTGACATTGGCCCAAGCAGGTTTGGGGAGGTTTGCTGCTGTGAGCTCTCTAGACTTTGGAGTTATCTGGCCATGAGGTTTAAATCCCAGCCCCAGATACTGTTGCTGTTATCTCTTCCTCAGCCTCAGCACTGCAATATGCTTATTGCCCAACCACTTATAGCCACCTGGACCCATCCTGTGTTGTCTTTCCATCAGAATTGTGTCACCACTCAGGCAAACCTCTTCAGTATCAGTGCTGATACATTTAAACAAGTGTTGGGCTCCTCTGGGTCTAGTTCTGCAGCAGGAATGTGATGCCAGTTTGCTGCAAGGGATATAGTTTGCCTCCATGGGTCAGAGTCTGAAAATGAGGATTTGTAGATGGGCAGTGGGACTGTTCACTGGCTGTAGAGAGGAAGTGGGAGCTCTCTCTCTTCACCAGCAAAGAGGCATGTGAAGAAGTCCGAGTAGGAGTCCATTACATGCCATGGCAATTCTTGCATAAACCAGGCTCTCTTCCTGTCTCAGTGCTGCTGCACTCCAGACTGTCCATGGTGGGTAATGGGCAGGCCAGAGCAGGTTTTGAATGCAGAGGATCTTCAGGAAAGACCTAGCTTGCATAACCAGAACTACAACAGGAAAAGGAAGGCCAGTTGTACTTCTCTCCCTGGTCTCTGATAGCCCACAGGTTCCTGTGGCTGGGGTTTCTAAATGGTTGGAGTTGTCCACTGCCTCTGCCAGATACAGGTTTGGGATGGGGGAACTATTGGCTCTAGTGTTGCAAGAGTGACTCTGGCTGCCATCCCTGAGCTTGGGCTCAGAACTACCTTCTCTTTTGCAGACGCTGGCTCGCCTCCTGAAAAGTTCCCATCCTGAGGATCTCCGGGCTGCCAACAAGCTTATCAAGGAGATGGTTCAGGAGGTGTGACTGGGGAAGAAGGGAGCTGGGGGGTCATGGTCTGGGTGGTGATGGCTGGCACCAAAGGAGGACTGGGTTTGTGACTTCGTGCAGGCATATGGAGCTTCTGCCCAAAACTTGGCTGCAGCAGCTATGAAAGAGTCCTTGTGAGAGTTCTGCTGTTCCCTGACTACTTGGAGGAATGGCTCTGGGTGCATTTTGTGGCCCAAGCCCTGCTGCAGCACTAGATCTACAGCAATTCCATATTGTCTGGCATGTTCCTGCCCAGAGATGACCTCGAGTTTTCTACTTGAGTGGGAGCTGTTTTGAGGGCAGTGTTGCTGGGCTTTAGTCCAGGATGGTTGGCTGGCCTGGCCTTCCTCTCCAGGTTAGGACATCCTTCCCCGTGTGCTTCCCCTCCAGGACCAAAAGCGCATGGAAAAGATCTCCAAGAGGGTGAATGCCATTGAGGAGGTGAACAACAACGTGAAGCTGTTGACAGAGATGGTGACAAACTACAGCAAGGGGGAGACAACGGAAAGCAATGAGGACCTAATGAAGGTGAGGAAAGGCAGTCCCAGAATCCTCCTTGGGGTTAGCAGAAATGGGTGACCCTTATCCCCTCATCCTCCTGCCTATTTTGCACACCCAGCTGAGCATCCTGCTGCTGAGGATGCTCGCCTCATCAATGTTTCTCTACTTCCCCAGGAGCTGTATCAGCGCTGTGAGCGCATGAGGCCCATGCTGTTCCGACTCGCCAGTGACACAGAAGACAATGATGAAGCTCTAGGTAAACATATCTGACCTTTCTCATTCCTGCTGAGACTGCCCTGAAGGTGTCAGTGTACCCTGGTGCAGCCTGCAGCAACAATGGTGAAAATGCTCTCTGCAGTGGTTTTGTTTGCAGCAACTTGGGCCTTGCTTGGGGTATAAAAGTTACTCTCTTCACTATTTTCACGCTTATTTTCAGCGGAGATTCTGCAAGCCAATGACAATCTGACCCAAGTGATTAATCTCTACAAGCAGCTTGTACGGGGAGAAGAGATCAATGGGGAGACGGTGGCCAGCCCCCTTCGAGGTGAGGAGACTTGAAGAATGGGGACAGGAAGGTCAAGCAGAGGGACCCTGTTGTTGGTTTCCTGCAGTGTAAGAGAGGACTGAGAGAAGTGGAAAGGGGAAACCTGCAAGGAGCTTAGACTGGGGCTGGTGACATAAGGAAATGGCTTGTGGATGTGACTGGTGCCTGAAGAAGGGGAACTGGAAGGGAGAGCAGTGGGTGTGAGGAAGGATGGGAACTAGGCCTCACCACATTGCATACGGACTGGATAACGTTTTCAGATTATTTTCTTTTTGCAGGCAGCACCTCAGCACTTCTAGATCTGTCTGGCCTGGAGCTTCCAGCAACATGCCCTTCCTACCCAGCCTTGCCCACCCTTTCAGGTGGCTCAGCAGTCCCTGTGCCTGACCAAGCTGGCTCTGTCTCCTTGCTCGATGATGAACTCATGTCTTTGGGTGAGAAATCCAGAGCAAAAGCTCTTCATTCTTTGACTCTAGATAGTTCTTCTTTGGCAGGAACATGAATAAGAGGGAGCTCTGGTAGAAGTGAATAATGAAAGACAAAGAGGTTCTTTCATTTAGTGTGAGGGAGAGGAGGGAAGGACCCTGCTTCAGTTCTGAACTTGAGTCCCATGGTGTTTTCCTGGCTAGTCAGAGAGAGCCTGTAGGGATGTGCCCACTGACTTGCTCTGGGTAAACTGACGTGGCAGGTAAATCAAGAGTGATGCAATGGCCATCCCCAGATGGGATCACAAGGGTGGGTCACCCCCAGTTCCTCGTGTTTTCTGCTTGCTGTTGAAGTCATGAGCTGACAAAAGATGCATGGGACTTCCAGAACTGTTCACATGAAATCAGGTAAGGTGCCAATCCTAGAAGCTCTTAGAGTCCTGCTTTGTACAACAAAGTGTCTGTTTCCTAAGTCAAGTGCTTTTGAATACAACAGCATCAAGTAGACAACATGGTCAGCTCAGTTGTAGTAATTTTTCTGCCAACTGCAGTGAGAACTAAACTATAAATGAAGCTATCTAGACAATAAAAAAAGCCACGGTCATCCTCCTGGCTCTCCCCCATGCAAGGATGGGGGCCAGAGATGGAGACCACATTGGTGGTTCTGCCCTGCTGCTTCTTCAGCCATATTTAATGCTCTTACTGATTCAGTAGGTAAGCTTCATGTTTGCATTTACTCCTGGCAGGCCTGAATGACCCAGCACCACATCCTGTCCAGGCCAGTGACAGCAGTGGCTGGAACAGCTTCCAGGTAATAAGCTGGGAGCTAGGGAAGAGGGTGGGGAGGGTGGTAAAAGCAACAAATGTAGGTAGGGAAACATGCTACATCTGATGGTTGGTGCTTATACACAACCCCGCTTTGGGGCTCTCCTGTGTGCTCTTTTCACAGTCATCAGACAGCAATGAGCTCAGTATCACCCCTATCATGGCAACACCACC
The DNA here is from genome assembly GCF_031753505.1 of Anomalospiza imberbis. Classification (NCBI taxonomy): domain Eukaryota; kingdom Metazoa; phylum Chordata; class Aves; order Passeriformes; family Viduidae; genus Anomalospiza; species Anomalospiza imberbis. Next base: position 60,610,048 of record NC_089685.1, read on the forward strand.
AGTCAAAGCAGATGCTGGTGCATCCTCCCCCAAACCATCTCCTAGCAGCAGTGGCCTGGATGACCTGGACCTCCTGGGCAAGACACTGCTGCAGCAGTCTTTGCCTCCAGAATCTCAACAAGTGCGATGGTAAGCACTTGGTAGTACAGTCTCGCATCTCTTCCAATTCTTTCCATTTCTGGGGTACTGGACAGCATTTCAGTGCCCTATTTGACTCCTTGCTCTCTCTCCCCCTTGTAGGGAGAAGCAGCAACCACCCCCTCGGCTCACACTGAGGGATCTGCAGAACAGGAGCAGCTCTGGCACCACAGCCCACAATCCCAGTGCTCCACCTGTGCTCCAGAGTATTTCTCCTAACCCCACACCGCCTCTGACCTCAGAGCTGCCTGCCCCTGCCACACTTCCAAAAGCTGCCACCACACCAGCAGGAAGTACGGTAGCGCCACCACGGCCTCCTGCCACTGCGCTGCCCCAGGAGATCTCGCTGGCCAACATCACTGTGCCTCTGGAGTCAATCAAACCCAGTGAGCTAGGGAAAAAGAGGGGGGTGTGGGGGGATTAAACCCTGCAGACATGTAAGGGAAAAATGTGAAGAAACTTCTTGCTAGTTGGATTTTGTGGAGGCTGAAGAGGAATGGTGTCTCTGTCACTTGTATGGAGTTAGGGTGATGGGGAAAGGTGCTATCAGGCCAATTCCCTCCTGGCTGACTGCTGCCTCTCCTTGCCTTTCCCACACAGGCAGCCTCCTCCCTGTGACAGTGTATGATCAGCATGGCTTCCGTGTCCTCTTCCACTTTGCTAAGGATGCCCTGCCTGAGCGGCCTGATGTGCTTGTGGTGGTGATTTCTATGCTCAGCACAGCCCCGCAGCCCATCTACAATATTGTCTTTCAGTCTGCCGTCCCCAAGGTAAGACAGCTGCTGGGGCTCAGCTCCCCAGACTGAGCCAAAGCATGATTTTACTGCAGGAAAAACAGGGTGTGTGGAGAGAGCTCTGTGGCCATGGGAGCAAATTCTGTTACCTTCAGATTAGCACAACATTTTTGTCTTTGACTCGATAGCGGAAGCTTCCCAACTGCAGGAGCAGGGCTTCTGGCTGCCAAGTCACTCTCCTCTCTCACTCTCTTCCTAGATAATGAAGGTGAAGCTACAGCCTCCCTCAGGCACGGAGCTGCCAGCGTTCAATCCCATTGTCCATCCCAGTGCCATCACCCAAGTCCTGCTGCTCGCTAACCCACAGAAGGTAACAGCATTGTCCCTGGGGCATGAACAGAGGCTGGTCTTGGTACTTAGGCAAAGCCTCACTACCCTATCCCTGTTCCCTCTACTCAGCAGCATCTCAGATGTGAATGGTTTGTGCCTCATGCCTTTCTTCCCCTTCTTCTGACTGCTTATCCTTTTTCTCCCATCTCCAGGAGAAAGTGAGGCTACGGTACAAACTGACCTTCACCATGGGAGAGCAAACCTACAATGAAATTGGGGATGTGGACCAGTTTCCCCCACCAGAATCCTGGGGAAACCTCTAGGGCCACATGTTGCAGGCACTACACTGCAGATTCCTTAGGAAGCCAACCCTGTGGGGCTGGAGCAGCCAGAGGAAATGGGAGGGTGGGTGGGGGCTGGTGCTCACGCTCTATTCTCCAGATGGCCGGGCAAGGGCCAGAGGGAGCATGCCTCAAGGAGAGCAGAGATGCCAGGAGATGTTAATCTCACAAGACTAGAAGTGGAGTGGAAAGCTTCATGTGTGAACAGTTGCCTTCCCTGCTCTTCTGACGATGACACTCCCTCCCCAGTCTGTCCAGCTTCTCTTCTAACCCAGCTTTCGTGCTTTAGGTGCATAGGGGAACAAGGATGGGGAGCTTTAACAACCTCAGCCCAGGGCAAGGCTTAGCAAAGGAAGATCCTTTTCCTTGTCTGCCCCCTCCACACTTCTCAGCCCTTTAGCTACTTCATGCTCTAATGGTGCTCTCACTTGTCCCCCTTGCCCCCTCCTTAGAGCTGGGCCCCAGTGATTCCATCTGGTGGGATCACACTGGGAGCTGATGAGGAACAGGGCTGAGCAGAGCCTAGGTATCTCTCCAGCACCGGAGAGCAGACAGCTGTCTTTGCTTTGGGGGGGGGGGGGGGGGGGGGGCGGTGGGGGGGTCAGAGGGAGTGATCATAACATATCTCTGTCCTAGCTGCTTACAGAGCTGTTGGTGAGAGGTGGGGCCTCAGGGGCTGGGAAGGGCTTGCTCTGTGCCTTCCCAGCCCCTTCAGCTGGCATTCTGAACCCCTACAGCAGGGAAGCCTACACCATTCCCACAGGCTTTATCTATCATAGCAAGCTTTAGGGATGGTGGCAAGAGAGGGCCATGCTGTGGGGGTTGAGTCTGCCTGCAGCCTCCTGCCAGATGGGGAGAGGAAGCAGCAGTGAGACTTCCTTTCCCTGGCTGGGCTGGAGAGCTCGGTGAGGTAGGGGGGTTTTCTCAGCTCTTCAGTGTCCTCTCACAGAGGGGTGAGTGATTGGCTGGGAGCTGTGGGGGAGATGGGAGCCCAGCTCATCACCACAAAGCTCTGCACTGGGGCACGGGGGGGTTCAGCTGTGCCTTGTGCACCTTTGCTGCAGCTGAGGGCGGGCCTGGCTCCCTCTGGTGGGGAGGGGTCTCACCCCAGCCGCCCGATCACTGTGACAAGAGAGCTGGGATCTGCAGGCACAGAGGAGACCGAGGGTAGCACATCCCAAGCAATCCCCAATCCCGTGGCACTTAGGACCATGGGAGCTGCTTCCCATCCCTAAGCTGGTTTGGAGAGGGCCGGATCATAAACAGCAGAGGCAAGCTGTGCTCTGCATTGGCTTGCCAGAGGTAGCAGGAAGCATGTGTGAGATGGAGACGAGCAGGGTGCCTCGCACTCCTGGCTCGGGGCAGCGAAGGTGATGTCAGAGCTGGGCACAGCGGGCAGTAAAGGGGAGGGGGAAGCAAGGTGTTTATGCTGGGATTCTGCTGTCTTACTTCCCTTTCCTGTCTCTTCAGGGTTTTGTATGGGTTTTTTCTTTGCAGATCTTGTTTGGTTCTTGAATAGACTTGTATATATTTTCAGTGCAAAATTCCGTAAATGGAAGAAAACAAACAATCATTTAAAATGAGACGCCCGGCGCGAAGAATCTGCTGTATTTATGGGAAATAAAGAGTTCTTTCCTGATCTTGCTCCTCTGTCTTTTGACCCAAGGAATGCATTTTTCCCCTTATTTCCCAGACCCCTGAGGAGCTTCTCTGCACCCTGCCCAGCTCAAATCCTGCCCCTTCAGTCCTGTAGTTCATTCCTCAGTCACTCAGGCCCTTGCCACAATGATTTCCCTGCTCCCATGACCAGGGAGCAGGGATGGTGGAATTCCCCGGCAGTTCTCAATTCCTTTTTTGAAAGCAGTCACTTCCAGGCTGTGAACTGGGTGCTGCCCACTTCCTTCGTGCCCCATGGAGAGGCAGTGGGCCAGAATCTGCGCCTGGCAGCCCACGGGAAGCAGGGCTTGAGCTCGCTCCCATGGCCCACATGACTGCAGCTTCACCACTGCTGGTAGCATCACTTGAAAGCAGCTCCATGAGGGAGTTTTATTTCAGGAGTACAAAGGGGGATCTCCTCTGGCAAGCAGCAGCCCAGGGCTGGGAACAGCTCTGATACTGCATATAAGGAATGGTCTAGCCACCCCCTGATGCAGCCAGTGAGGATCTGGGGGGCCTTTGCTGCATCTTTGCAACAGGTGCTGGAAGCAACTGCCTGTTAGGAGCACCCAGGGCTTGATGGTGAGGGATCATGTGCTCTGCCACGGGCTGAGAACAGCCTGGTGTTTTGAGCAGGGAGAGAGTGGTGCTCTGTCACCCCACAACCACTTGAAAACAGCTGCCAGCCCCACTTTGCTATACAATAACTGGAGACCTGACCCTTGCCAAGAAAGAAGCACAACCTAGCAGCCCTCAAATTTTTGCTCCTCTGGCTTCAGGGCACAGATGGAGTGGCCCTTCTGCCTTGTTTTCCTTTGCCGCTTGCCTCTTCTGCCCACGAGCTGACCGCTTCTCATTTTGGCTTGGTTTGCTGCTTCCTTTGCTAGCCACGTAACCCTGCCAACAGCAACCTCTGCCCTCTCAGTGCGGGTGAAAAGTCCTATCTGCAGGTAGCCAGAAATAAGGTGAGATGCACATCTCATAGAGTCAACCCCAAAAGTCGTGGTGGTGTGAAGTGGATGTTTTTCGACAAAAAGAGAAAAAAAAAAAAGGATATGAGCTCTGGTGCAGCTCTGAACAGCTGAACCTGAGAACCGGGAGTTTGCGGTCCCCGTGCAACTGAGGGTGCTGCTGGCCCTGCTCGAGGAGCTCTTCTGGCGGGGGGAGGGACTCCCGACGGCACAAGGCAGCAGCAGCCGTTGGCCGCAGCTTTGCGGTGGCTCCGGAGAGCCTCAGCGACGGCCCGGAGGGAGAGCAGCGTGAGGGCTGCAGGGGCGGCTTTGCTGCCTGTGCTTTGCTGCTTTTGTCACAACAAGGCGGCATGCCGCAGGGGAAGAGGGTGGAGCTGCACCCGTGAGCATGGAGAGGTGCCTGAGGAGTGCTGGCAGAGTTGGGTGACCAGGTAGGGCAGGGTGTACATCGGGTGCCCCGTATGAACTGCACAGCCAGCTGGCACCGGCACGGGCTGCCCCGCGGCACAGCTGGAGGTGGGCACGGGGAGGAAGGGGAACCACCCCGGCTGAGACAGGGCCAGAAAGAGCGTGGGCCCTTCACTCGGGCTCGGCAGCGGCATGTGCCTGTCCTGCCTTGTTATGTGTATGCTGTAATAAAATTTCCCCTTTAAGGCTGGGCTGAAGTTATTTTTACTTGCGGGCTGGTGACAGGAACACAGAACGGAGCAGGAGCTCAGAACTGTTCTTACCTGATCTGCGGCAGAGGGGCGGACGGAGGAGGAAGGAAGCTCAGAAAAGGAGAGGGAGCGAGGGAACGGAGCTCAAGGGAGGGGAAAAGAAAGCAGGCAGGGCATCCCTAGGGAGGGACTAGGGAGGGGACCAGCTGGGGAAACTGAAAAAGAGGGAACAAGGGAGGGAGGAAGAGGAGTAAGGAGGGAGAGGTCCTCCGGGAAAAGCAAAGTGGCTCCAGAGAGAAGAGGGGCTGAAGGCATCCGATGCCAAGCATTACCGAAGGGAGCTGAGCGGGTACAGCCAAGCAGAGCAGCTTTTGTGATCTCCTCCTGACTCTCAAGATGATGAAAAGACAGTTTAATCGAATGCGCCAGCAGCTGTCCCATCCCAACATCACCATTAGGTAAGGGCTTCTCCACTACCTGTACCGGAGGGAGCGGGATGTGGGTCCTGGGGGCTTTGTGCTGGGGCTGGACTCACCTCCCAGTGCTGGTGGCCTGGGAAAAGGGGAAAGGGGGGGAACTTTAGGGTTTAGAGCATCTTCAGCATAAGCTGGGGCTTTGTGAAGGCTGCATTGGTGCTGCTCAGCAGTAAATGATGACCTCAAGCCCAGATACCTCCCAGGGCCCACATTCCTGCATTCACCAGGAAACAGGACTTTCCCAAGCTTGGCTTTGTCAGGATGTGGGGCAGTGGGGCAATGGGGAGGGATCTTCCAGCCACATGCCCCTGGCTGTGCAATGACCAGAAGGGTGATCAGGCTGGGACCTGCCCTCCCTGCTGAGTCTGGGGTGCCCCACAGGAACCAAATGCCCTGCATGGCTCTAGCCAGCCCAGCAGCGTGAGCAGCCCAGAATGCCCTTTGAGGAGAGAACCAGGGGTCCTTGGATGGACCCATGGAGGACTTACAGCTTCACACAAAACCCTCTGTCCCAGTTCTACCTCTGCCATTTCCTGCTTTTTCTCTTTGGCTTTCCAAAGTTATCCCCTTGCAAAACCCAGAACTGAAATTACAGGGCTGGGCCCTCCCTGCCCAGCCCCCTCACTCCCTTTCCTACTGCCACTTTTGCAGGTTCCCAGCACTGAGTGGCTAAGTGGGACCAAGCCTGTCCCCTGAACCACTGAGGTCCTTCAGCCAGCCCAGCAAATCAACCACAAGGAAGCAACTCCTTTATGCTGGTGGCCTCTTGCTCTCCTTGCATTCCCTGGAAGGGAGCATGATGCCCCTTCCCATCCCTCTTCCCTCAAGATTTCTCATCTCCATGACAGATGCACCTCCCTTTTGCTTAATGTCAGGCAGGCAAGCCTCAAGCACCTTGTGAAGTCCAAGAGCAAGCTCTTCACCTGCTGCAGAGCCTCTCCTCTGTGGACCATGACCTCACGTGATCTTGCTTGCCTTCAACCAAACCACCCATGTGTCCTGCAGCTCCACATCCTTGTCCCACAATGGCTTTGGCAGGCAGTGAAAATAGAGAAATTTGAACTGGGGAAAAAGCAGCAGGACAAGGAAATCAAATGGGGCTCCTGGGACATAGCAATGATAGCAGGCTGCAAAGCAAGGCTTCCTCTATAGGAGGCATCAGGGAGGTTTTAGGGTCATGGTGGCTGGTGGGTTTTGAATTTGGTTTTGAGCAGAACCACAAAAAGCTGGGTTTATGTAGGCATTTCTGGAGGGGCTGGTGTTGGTCTTGGACCCCAGCTGGACTACAAGGACACCCTTGCTCCCGTACCAATGGCCCCACAGCTACTGATTACCCTGGCCTGCAAAGACGTGTGCCAGACTGCAGCATCACTGCCCTGGATTCACCTTCAGGGGAGAGATGGGGCAGTCAGAGACGGTAAACATCCTGCTCCTGTTGTTGCCCTGCTAAGCACTCTGATTCCAAAAACACAGGTCACGTCTGGACTTTTTGACTGAGGTACACTGAACTGGAAACCCTGTCTGACAGGGTGTCCACCAGCCAGGAAAGTTGGCTCCCTTGTCCTGCTCCTGCTCTTCTTGTCCCCCCAGGCTCGTTCTACCCATAGCCTTGTATCTGCTGGTCCAGGCTATAGCCTGTGTCTCCTGCTCCCAGGAGCTCAAAGAGAGGCAGGCAGGATGCATAAGGACCTGCCTTCCCAAAGAAGCTGGGTGGAGGTCATCCTCATTCACTTATGGTTCCTTCTCCTTCCTCTGCAGAGCCCAAGAAGCAACTGAGCTCCTGTCAGAAGATTTGCTGCAGGTGAGGTGTGGGCTGGGCCAGCAGGCATGCGTCTGCTTGTGCCTGGGCGTGGGAAGCTGCCCCACTCCTGGCTGCCATTTGCCCTGCCAGCACGTCCAAGTCATGGGACTGGGATCTGCCTGTGTGCCAGAGGGTGATTTCAGGACCATGGTGTTAAGGGATTGGCAGACCTCTGCTACCAGGAAGGGCTTTCCCAGCTGCTCACAGAGGGATGAATCCTGACCAGGAGTTGTGCTCCCTTTTCACTGGACCAGATGCCCTGGGCTGTGGCAGGACCCTGGGCAGGTGTCATGGTTTGACACTGGCCAAATGCCATGTAGCCACAAAAGTTGGTCACTCATCCCCCCCCTGCCATAGCTGGGCAGAGGAGAGAAAAACTTAATGAAGGCTTCATGAGTTAAGGACCAGATGAAAACACTCCAAGGGCTCAACCTAGAGGTACAAAGTGAATTTACTGCTAACAAAATCAGAGGAGGACAATGAGAAGTAAAATAAGCCCTTAAAAACACCTTTTCTCCCCCAACTCTTCCCTCCTTCCCACTGACAGTGCAGGGGACAGGGTGTGGAGGTTTTTGTCAGTTCATCACCCGAGATCTTCTTCCGCTGCTGAGGGAGAGGAGTCCTTCTGCTGCTCTGCTGCACTGTGGGGTCCCTCCCACAGGAGACATGAGTTCTCTGTGAACTTCTCCAGCCTGGCTCCAAATCTCATGAGCAGCAGTCCTCCCAAAACTGCTGCAGCATGGGTCACTCTTCCATGGGGTACAGTTCTCCAAGGACCAGCTGCTCCAGCCTGGAAGCAGGGGCCCTCTCTCCACCGGGTCTCCCACTGGATCACAGCCTCCTCCAGGCATCCACCCACTCCGGGATGGGCACCTCCCCCATGGGCTGCAGATGGATCCCCTGTGGATCCCCACTGGCTGTGGGTGGATCTCTGCATCCCCCGTAGATCCCCACTGGCTGTGGGTGGATCTCTGTCCCCGCGTGGATCCCCACTGGCTGTGGGTGGATCTCTGTCCCCACATGGATCCCCACTGGCTGTGGGTAGATCTCTGTCCCCGCGTGGATTCCCGTGGGCTGCAAGGGCACAGCTGCTTCACCATGGTCTCACCACAGCCTGCAGAGGAATCTCAGCTCCAGTGCCTGGAGCACCTCCTCCCCTCCTTCTCCACTGACCTTGGTGTCTCCATGTTGTTTCCCTCACATGTTCTCACATCCTTCTCTTCTCTGGCTAGGAAAAACCAGTGTCCCCACTTTGTTTTGATTTTCTTCTTAAACATGTTTTCACAGAGGCATTACCACTATCTCTAATAGGCCCAGGCTTGGCCGGCAGCATGTCCATCTTCAGAGCCATCAGGGATTGGCTCTGCCAGACATGATGGAAGCTTCTGGCAGCTTCTCACAGAAGCCACATCTGTGGCCCTCCCTGCTACCAAAAACCAGCCCATGCAAACCCAACACAGCAGGCCATCCTCACCCAGAGCTGGGTAGTGGGGAAATGGCCTCGAGGTGCCCATGGTTGACAAAATGGCTTCCCCAGTCCCATTTTTCTGCCCCCAGATTGAGCAGAGGATTGAGCCAGCCAAGCGAGCAGCTCACAGTGTGTCCAAGAGGCTCCAAGCCTGCCTGCAGGGACAGTGTGGCTCCGAGATGGACAAACGAGTGGTGAGAAAAATCTCCCCACTGCAGCCTGTGCTCACCCCAGCTCTGTCCCTTGCCAGCAACAGGGATGCCAGCCCCCTGCTTTGCCAGCTTTGCTGAAGGGTGGCCCAAAGCTATGCCAAGCCCAGGTCCCATTGTCAGCAGTGGCCTCCAGCATGTGCCTGGGATGAGCAGAGCAGGGCAACCCTCTCAACCATCACTAATTTGGGACACTCCTGAGAGACAGTGTCTTTGCATTGAATAACCCTCCAAAGCCCTTGCTGTCTATGTTCCTTCCCAAACCCCCATGAACTCTGGCACCTATGGTGCCCTGTGGTGAGGAGCACCACAGTGTGGCCAGGCACAGTGGTGTCACCACTTCTCTCCCAAATCCTTGCCTCTGTGCAGAAGAAGCTGCCGTTGATGGCTCTGTCCACAGCGATGGCTGAGAGCTTCAAGGAACTGGACACAGAGTCAAGCCTTGGGTAAGTACTGACAGAAGAAAGTGCCAGGGTGACCCCAAAAGATGCCAGATCCTGGTAGTGACCCTGTCTTGGCTGAGGGGCTGCCATGGCTCAAACCACGTCCCCAGAGCAAACACTGGTGTTGCACTGGGAGAAGGGACAGCCAGCATCTTCAGCCTCCAATTGCAGAGTAGGGCCAGGAGCTGGCTCAGGGTCCCACGTGGGTACAGGTACAGTGGGGATGTTGGGTCAGAGAGGAGCATGGCTCCAGCCTGCAGTCATTTCATCTCCGTCCCATGCAGGAAAGCCCTGGAGATGGGTTGCTGCATACAGAGCTCACTGGCCAAAATCATGGCTGAGTTTGAGATTGCCCTGGAGCACTACGTCCTGCATCCACTCAACAAGATCAGTGAGGTAGTCCTGGCTGCTCTACTGCCTCCACTTTCCAATTTCATCACTCCTTCCTGTGTGCCCAGGCCTCCCCCACTCACTCTGGCCCTCTCCCCCCCAGGAGGAGCTCCCCACCATCCTGAAGCACAAGAAGACCCTCCAGAAGTTGATTTCTGACTGGAACACAATCAAGAGCAGGTATGGGGCACGCTGGAGCCCTGGAGGCCTAGGACATACAGAGCACAGCCCCCAAACAGGTTGGGGGAGAGAGGAGGATAATAGCCCTGGAGAGTCAATTTTCAACAGCTCTTCAGGAGCACCCAGCCTGCTCCTCTCTGTAGGTGCATCCTGCTCTGGGCTCAGATGCTGATTCCATAGCACCAGAGAGAAGGGCAGCTCTGCTGCTAAAGGCAGCAAGTGCCCTAGTGCTGCTTGGGACGCTGAGATCACCTCGTTCCAACCCTTGCCATGCTACATTTCTCTGGAAGTCTGCACACCTGTTCTACCCAACATTCCTGACACTGAGACCATAAATGCACCTCTTCTTTCCCATCCCAAAGGCTGAACCAAGCTGCCAAGAGTTCCAGTAACAGCACTGGAGCTGGTGCTGGCCCAGGGGCATCTTCTGCTGCCAACAAACTGGAGATATTGAAGGAAGAAGAGGAAGAGGTGAAGAGGAAGATGGAGCAGTGCAAGGTGAGATGGTCACTTGGTCTCCCCTATGGATCAACTCCAGGGCTGCAGACCTGCTCCCCTCCACCAGTCTTGTCCAAGGTGACCCCACGCTGAGATGGACTGCAGCCAGCCAGCATGTCCTGCCCTCTGAAAGCAAATGGGCCCCTCAAGCAGAAATAGGGAGATGGCCCAAGTCCAGGGAAGAAAAAGAGTAAAGGAATTAAAAGTGCAAGCTGCTGCAGAGAGGAGGGTCCAGGGGCTAAATCAGGGAGCATATGAGGTCCCCTCAAGCTGGAAAACAGCTGAGCTAAGATCTGTCATGGGTGGCAGGGGGTTTCCCATCAGCTTTCTCCACTTCTGCCCTGTGTCTCTGAAAAGCCCAGCACCTCGACTGGCAGAGCTCGTGAGCTCACTGGAGCTGAAGGTGCAGAGACCTCTTGTTCCTGAGCCACTTGTGCCAGGACTTTGATCATGGGGCAGGTTGCTGCCACTACCCAAACATAGCTAATGGAAGCAAGGAGAAAGCCCCACTCCCCCCCAGAGACCCTGTCTAGACCACTCACAGACCAGATGAAAGGGCTTCATGAAGGCCTCTCCTCTTCCTTGGGTGCCAGGGAGGGATGGAAGATTGCTCTTCTTTGTGTCTCCCTTCCCAGGACGAGTACATGGCTGACCTCTACCACTTCTCCACCAAAGAGGAAATCTACGCCAGCTACTTCATCAAAGTAAGTCCTCTGTCTCATTTCTCCCATGTGTGAATGTCGACTGCAGCATGTCTGAGCCCAGCCTTGCCCCCATGCACACTAAGTGCCCCCAGGCAGGGCAGGGGACAGATCACAGCATCAGCAGATGCCTATAGCTGGCCTTGCTCCAGGCACTGCAGGTTAATGCCACCACTAGCACCAAGTGCAAACAAGCAGCTTGTCCTGAAGATACCCCTTTCCAATCTGCCCTCTACCCCTTACTACAGACATAGTCCCATGGACCCCAGGTGGGCTCCCCTTGCAGCTCCCTCTTTGCCCTGTCTTCATGTGAGTGCAATGTCCTGGGAATGGGCACCTCTCTGAGAGGAGCTGGTGCCAACTGAATGCTGTTTGCCTGTCCTCTGTCTGGCAGCTATTGGAAATCCAAGCCCAGTACCACCGGCAGTCACTGGAATCTCTGGACTCAGCTCTAGCAGAGCTGAGGGAAAGCCACAGACAGACAGGTACCCTCTGGCTCTCCATGCAGCCTGGCAAGGGCTGCAGCTGTGCCCGGGGGATACAAGTGTGGCCAGCAAAGCTGGAAAAGGCTCATTTTCCCTCCCTACACCTGCTGCTGCCTACCATGTCGGGCTGGTAGGTTGGGGACCGCAGCTTGACATGGGCTGAGGATGCTGCCTGTCCTGCGTCTGCCTGTAGCCAGCCAAGTTCGCCTTGGACAAGGATGTTGCCATGGCCAAATGCTGGATGGTGCCACTGTCCACCATCCCTCTTGACATTTTCCTTCCTCTTCCAGAACCTTCCTTCATGACAGACACCCCAGTGGCAGGGTACTATGGTGTGTCCCTAGAGACACACCTCAAGAGCTTGGGCCGGGAGATTGCACTCCCCATCGAGGCCTGTGTCATGATGCTGTTGGCTTCCGGCATGAAGGAGGAGGTAGGGAGTGCTCCAGACCCCCTCATCACCTTTCTCCCCCCAGATGCACTCCTCTCAAACTCAAAATGCATCCCTTCCTACTTCATCCCATTCCCCAGGGACTCTTCCGGCTGGCAGCGGGCGCCTCAGTGCTGAGGAAGCTGAAGAGCAGCTTGGCCAGCGGCTCCAATGCCCTGGAGGAGTTTTACTCAGACCCCCATGCTGTGGCTGGTGAGTGCCAGCAAGGCAGGTGGGGGGACATGACTGGGCAGTCCCTGCCATCCCTCAGATGCCATCAGCTCCACTGCTGCCCCTCTCCTCCCAGGTGCACTGAAGTCCTACCTGCGGGAGCTGCCCCAGCCTTTGATGACATTCGAACTCTATGATGAATGGGTCAAAGTGGCCAGGTGGGTCCAGGCACTGGGGTGGAAATCCCTGGCAGGTCTCAAAAAGCCCCCAGTCGACCCATTCCATCCTTCCTGGCACTTGGAGCAGGGGTGCTCCATCTCATTTGGGGAGATACGGACACAGAGCCGCTGTGGATGCCTGCCGTCACTGCCCAGTAAAGCAGGACATCTCCATCTCCAGGGCTATGTCCTGCTCGGGGCAGCCAACACTGGCCTTCCTCCTTGTCCACTGTGTCCCTCTCTGCCACAGGGAACAGGCCGAGCTCTCTGCTCCTTCTTCCTTCTTACAGCTTAAAGGACATTGACAGCCGTGTGCAGAGCCTGCGAGACACCTGCAGCCGCCTGCCCCAGGACAGCTACAACAATCTCAGGTGTTTTGTCAGAACAGGCCTTCTTCAGCCCCAAGCAATCACCAGGGGTAGCCATTTCCTCCCCAAATCCCTGCCTACTAAACCCCTGCCCTCCTTTCACCCCACAGGTATCTGATCAAGTTTTTAGCCAAGCTGGCTGAACACCAGGAGGTGAATAAAATGACTCCCAGCAACATTGCCATTGTGCTGGGCCCAAATCTGTTGTGGTCTCAGCAGAGCACAGGGTAAGGGCTCCCTAGCCCCAGCTGGTGCCCTGAAGGCAAATGCCATGGCAAAGGCTGATCCAGCAGCCTTCAGGCTGGTCTAAAGCACTTACACCTCTTCCATCCTCAAGTCCTGTCCCTTGTTCCCATGCTCCCCAGGTTGCATGTCCCCTCATCAAGCACATGTCCTCTTAGCCACTCTGCAAAGTAGTAGAGGAGGGGGCTGAGACCCAAAGCACTTGTGACACGGGTGGCTTTCAACACCACTGGCCTCCTTGACCAAACCAGGGTTCCCAGGACAGGGAAAAAGGCCCATCACCCAAGTTGCCCTAGCCCTTGGCTGGGCTACCTTCCCTTCAGACCCTGACCCCTGTGGAATGAACAAAAAAACCCATTTGGGGTTAATACCCCCAACCCCTTTTTCTGATGCTACCCCTGTCTCTCAGAGACCCCATGCAACTGGACTTGGCCTCGGTCTCCTCCATCCAGGCTGTGGTGGAAGCCCTCATCCAGAACGTGGACACTGTCTTCCCCGGAGGTAGGGCCAGGGCGTCACTTGGTGGCCACAGCAGAGAGTGACAGAAAGAGGAAGGGAAAGGAACATTTCTCCATCTCCAGGAGGAGAGAAGCAGGAGGCTGCTCTGGCTCCCTGCTGTGGGGTCATTGCTCTGGGTGGCAAGTGCTTCCTCACAGGATGTCTTCCTTTCTCTTCACCCAGAGGTAGATTTCAATGTCTCGGGCATGTTCATGCCACCCACAAACATCGGACTTTGCAAGGCTGCCCCCGTAGAAGAGTCAACTCCTGCGACCCATCCAGCCAGCACCCCCACCCTTTTGGACGGAGAGGCGTAAGTCTGATGGAAGCTAGAGGCTCTGGCTGTCCCAGCTCTCCCCATGTCCTCCCTCCATCCCATCCCACACCAGGGCCATACCCTCACAGGTGGCTGCAAGGTGCCTCACAGCCAGGACCACCATGCCCAACCAAAGTCTGACTTGCCTTGTTCTCTGCACAGCACCTCCAGGGACCCCGAGACCAGGTCCCAGCCAGCATCCCCAGGACTGCCCAGGCCATCTCCTGAAGCTGCAGGGCCACCAGTTCCAGTGATGACTGACAACAGCACTCGCAAAGGTTAGGGCGCCCCAGCTGCTTGGGAAATTACACCCCCCAATGCCTACACCTCCTGTAGTTTATTCATCCTCCTGCTGTTCCCCTCACAAGTGGGCACTGGGGATGTCCTTGTCACCAAATGAGGGGAAAGGCCTCTGGCCAGGTCAGCATGGCCAGGATCCAGCCAAGATGGGGCCGTGGGATGGATGAAGTATGTCCTCCAGCGTTGGGTTGAATACCTCCAGTAAAGAGGTGTCAAAGCTCGTGGCCCTTTATGAAGGGAAGAGAGAAAAGCCCCCAGAAAAGCTGGCGTGTGTTTTTGTCTTCAGGACAGGAGCTGGGCAAGGGGCAATTTGTCCCACCACCTGTCTGCAGACCCCTGCCTGACCCATGGCTAGCACAGCAGCCCCCTGCGCCCTGTGGAGAGACCCCAGTGGAGAGGAGCCCAGCCCACCTCAGCTTTCTTTTCAGGCAAACGCCCAGCTCCGGCCCGACCCGCAATGCCGCCACCGCCTGTGATGCAGCCCCGGAGCACAGCTCCTGCCCAGGCAGCCAGCCCCAAAGCCCTGCCACGACGCACAGCGCCCAGCCGAGCCCCCTCCATCCCGCCGCCGCTCCCTCCGCAGCCAGCGCCCCGCCACAGCCGAGATGCCCCACCATCCCCCAAGCCTTCCACTGGGGGTGAGGCTGACACAGCAGCTGCCGTGGACTGTGGAACCACAGAGGAGGGGCAGCCACTGCCTGCAGGAGGAAGCCCCCTGGCCACATCGGCCCCAGAAGGACAGCCCACAGAGAACTGAACAGGGTGAGAAGCATGGAGGAATCACTGGTTGGGGAGATGGGATCTGGCACCTCTCTGGGACCCAGCAGACACTGTGGAAATGCCATGGTGGCCTGAGGGACAGCATCTCTCGGTCCTCCACCTTGTTCCCTTGGCTCACACCACCTGGCATGCTTTGCCTGCCTTCTCTCACTCTCCTGTCTTGGTCTCCACCTCCCCACACTACCACATCCCTGCCAGAACCCAGCCACCAGCTCCCTGCCCAGATTCCCCACTGCAGGCCCAGACACTGCTTGCAGCTTTCGGGCCAGCATGGGCAGCTTGGCCCCATGGAGCCATTCGCAGACGCTCAGCCATGATCGCAACCCCATTTTGCCTTAAAATGCATTGCCCCAGGAACACACAGATGGATATATAAAAATATAGATATAGATATAGATGCATAGATGCATATATTTGGAGTGCACGTTCTATTAGGCTGAGGTAGTTGGGGTTGTTTGACCTGTAGAAAAGGAGGCTTGATCACTCTCCACAACTCCCTGAAAGGAGGCCGTATCCATGTGGAGATGGGGCTCTTCTTCCAGGCAACAAGAGGACATAGTCACAAGCTCCACCAGGGGAGGTTTAGGTGGGACAGCAGGAGGAACTTTTTCATCACAGAAAGTGATGAGACATTGGATGGGTTGCCCAGGGAGGTGCTGGAGTCACCATCCCTGGAAGTGTTTAAGGAAAGACTGGATGTGGCCCTTGCTGCCACGCTCTAGTTGACGTGGTTCGGTCTTAGGCTGGATTCGATGATGTCAGAAGGCTTTTCCAGCCTAAGTGCTTCTGTTGATATTTTGCCAATATTTGAGAAGCTGGTGTCAAAGTCGCAGGCCGGTGTGAGCAGGGCACACTTGGCAGTCTGAAGTGCTGGAGGGTGCGGCCCGGGGGCCGCCGCGGGGAGGGAAAGAGGCGGGAGCGCGGCGGGCGCCCAGGGCCGGCGGAGGCGCGGGGCCGGGCCGTCATGGCGACCGCGCTGCCACAGGCCCCGCGGCCGGCAGGGGGCGCTCCGCGGCTGCGCGGGCACGGCGGGGAGCGCGGGCCGGGCACGGCGGCTCCAGCCAATGGGCAGCGGCCCGGGCCTGTCCCCGCCCCCTCCCCGCCGCCGTCACTGTGGGGGCCGGCCCTCGGCCCGGCCCCGCCCCGGGAGCGTCAGGGCCTCCCATTGGTGGCGTTGCGGGGGCGGGGGGCGGTGATTGGTTGGGCGGCGAGGCGGGGCGCGGCGGGGGGCGGTGATTGGCTGCGCGGCGGGGCGGGGCGGGGCGGCCGGCGGGCTGCGGCGGCGGCGGCGGCGGCGGCAGCAGCATGGCGAGCTGCCGGCGGCTGAGCGGCGCGGGGCTGCGGGAGGTGCTGGGCCCGGCGCAGGGGCTGCTCTTCGACTGCGACGGCGTCCTGTGGGCGGGCGAGCGCGCCGTGCCCGGCGCCCCCGAGCTGCTGGAGCGGCTGCGGCGCAGCGGCAAGGCCGCCCTTTTCGTCAGCAATAACAGCCGCCGCTCGGTGGCCGAGCTGGAGCGGCGTTTCAGCCGTCTCGGTTTCCGCGGCGTGCGCGCCGAGCACGTCTTCAGCTCCGCGCTCTGCTCCGCGCTCTTCCTCCGCCAGCGCCTCCTCGGCGGCGGCGGGAACGGGAACGGGAGCGGGGCCGGGCGCGTCTTTGTGCTGGGCGGCGAGGGGCTGCGCGGCGAGGTGCGCGACGCCGGGCTGCGCCTGGCGGGCGAGGGCGAGCCCGCACCCGGCGAGCCGGTGCGCGCCGTCCTGGTGGGCTACGACGACCAGTTCACCTTCGCCAAGCTGGCGCAGGCCTGCGGCTACCTGCGCGACCCGCAGTGCCTGCTGGTGGCCACCGACCCCGACCCCTGGCACCCGCTCAGCGACGGCCAGCGCACCCCCGGTGAGCCCGCGCCCCGTCCCGCGCCGCCCCGGGGGGAAGGGGCTGGTGGCGGGGGTGGCCTCGGGTGGGGTTCGCCGTCCGAGGTGAGGGCGAGGCGGTTCCCTGAGCGGCAGATCGAGCAGGGATGCCCTGGCGCGTCCCTGCCAGCTCCCGAAGCAGGGCTGCCAGCGTCCCGCTTGCCTATCCTGTGGCGGGACCCGGGGTGCTGAGCTTCCTGCGGCTACTTCTGTTCCTCCTCCTTCCCTCCCTGCAGGGACTGGCAGCCTCACAGCCGCAGTGGAAACGGCTTCGGGCCGCAAGGCGCTGGTGGTGGGGAAGCCCAACACGTACATGTTTGATTGCATCGTGGAGCGTTTCGGTGTCGACCCATCCCGCACCCTCATGGTGGGAGACCGTCTGGAGACAGACATCCTCTTCGGCAAGAACTGCGGCCTTGCCACCATTCTCACCCTGACAGGAGTGTCCCGCCTGGAAGAGGCGCAGGCCTACATGGCCAGCGACAGCGCCGCTGCCAAGGATCTGGTGCCCAATTACTATGTGGACAGTATTGCAGACTTGATACCAGGCCTGGATGAGTAACAGTTTGTACATGTGAGGGCAGAGGGGTCAGGTTCCCCATCCCAGATCTCCATCTGTTCCCATTTCTCTCTCACTGCCCTATTCCCTCAATTCCCGGTTTCTTCACATGCCAACATCCTTCTTTGGGGGCAAAATGGGAAGGGGATTGGCAGGAGGGAACAGGTTTCAAGTTGTCTCCTTTCCGCTGAGAGCTATCCATGATGGGCAGAGTCCTTGTCAACCTCGCTGCCATCTGCCAGCATCTTTGGGAGAGAGCTGGAGGCCTTGATGCTGCTGGGAGGGGGGTCAAATCTGTGTGGCCTCTCCAGAGGTTTGGGACTGGCTGTTTTAGTGTTATTTTTCCCTTGGATAACCACTGGCAGCTTTTTACTGCTGTCCTTTGACTTGTAACTCTTGACTTCTGAGCAGCATCCCTGAAGTCCTTGTGGTAACCCCCTCCTTGCCAGGGGATTGCCTGGCATTGTCACCCACCTGGTGTCTTTCAGAGCCAGGGCATGTGGGAAGGAGTGTGCCAGACCTCTGGAATCATGAATGAGAGCATCTCTGCCTCCCACAAGTGTAAGAGAGCATTGCCTCATCTCTTTTCTGCCCTATTCCTTAGAGATGTTCCCCCCACTCCCCCCCTGCCCCGACCCAGTTAATAACTGTGCCAGTGTCCATCTGAAGAACAGAAGAGAGCGGTTTGAGGGTTTTTTCCTGTGCCAAACAGACAAGCTGTGACTGCACACAGTGGGTCTGCAGTTGTACCTTGTTTTCAAGCACCTTTTCTGAAGGGGCTTTTGAAGGACAGAGGCTCCTAGACCATGACAACATAGCACTAGTGAACTGTATGACTCTCCCTGGTTGCCCCTTCTCAGCTGGATTTTGTCATAGTACAGTGAGAGAAAAGTGCTGATGGGGGTCTGTGCTCCAGCTGCCAGTGTGCAGGTGAGATGGTGATGGTATTGTCACTGCTGTGAATGTGTCACAGTCCTCAAAATCATTCCTTGCTGCTTTGTCTTTCTACGTTTTTTTTATTTCTTGATCTAATTTATCAAACTTATTTATTGTTCAAATATTGTATTATTTGTATAAATTATGCTGACTGGTTGCACCAAGGGGACAGAAGGGAGTGCCTTTGGGTATCCCTTACTGTCCATGTCCCATGTTGATGTTCTTACACTCACTGTGTCTCTGTATATAATAAAGTGTGAGCATAGGCTGGAAATGACCTCTTTTTTTTCCACTCACGGTCCCATCAAGATGAAACTGCCCCAGGTATCTTTGAGCCCTCACAGGTGAGGACATGGCAGGACCTTTCCTCACTCAAGGGGGTGCTGCTGGGTAGAGAAGACAGCTGGGTAGTCTGTTGGTATCTTTGAGCTGCCCTTTGCTGGACCACTGGTGCCTCAGCACCGGGTGGAGGTGGCTGGCGGGGCTGTGGCGTAGGCTGCGGGGTCCAGCCAGGTCACTTGGAGCAGCGAGCAATGCAACCCTTGCCAGCTGCCTTTGCATTTCAGAGCACGGGGGATTCATTGCTGGGGAGCAGTGACCTCTTGTGCTGCACCTGAAGGCTGCCCTCTGCTAGCCAGGTGGACCCCAATGATCTGTGTGGCCCTGCTGGGGTAGGGGTGAGGTGCCACCTCTGTTATGAGCACAGAGTTTGCAGGGGGCTGAGAACTGCCCAGGCAAGGTTTTGCTGTGACCCTTCATGACTGTGCTATGCTTTAAGTGACAGGGAGGTGGCTGTCACCGCAGCCCTGGGGTGACCTTAACCAGACTATACCTTGCCATGTCCTGGGTTTGTCCATACTCCCAGCCCAGAGGGAGAAAACGGATTGGGTAAGTTGGAAGTGACTCAAATGTACTTTGCCTCCATTCCCCATACAGGAACCAATCCTCCCCTTTGTCTGTCAGACCCCTTTAACTGCTGTTGATGGCAACCAAGCATCACATCTCCTGCTGGAGAGAGCAGCATTTAGCGTTCAATAACTGCTCTGTGTGAGGTAGTGCCGTGTCAGCTCACATGGGAGAACTGGATGCAACTTATTGTCCCTAGCATAGTTCCAGGTGCTGAGTGCCTTCTTTGTTTTTTTTCTGTCCAAAGTAACCTAGGAAAGAGCCTTCCGAAAGAAAAGAACATCCAAAGAGCTTTCTGAAGATTGCCTGTCATCTTAATCAGTCCCCTTTGTATATGCCCATTTCTCTCTTTTGTCTGTCCCGTGTCCAATTAGGCCACCAGAGGACTGGTAGTCCCTTAATGAGTACTTGACCAGCACTTGCATCATTAAGTAGAGCAAGATTGAGACCTGATGTGCCTGCTAACGTGGCTTGCCAATCTAGAGATACCCAGACCCCGTTTTATTCTTCAGAGCTTTCAGTTCTTGTATCAGGCTGGAATTTGAAGCGCTGTTGTTGTGACTTTGGGGCCACAGCTGGAAATGCTCAGTATGGCTGCAAATTTCCCAGGCTGAGTTGGTTACATGTGGATGTACAGAGGAGACTGTGCGCAGTGAGAATATTCCCAAGCCATGCCCCCTTTTTTCTAGGGTGCTTTGAGGGTGAACACTTGTCTGCTCTGTTCTTTCCAGTTCTCCCAGACAGCAGATGGGATGCTGGAGGCTGTAGTCTCCCAGTCTGGCACACTGGAAACAAAACAGGAAATCCAGTAGCTGGTCAGAGTGTTCCAGCCTGTGTTTGGGCCCTCTCCAAAGATATTTTGAAGTTTGTCCTTTGGATTCCAAATGGTGAGCCTGCAGAGTAGGTTTTTTTCATGTGACTGCTGCTGAAAACAGAGCTCAGCAGAGGTCATGGCTGATCCCTATCTCTTGTGACCACCTAGCTTCTTTTCATCTGGTGCATCTCTTCATGAGGGCTTTACTATGAAGCAGACGTGGACTTGGAGTAGAAGGGTTTATCTGTCCTTCCCTTGGTTCATCATGTAGGTGAGGACATTAGGCAGGGGTGACTTCTGTCCTGTATACATCAGTGCAGCTGCTCCTGCTCTGAACAGGGATGGAGCAGCACTGTAGGGGTCCATCGGGTCTGCCAGGCTTTGCTTTTGTGTGGCTACTATTGCTCCTGCATGTAATGGATGTGCATGCGAGCAGATCTTGTTAGGAAACTAGACTGACAGCACCCCTGGGGGTGATGAGCTCCCTATCCAAGCCTGTCAGACATCCATTCAGCCACAGACAATAAAGGGTCTGTGATCCTCATGGGGTTCAGGCTTCAGTTCCCTCTGGGACAGGTCTGGTAGGGCTGCAGATAACAGCTGCTGTTTAAACTGAAAAAAACAATAGTTCTTGCCTAAGTCAGCTGATTTCTTCTTGTCTAATGCAGCTTTTCTTCTTGGGTTGAGTGTTTAGGGAAGCAGTGCAGTTGCCAGGGAGGACAGGGCTGTGAAGTGTAGAGCTGTAGCAGCACACAGGAGGGTGGAGCAGATGGGAAGCCCCACTTGGTGTAGTGTGGGTAAAGGTATTTATTTTCTCATCCTCAGAAAACTGCATTGCCCTTTCCTGCTGTGCAACAGAGACAACACCCAGGCAGGTGGCAGTTGTTCCACTAGGCCAGAAAACTCCTATCCTTCATCCATAAGTGCAGTTACTGTGGCAACCATGGCTGGATGATGACAGCTGCAACTTGCTGAACATTGCCCGCTCGAGGCAAGGCTTCAGTCCTTTAGTCATCTTCATGCCCCTTTTCTGGACTCTCTCCAATATGTCTCTGACTCCCTTGTACTAGGGAGCCCAGAACTGGACCCAGCACTGGACCCCAGGTCCTTTTCTGTCATGCTGCTTTCCAGCTGGGTGGTTCCCAATATTTACTGGTCCCTGGGGTTATTGTTTCCCAGGTGAAGGACTTTGCACTTCTCATCGAATTTTTTGAGGTTCCTGCCAGCCCATTTTCCCAGCCTATCAAGGTCACTCTGGATGGGACCACAACCCTCTGGTGTGTCAGCTGCTCCTCGCAGTTTTGTGTCACCAGCAAACTTGCTGAGGGTACACTCTACCTCATCTTACGGTTCATTAATGAAGATACTAAACAGAATAAATACAACAATATTGACCCCTGGGAGACACCCCTAATTACAAGCCTCCAGCTAGACTTTACGTCACTGATCAGCATTCCTTGGGCCCAGATGTTCAGACAGTTTCCTGTTCACTTCACTGTTACCTCAGCCAGCCTATACTTCCATTATCTTCTCTAGGGGAATTTTGTGGGAGGCAGGGCCAAAGGCCTTACAGAAGTCGTGGTATATGTCCACTGCTTTCCCCTCATCAAGCAAGCCAGCCATTTCATCGTGGAAGATTGTTGAGTTGGTCAAGTGACTGACACTTCAGGAAGACAACAAATGGGCCCAAAGTTATTAATTGGTGAGTAGATGCCTTTGACATGAGGAGCTAGAGATCATCCTGGTTGGGAAATGGTTAATGTTTGACACATGACATGGTAATAGAACTGGGGCAATTTGGAAGGTGTTGAGACTGGCAGGACAGAGGAGGTTTTTTTGCATGGGAAAGTGCCTCCAGAGCCAAGGAAGGATCATGATCCTAGGAACTCGCTCGATACTTGCCCAACCTGATGTGAGAGTCCCCCTCTGCCAAGGCAGGCAGCTCTGGCGCCACCCTGTCCCGCAGCAGCTGGAGCAGGGAGGAGGAGGAGGAGAAGGTGAGGAGCAGCAGCCTGTTACTGCCTGCCCTAGTGAACCAACCAGCATTTACTCTTCCTCCAGCAGCAGTGTGGGTAGAAGTCCCTCCTCTGCAGCACAGCTTCCCTCTCCTCACTCTTTGCTCAAGGCATTGTCCCCACCATAACATGGGTTTTCAAGTTTCCCTTTGCCATCTCTCTATCATTATCCATTTCTTTGCCTTCCTTACTGCTGCCTCATTTGCTCTATGGACTCTGACCCCAGAAAACTCACCAAGCACCCCAGGAGAATGACATGGCTACGCACATCAAGGAACTGCTGCTGTTGTTGGACTCTGCCTGGGAATTGTGTGTGGATAATGTATTGGAAGTGCCCCTGGCAGACAAGCTGTTTTGGTGTTCCTTATACTCCCTGGGAGATGGTGAACTTGCTGGGAGAAATTAAAAACCCTTAAGGACTCCACCAGCTTTCAGAGTTGTACTGCTCTTTGTAGCTTCAGTACAC
This sequence comes from Anomalospiza imberbis, assembly GCF_031753505.1. Taxonomy (NCBI): domain Eukaryota; kingdom Metazoa; phylum Chordata; class Aves; order Passeriformes; family Viduidae; genus Anomalospiza; species Anomalospiza imberbis. The sequence goes on from NC_089685.1 coordinate 60,632,453, forward strand.
CACTGCAGCAAAGCACTGTCAGCTCTGTAAGCCTCCAGCATGGAGACAAGGGAGATGTGATGCCAGAAACATTCCCAGATCACAGGGCAGCTGCCTGTGATGATCCGGGTTGTTCCGCCCTGTGATTTAGTCTGCTGGATGTGCAGCTCCAGCAACTAGCAGTTTCCAGCAACTAGCAGTCTGTATAGGATATTGCTGAGCACTGAGATGCTCTCTTCACACGTTGTGGGTGAGAGAAACCTGTCCTTTTATTGGTTGTCCATCAGGTCACTTCAAAGTCCTGTGCCAGCCTTTCTGCCCTTGCTGAACCTCTAGCCTGACTTCCACAGAAGCTGAACAGAAAGTGGGTAAAATTTATGGCAGGAATTGCTTCCATACTTGACCTGTCTCAAGCAAGATGAAACAACTTAGATCCATGTTTCTCTTTCCTCCACATACACTCCACTGTCATACTACAGCTGCCTATGTGCAAGTTAGGTGGTTTATCCCTGCAGCATAGAAGCCAGAGGAAACTGGGTATTTGTGGGCTGTAGATTAGAGATTTCCCACCGGCTAGGACAACATGATTGTGGCCCTGGCAAGGCTTCCTTCGTGAAACAGAGGTGTTCCTGACTTGGTGTTCTTCTCCGGCCTAGTGTTTGGAGGCTTTTGATTCCACTGGGTTTGGGCAGAGCCTGAGAGTGGCAAGAGCAGTGCCAGTCCCTATTTGTGCACTTGCCAAGGTCAGGGGTAGACGTGTGAAGAATGGCAATATGTCACTGTTCAGCACTCGAGTACAACTAGAGCCATGTGCTTGCCACAGTCTTGGTTACCTGGAAACTGACACAGCTCAGGAGACAGGGTGGCCATACTCCTCCAGTGGGGAGTGTAGGCTGTGTTTAGGTTGTTTCATGATGCTCACTGCCTTGCAGTTCATCACAGTCTCATTAGCTGGCTTCCCACAATTTCAGGGCTGAAAGGACCCATGTCATTGAGCAATCCCACACTGTGTTTGACTCCTGTTTGGCCATAAGCAACCCTGAATGCCCTTGAGCCAATGTTGCTGGAAATCTGCCTGTTGGTTCAGGTTTTTGAGCTGCTTTCTTGTCAGTTATGTGTTGGGGCAGCCTGGTATGAAAGATTCTCAGAAGAGCTTCCTGCAGAAGTATTTTTCCTCTTGGTCACTTGTCACTTGCTGATGACCCAGCAGCAGTAGAACAGTCCTTCTGGAGGAGCATATCTGATCCTCAGGTCAACCCAGGAACTGGGGTGGCTGGTAATTGCAGGTAGCACACGGTCCTGGCTGGCACACCCTTTAAGTTGCAGGATCTGAGGCAGACCCCATAGTACTGCTTGCTGATGCAATTAAAATCTCTGTCATTACTCCTTTGGGTGTGTTACAAATTTTCCAGGACAGCATGTCCAGCAATGGGACATAAACAGCAGCAGGAAACCTGTCTGATTCCTGTAGTGGCTTAGAAAGAGATAGCTCTACCTGGAAAAGGAGTACATGAATTACCCTGGGGCTTTTTCTGGCAGCAAGCCTCCAAGCTCAGAACATGGAGGCATCCTGTCTAATACCCATAATTCATCCTATTTTCCTGGCAATGTTCTGCAACACAGAGGAGTAAGATACCTGCAAAGGACCATCTTTATATGCTCCTTCTCTTGACTTGGATGCTATGCCAGGTGCAATAAGTCAATTAAACAACCCTGGTAAGGCATCAGTATAGGGATCTTACCCTCCCATCCCCTGGACTATTGTTCTTCAGGCTGAAAATAAATCTAGAACTAGGAGTCTCCTGTATTGTGTTCCCATTATTCTGGCTGGAGTTAATTGACACCAGATTTTTCTTCGTTTTCGTAACATTCCCATGAAATGTTTTCTTTCCTTTTATCTTTGTTACCAGTGTGAGCTGCGCATCCCTGCCACCATCCAGCTGTTACCCTGTCCTTTAGGGTGATACCTAGAGGCCTCAGTGTGGGCATGGTAAGAGACAAAAATACAACTGATTAGAAAGAAGTGGAGCTGAAATTGCTCTCCCACAAGACCTCACTTTCACTGTTGCTTGAGCCTACTGTCTGTCTGTCTGTCTCAGTAGGAGGAAAGGAGTGGGAGGTTCCACATCAGCATTTCTCCATAGATCAGTAAATCCAACGCAAGCTGGTGCTGCAAAAACTGCAGTTATTTTCACATCAGTCTGATGCTCAGCAACAGGAATGCTTTCATGACAAGACAGGAGACTTGCCAGGCAGGGGTGAACAGCTGAAGGTTGGAGAGCAGAATGGGATGGTTTGGGGTGTCATCCCCGCTGATACGAGCAAGCTCACAGAAATATAGGTTGATAAATGGCAGCTGGTTGGGGAAAGAGTGTGAAATCCTGTCCCTTTGCACATTCAAATCTTGCATTCCTCTGAGTTGTTCAACAAGACCCCTTCCCACGAGCTGAAAAGCTGGATTTATACCCACAGACAATTTTGGCTGTACTACGGGTGTCAGCTTCTTTTACTAGACATTGTTGACACTGCAGGGCCCTAACTGCTGCTGGCTCCCTGGGTGCAGCCAGCCACCCTGCAGCTGCAGCTCCCTGCTCCAGAGCTGTTTCTCATGACAGCTCATTCTTCAGCCCACAGCTCTGGCTGGCAGCGGCTCGGTCACGCAAGTGTCTCTGCTCAGGAGAGCTTGGTTGCTGGCAAGCACAAGACTGTGTCCTGGACAGCAAATGGCACACAATGTGGCCAACAGCCCTGCAGTCTGCATTCAAGTCACAGCTCTCTTTTGTGCATGCTTAATCAGCTCCTTCTGTGACGGGCATTTTCTGTCACACTTCCAGGGGACCATGCCCTCCACCAGAGCTCTATAGTTTAATTGCTATAGATGTATGCTTTCCAGCTTGCACATTATCCTCCTTTCAAAAGTTGACTTATGCAGTACTCTTCATCCCCTCCTAATGAACACCAGATACCCTGCTTGCTGCTTTACTCATTGCTCCATCAGCTGCATCATTACAAGATTCTCATCTTGTATTTTTCAGAACCGTAGCACATTTTGGTTTTGCCTTTCCAGGTCAAAGTGAAAAAGGATGTAATTGGTTCAGACACTGCTGTAAACCCCTTAGCAGCAGTTTCAGGTACTTTAAGTCTTTATGAAAGGAGCAGGATGGGAGAAACATCCACAGCCATCTGCAATCCCTTCTGAGGGGTACAGCAATCCCAACGCATGTGCAGTGCCCATTTCCAGACTCACATGGAGGGCAGTTATTGACCCAGTGGGTGAGCAGCCAGACTGCACAGAACAGTGTAATCCCCTTCTCCTCTGCAGCTACACAGGGCTGGCCAGGCAGGGGGAAGGAGAGCACCTGTGACTGTGGTCGCAGCATGCTGGGAAGCTGCACGAATTCAAACTTGATGATGTAATGGCAGCCTTCACCTTCATCCCAACTCATTCACTGGTGCCCAGCAGGTTTGCCCTCGAGGGGTGATGTTTCAACAGGAGGAGGCCACAAATAGCCAGAGCAGGACAGCTGCCACACCACTGAGGTTGCCACCACAGCATGCCCAGCTATCGCAGCCCTGGGAGAGCCAGGGTTGTGGTCACAAGTGCCACAGGCACAGCTAGCAGTGAAGCTGGGCTTGGCACCCTGGTGCAATGCAGAGAGGGAGCTCACTGCACTTCCTCAGGCAGAGCTGAAACCTGCCAGCTGGGCAAAGGCTTGCTGGGGAGCTGGGGCCTGTCGGTGCTTGTCCTGGTTGCAGACAGAGGGGGACAGGGACTTGGTCCTCCTGCAGCCAGGGTGGTGTTGAGATGCCACCAGAAGTGGGAGCCAGGGGAGCCATCTGTGCAAGGTGTGGGTGAGCAGCAGGCTTTTGTCCAGGCACCCAGTTTTTCTGTGATAACAGCCGGTGTGCCAGCCCTCTGCAAAACGTCCAGTTGAAATTGTTTTGGTGGGTCATGGGAGGGACCCAGAGATGTATGGTAATCCCCCAGGGAGGAGATGCCTTGAGAAATCTCAGGATCCCTGTTCTCATCCCAAAACACTGCTTGCTCACTGGCCATCTTCTCTCCCCCTGACCAGGCCAGCTCTGACTCTCTCTTGTGCTACGTGTTTAAGCCTGCATTTCCATCAGCACTGCTGGTGCTGCTGAGATCTGACCCATGGTATGACAGTGCTGGATGATTCTCTTTAGCAGGTATCATGGTGTTTCTGGAATCATGCACGCACAAACCAGAAGACTGAACAGCATTGCATTAAAAAGGAAAGTAGGAAACAAAAGCAGTGCATTTCATGTTTCAGCCTCTTGGAGGGACCAAAGGGTATACTGTCGTTAGAAATACTACAGAAAGCTAAAAAGGATGCATAAGCTCAGCTGTGAAATGTAATACATTTCTGCTTTCTGGCTTCTCCTGGGATTCACCCCTCCCTGCCCACTGCAGGTACCTGTATGCTGGCACAGTTCTGGGGCTCTGCATGGCTGGGCTGAGTCACCTTCCTTGGGCACTCAGCACAGAGGCAGGCCCTGCAAATATATAGGGGTGCCGTTCTACCTTTGGCAGTCCTGTGCCAGGCCAAAAAACCCAAAGGACGCAAACCTTTCTGAACTATGTGTGGGTCTCCCCTGAAAAGGGAGAGCACATGCCCAGCAAACTAGGCCATCCCATCTCCAGCAGCTATCACCCCCTGCCTAGAAAGTGTTTGTGGCACATTATTTGCCAGGAGCATGCCTTTCTCACAAATTGTCCAGTCTCCCCATGAGAGTATCACTCCAAGCCAACAGTTACCCTCCTGCCTGAAAGAGGGATGGTCAGCTGACAGCATGGCCAAGCATATTCCCACTTCCATATGGGAATAGCAGTGCAGAGCCCAGCATCCCAGTTTCACCTTGAGAGGTAAAACCATCAGTTTCCCAAGTGAGCTAAGATGCAGCCATGTGCTAGGCACAGCCTAACCTTTCTGCAGTGGGAAAGCAAGTTTCACAAAGGGGAAATGGCAACTTGATGAGGAGCTGGTTAGCATCCAGGTTCAGTCCTTGAGACTGTTCCCCAGGCAGCAGCAGCACATCAGCTTTGGTCAGCCATGCTCTTCACTCACATTGCACGCTTTCAAGAGGTTGAGCCCAGTATCTCTGAGGCTGACCTGATCAAACCTCATCAACCCTTCTTGATTCCCAAGAATAGGTATGTACGTGGAGGGGTTGGGTTTTCTCTGTCAGGGCTTCTCTGAGCAGACCCAAGGATAAGGAGATGGAAATGCAGCAGCAGCAGAGGCCCTGCCCATGAAACACATCACAAGGATGGTTCAGGCTACACAGAGCTTGTAGCAAGGCTCAGCTGTGGTTCTTTTTGCTAGAGAGATTTCCAGAAAGTGCCAGGTGCTGCCTGTGGTTTCTCTGCCATGTGTGGGGTCTGTGCAGGGCTGGTGGAAGGAAAAGAGTGAATAGTGATGAAGCAATGGTGAGCTTGAAAGAAGGCCAACTGAGACACCCTGAGAAACAAAGCAAGTAATAAAATCCCAGAGAAAAGCAGCACTCCGCACCCAGCCGGGCCCTCTCCTGGAACTGCCAAAAAGGCATCCTTGGCTCACAGGTAAGCAGTCACAAAATGCAGGGAGAGACTTCCCAGGGAGGAAAGGTTTTACCTGTCGAGCAACTTCATGGGTACCCTCGCCCACCAGCAGGGAGTGTTGAGCACAGTGGGCAGTCATCCCGCTGCAGCCATCAGCACTGCAGGAGGAGGAGAGGGGGAAACAGAGCCCTGGTTCCTCTGTGGCACCCAAGAGACTGGCTGAGTCTTTCTGAGAGGGGACCAGGCCCCAGGGAAGGTGGGGTGAGAGCCTGTGCCAAGTGGCTGGGTTGCCAGCTTGGGAAGACTGAGGGCTTTGGCTCATTTTGACAGGCTGATTGTAGTTTTGACCACCCTCCTCAGACCCAAACCTTCATGGCTGGAGAAGCAGTTCTGTCTACTCACAGAGCTGTTCCTCAGCAGCCCGGCCCCACCAGATCTGATGGGTCCTTTCCCCAGCCACTGCTCTCCCTCCACCGCTCATCCCTGCTCACTCATCCCTGCTCGTGGGCACAGGTCCTCATGGACCTGCTCAGCAGGTAAAACGTCCCTTGCCCACAAAGCTGAGCTTGCACCCCCAGGGCAGATGAATAAAGCACCACGTGGGGCAAATCCCTGTTCTGCTCTCTGCTGTTTCTCCTTCCCTTTCCCTCAAATAAACAGAACACCACAAAGAGAGACAAGTGCCTTTGTTTTCCAGGGAAGGACTGTCAGAACGGCACGTCTCACTGCATCTTGTTAGGGGTTAGATAAGTCCTCAAGAGCCATGGGGAGCTCTGTCACACATACAGTCCTTGCTGACAGTACTATTGTTAAGAAGGGGTGCATTTTGGGAGGGCTGGGGCTTTTGCCCCCTGCTTGTTTCTCTCCAAGAAAGTCATGGCTCATGCCTGCTTGTCCAGGGAGACTTCTCTCCCCTAAAGCTCTTATCCTGAACAGACAACAGATTGGCAGTCACCAAAGGGTGTGGAGGCTGGCTCCCCATTTCTGGACCTCTCCATATGCTCTTAGTCCAGCAGGCACTTCATGGAGTGCCAAAACTGACTTCTAAAGAAGTTGCCTTCTTTTGGGGCTGCCCAGCACGAGGTTCACAGTGCTCCAACCCAATATCTGTACCCAGCAGTGGCCCTTGGATTGCTTCTTTCAGCAGCAATCTCTCTCTGCCCCCAGCAGAGCCAGTGAAACAAATCCAGGATGCTCACCCTGCCTGGTATGGGGGATGCCTTGCCCAGAGCTTGGCTTAGGGGTAGGTCCTGCAAAGGTCCTGTCCCACTCAGGGCAAGGTTACACAACAGCAGACCCTGTAGAGACAGAGCTTTCCCTATAAGCTTACCTCCTCATCATGGGCTTGACCTGGGGACTCCTCTCATCTCCCATCTTCCCTTTAAATGGGAGGAGGTGGATTATATCACAAATTGAACCTGTCTGACTAAATATAGCCAGTGCAGAGACCAGGAGAACTCCCCTGGTTTTCCCCTGTTTGCTTTGGTGAGAATGGAAATAATGAATCCCAGCTGTTCCTGCTTCTGGAGCAAATGCCTGTGGACATGGAGGCCAGTACCTCTCAGATGTCTATGGTTTTTGAAGGTAATCTACTCTGTACAGGGAAACTTTTAGATGGTGCAGTGGCCTTTGGCTTCATGGTGTATCTGTTGAACCTGCTGTGGGCTGAACAGACCATGGCCATGCCTCACAGACTAGCTGCCTGTGGGGAAGAGAGGGTATATCCAAAAATACCTGTCTGGCTGATGGACCCTCCCTTACCTTCTATGCTGAGTGAGAAGAGCAGGCTTCATGCTCATGAAAGCATGAAGCCACCTCAGCACTGGCACATGGATGCTGCAAGTGAACATCCACCCTTCTTCCCCCAGGTTCCCACTGTGACGAGGTGAATCAGAAGCTGATATTGCATCTCATCAACCCCTTGCTCAATCTGTGATCCTATTCTCGACCAAAACATCTCTCAAACAGCAGCCCACAGCCTAAATATGCTTCATAAAATCCTCAAAACTCTCCCACAGAAAAACCCCCAACCTAAGCACTTGGTTGAGCAGTTGGCTGGCATGTCAAGATTTACCCCTCCAGTGAAAGTCAGGAGTTTGTCAGTGCTTGGCCTCCATGTCCATCACAACAAGAGCAAGACTACAATCCTGTAGAACAAAGCCATTTTGCTCATTTTGGTGCTAAGTGCACCAACATGCTTCCCACCCTTCTCACAAGTCACCCACTTCTACTGGGACATGAGCTGGTCCTTGGCCTTCTTCTGGAAAAATGACCCAATCTTTATTTGTGAAAGGAGCTTCTGCCCAGGAACATCGGGCAGAAGAGAGGGAGAGCATGTCTGTGCTGCCAGTGCTGGGGGTGTGCTCCTGACAAAATGACCTGCATTACCACCCCACCAGCTGCTGCTGTTAATCTGCCCCAAGCTCAGGATCTCTAGGAGGGAACTAAGGAGATCCCCAGTGTGAATCCTATCTTTCGCATGAGGTGTGGACAGTTTACACCTGGACTGGATTGAGCACCAAAGGTCAGCTCTTCCCACGTGCTGCAGGCTGGCAAAGCCCAACGTGGGTGTGGGTGGGCTGCTTCAGCACCTGCTCTCTGCCCAGAGTGCAAAGGAAGCTGAAGAAGACAGAGGTGAGGGAGAGCAGGCCCTTATGTGGGACATGATGATGGGTGGCTGTTCTTGGTGGCAGCAGCAGAGATGGCTCTGCAAAGGGCTTCTTTGGAAGGATCCACTTGCAAAAACTCTCAAAAGAGCAACACAGCCTCACCACAGCAGTGATGTGTGTGTGCCCACTGGCCTCAAGGGTGTCTGGACCCCCTTGCAAGGGAGTGGGAACCAGCAGCATGGCAGAGAATGACAGATCCCAGTGCTTTCCACAGCCTCCAAACTGTGATAGCATCAGAAAGTGCCCTGGACTTTCTCCCCCCCAGTAGTGTAAGCCTCAGGGAAATGAGAGTGCCAAGCCCTGCTGCAACACCCTCCCATTTCAACAGCTGATCCTGGCAGATAACAGACAGCTTACCACAGTAATTGTTCCAGCAGGCTCTAGGGTGGCAGGCAGCAGCTGCCTAACAAAGCTCATTGACACCTAAATGTTTGGGGCACCAGGTGAAGGACAGCACATGTTACTGAAACCCCCAAGGGCATTTTGGGGGACTCAGGGTCCCCAGTCAAGCCGTGGAGGACAGTCCCAGGCTGCACCAGCTCTGTCCCTGCCAGAAGGATGCATCTGTATTGGGGAATGATGAGCTGTGCTACCCACAGGACCCCCAGGGAGAGCAGCTGCATGTCTGTCCCAACACAATTCTGTTTTCTCCAGCCCTCGCTGTCTGGTGGGGCCCCATTCCCCTTTGGAAAGGCCAAGTTGGTCTTTTGCCTGCCTTGGCTTCTGTTCAGCTGTGTTGATGCCTTGTAGTCCCATGTGCTTTGGAGGCTCTCCAAGCATGAGATGTGCCTCTAATACTGGCTCGTGGGCTGGCTGCAGATGAATGCATTTGCCAAAGTAGATGCAATGGCCCAAGCAGGGTTTGTCTCAGGGAGTAAAACCTGATGTGCTCAGGCTCCCTGCAGGTCTCACCTCCTGAGCATCTCTGCTGCTGTTTCTGACATGTTTGGAGACTAACATCACAGCCCACACCCTAGGTACCACTTCCCATACACATAAAAAAATACCAAACAGGTGTTTTCAGGCTTCTTGTCATTCCTGGCAGCAAAGCCTGCTCACAGCAACCCTTTTCTTTGGGATTATCATTGCACACAGGTTTTTATACACATTGCTTGCTGAAAAATGGCATGCAGCTGAGTTTCGGTCTCAAGGGTGTTGGAGGAGGACATGCCTGTGTTCCACAAACATACTTCTCCTGAGCACTATTTGTTGGAAGACCTGAAACCAGCACCTGGGTTGCTGCAACATGTTCAAACACAGCATCCACTTACAATTTGCATATTAAGTAGAGCAAACAACCTTCTGCCCAGCACATCTCAAAAGTCACTTTAACAAAAGACAAAAAATGAGACAGTGAATATGCTATGTCTCAGCAAGTTGTCTCCAGGCCTGAAATAGGCTCAATAAATGGCAAGTTTCTAAGGCACCTCAAGGACACCAATTTGGGTATTGCAGCAGCGCAGAGCCAGTGGCCACAGTCAGGCAATAGCCGGCAGCTCTCCTGCTCCGGCACACCTATGACGAAACGTCTGACCCTCATGCATGGAGCTACATTTCCTTGCCCTTGAAAATTCCAGCACTAATGAGCAGCACAGGAATAATTCTTAGCATCATATTTTAGCACAATTATACCTTTCAGTCCTGCAGCAGTGGTGCAGGGCTTATGTTGCAGGCCCTCTGGAAGTCATTAGCCAACATCCAGACAAGCAGTGGCAATGTCTTCCCCTCTATAGTCAGCATTTGCTGAGCTTGCAGCCCTGCTTTCAAAATTTGTCATTTCTTATAGGTTAGGTTTGAAGCCTTGCCTCAGTGCCTGCACAACCTGAACAACATATGTTGCACCCTAACTTATTTTCACTTCTATCTTTACCTTTCCTTCTGTTTCTTTGACTTGATTTATTTGAAGAAAATTGGAAATTCATGCCACCAGTCAGAAGTTGATTTTTCACTTTTTTAAAATAAGAAAAATATTATCGGCTTCAAAATCAGAGTTGTATGAGGTCCCTAATTGTACTTTGTTTACAGCAGAACTTAAGACTTGCTCCATTCACTGTCCAGCTCTCCCCGGTTTGCTGTTCCCCTCTGGCTCAGCAGCAATTGCCAGACTTGGCTTAACCTGCGTTCGTAGCTCTTGGAAATACTCTACATGCAGCAACCCCCTGGTCCAGGCTATGTCATTGTGAGCAACCTCTCTGTGTCAAAACCAAGAACGTGCTTTCCTGAAGCGTTCCTCCTTGACTTGCCTTTGCTGTGCTGCCCTGGGCCAAGCACCCTTAAAGTGAAGAGCAGATGGCCTGGAGCCTTCCCGACCAGTCACTGCCTGGCTGGGATTAAAGATCTGCTAACGCCCCGGTGCTCCTGCCTCGAAGTCAGGATCCTTCACGTCCAAGGTAACCAAAGGCTTTTTGCTGTGCTGTCAGTATTTCCAGCATGGTCAGGTGAGGAGTCCTGCTGCCTGTCACCCCAACAGGCAGAGGAGTTAAGCCTCATCAGTGGGTGTCTCCTGGCTGATCTCACATGCCAGAAGGGCACTTGAACAGCTTGGGCCAACCACCTCCGTGGGCTAACACAGGCTGATCCTTGTTGCCTATGGCCACGATCCAGCACCGAGCTCCCTCCCTGCCTCCCTGGCCAGGGTGCTTGTGTCCATCCCACAGCCACAGGGATACCATCCCACTGGCAGACCAGGAGCACCCCCTTCCCCACCAAGCACTGTAAAGACCACAGACTTTGCACCCCAAAAGGCAAGATGGAGCCCAGTGTGAGCAGCCAGAGGTGCAGGGGAGGAGGTGGGGAGCACGGAATTAGGAACCTTTTAGGATGCACTTAGAGGTGTGTCTAACACATCCCAGCATCATTAGTGCAAGGAGTCATTCCTGCTTCCCCAACCTGTAACATCAGGCTCGCCCAGATAAATCACTTGTCCAGGTACGCTTTGATAACATTTGCAGGATTATCTTCACCACTTGGGAACATATTTCCATACTGATTTAATGAAAGCAGAGATTCTGGAGTCAGCAGGAGTTGGAGCCTCACAGACGGCTCCTAATCCAGGAAATTGGATGTGGTTGGAAATGTTTCAGCGGTCAAAGCTTGGGAGATCCTGCTGTGGCTCATTCTTGATGTGAGGCTCTGTGTCCGCAACATAATAAATCTGTGTTTAGTACACCTAATTCTTACTTTAAAATACCACAGGCCACATAACACGAAGTGGCTGAACAGGTACAAAGGCTTTCTCCCAGTGGAAAGGTGTTGCAAATCACTGCAAGAGTAACTGCAGCCAAAACAGGCTTTTGCCAGCTGAAGAGCACAGTGTACAAGCAGGCTTTGGTCCACAGGCTTCTCAGTCAGGCCCTTTCCCATTCCTCCCAGGTCATCACTCGGGATGCCCCATCTATTGCTGCATCCCTCACAAGAAGATCTGGGGCAGATCATCCCTCTTTTGCTTCAGACACTTGCCTGACTGGGCTTCTCCTTTGGCAGCTGCCAAACCACCTCGTTTAGAGCCACCCCTCGGCTGAGCCCAGTGCTCCAACTCAACCCCACAGCTTGCACTAGCTGCACTCCAGCCCTCAGACCGCAGGACCAGTCCGGGTATGCTGAGGCATACCAGTGCCTATCAGCCAGACCAGAAGACACAGTCTAAATCAAAGCTACTCGCAATGATGAAACTCTCTTTTAGCAATCATGTTTCCCTCTTCAACCTAAGGTGTATTACAGCTTGGAGGTTGGGAGGTGTGAGGATGTCCATGAGGGAGGCTGTGATCTCAAGAAAACGCGCCATCTCAGCATAGAGAGATCAGCCTGGGCTCTTTGAGTGCCAAGGAGAGTGTAGGAAGAAGGCTGAGGCCCTGAGAGAAGAGCCACAATGAGCATCATGCGCAGCCCAAGGGACAGATAGTGATGTCTGGCCCCTTGTACGGGAATGTTGGGTCACAGCCAGCATGGGGGATGGGTTCAGGCCCCAAAGGCATTAAGAGCTCAAGGACTGTCTGGGATTGCTCACAAAGGCAATTTGCACTTTCCAAGGAGAGTGAGCAGATTGTGCAAGGAAAGGCTAGGGAGAGGTTAGCAAGCTACTCCCAGGAGGCAGGTGACTGAAGCACAGGCCACACTGGAGGTGCCCATGGTCAGGACCTGCACCTAGCCTACACCTAGCCTACACCTAGCATAGTACATGCCTGGTGGGGTCTTTGCTGTGATGCCTGGGCTTGGATATTTGTGTTGTCTGTGAATTTGGTCTGTCCCTGTCATGGCAGCTGGCTCTTCTACACTCCTTTTTCCTGGCCCTGTCCCGTCCAGGACACAATCCCAGTTTGCAGAAAGCAGGTGCAGATGCAAACACCACCTGCCTCACCCTCATAACCAGAGGTGAGGCGCTGCTGAAGTCATATCTCACAGTCATTACTCCTCTCTCCACACTCATGGCTCCCTCTGGCCAAGAGTTTGGCATAGACAAGACCACTGTTTGAAGCAACAGCAACATATCCACTCGCTCCCTTTGGACTGAGCAAAGAAGACCTTTGCTCCCCAAGTTACAATGCAGATCAGTGACTCTCCCTCTAATACAAAGCTAGGATTTAAAATGTTTTGCATGAGAGCTCTTCTGGTGAGGAGAAGCAGGAATGGTGGAGGAGAAGAGCCATGTCTCAGTGTACAGTTCCCACACAGCCCACGACACTGAAGTCTGTTGCGATCTGTCCTCATCTTCCTCATCTGCATCCTTTGCAGATTAAATGGGCTGCTAAACTGCTGGCACATCCCCCGGCTGGCCCACTGCACACTGATAAGGAAGGAGGTGACAGGCAGTGAAGATTTCCAGCTCTAGCCAGTCTGGCTCTACCCTTCTCAACCCACAGTGGCTCTTCCTACACCACATTGCTCCTGAAAATCACAGGCAAGCACCTCTGTGTCTCCAGTGTGGTGGAGTAGGTGTCAGTACACCTGGGGACACCATCCCTGCCTGGTGTGACACCAGCGTGAGCAGGGACCTTTCCTCCCCTCAGTTCAGCCATCCCTTGTGAGGATGCTGATGCTGGAGCTTTAGTGTTTGTAATCTCATTATGATGTCTCCAACAGGAAGGCAGACGTGACATTGTCCTGATGGTGGTGGCCCATGGCCCCCTTGCCTGTGGTATTAGCCTGTTGTGCTAATGCCATTTAATTCAAGGTTTCATGAAAGTCAGTAGAGACACCTGGACTTCTATCAGACAAATACAGGTTGCCTGAGGTAGACTCAAGCCTGAAACCTGAATTTCCTTGATGAGAATAGTTCTTTAGGCACCTTCTCTGGAATGGCAGCCCTCCTTCATTATCATCTCTTAGCCATGAGCTGGTCTCTAATCTCCCCAGCAGCATTTGGAGGAAGGTCCCTGGACAGACATAACTCAAGGACCTGGTGGCTGCTAAGGCTTGGTCACAGTTCCCATCTGCCAGGAATGCTGCAGAAAACACAGAAATTACCCCATAGCTTTTAAAAGGCCCCCTCCACCTCCATCTCAAAGAAAGCAAATATTTACACATTTCCCTTCCCCATCCAACAGTACCTACCAGTCCAGCCCCCTAGACCATGGCTCCAAGCAGCAGCTCAAGTACTTGGAGAGATGCCTGGGGTTCAGTCTCACAAAACCTTGGATTTGAAAGGAATTGATTTAATAACACACACATCCCAAGTAGAGGGAGGCAGACTATTTACTTTTTCTCCTCCTCATATGGAGCACTTCTTGTCCTGTACCACATGATCCCTTGATCAGACTCAAGACCGAACCCTGAGGCAAGTGACCAGAAGAAGAAAGGGGGAGCAGGCATGTCAGAGCAGAGAAGACCACTTTGGCCTTTACTCTTGTGTCATGAAGTGATCAGCAACCTGGCCAAAGTCTGGAGGCTGTTTCTGCCCTCTCCAACAGGCAGGCAACAGGGTCTCCCTGCTACTTCTGTTGGCATTGATGGCATCAACTGGAAATACTCAGTAGTGCCATCCTCAGGGGTCATACTGGAGTGGGGTAACAGGTCTGGAGACTCTCATGTCCTCAGCAGAGGGAACTGATGGGCCTCACAGTCATGGAAGAAAAAATTGTTTCAGAGAGTTTCAGTTCTGGGCCTCTTAAGGAAATCACAGAGCGTCTTGTGATTTAGAGACAAATATGCAAGACAAGGAGAGCTCCAAGCCACAGGCTTGGCTCACTGCCTGAATTTTCCCTCCTCTTTCAGTGTAATTACAGTTGAGCCATGTAGTAATGGGGTAACTTTTTCCAAAGGAATCCTTTCACCCAGTGAATCATACTTGCCACAAAGAGAACACAGAGGCAGATAAAAGACATATAGATCCTATGGCTTATTGTGATAGAAGCATTTTGCCCCCATCCCCTTCTTCCTCAGGCCTCTAGCTGTGTTCAGGGTAGAAGCAAGAGCCAGGCACGGCACTTTCCCAGATAATTTCTTCCCAGCTTTCCAAGGCAGCTTCCTCCTGGCTTACTCTGCCCTGCAGCCACGATGAACTGTACCGTTTTGAAGGTACCTATGGGCTCTGTAGAAAAAGGACTGTTTTCCCTCCTTTGGTTTCCATACCTACAAAAGTGGGTGGTAAAGGCTGGGTCAGCAGCTGGGCAGTCTCTGGGGACAGAAAGGATTCATAGTGCAGCCGGGTGCCCCTGGATGCAGCTCCAGTCCTCTGTTACTAGGGTTTCACCTGGACTACAAGGAGTTTTTTAGGCACTATGTGTGCTCAGTAACATTTCTTCTACTCCCGATTTAACTAGAGCTGAAGAGCCCCGCCCTCACTACAGACCCTTCCCGCCAAGTCTCGATCCATGTGACCATTTTCCATGTGGGATAAAAGCCTTGGATAATAAAACATTCATTGTAAAACTATTTTCCATTGGATTCATGGCCACACACAACTGGATCTCCTCCTGGAGTGGCCCACAGCCTGCTTGGAAGGGCTGTGTTCAGCATCCTGGAGAGGAGGCTGGGTGAGTGTGGGAGGAGGCAGCTCTGTCTAATAGACCCTCCCTCCTCCCAAAACCAACCCCTGCTACCCTTCTCATTGGTGCATGGGGTGGAGAAGGGCTGGGACAACTCAGCTCTCCATCTATTTAAAGGCAAGGGTGGGGCTCTGGCAGCTACTTGCCTGGGACCCTTGCACTGCGTTGTAGAGGAGCGCTACCCTGCAGAGCAGCACCATGTCTTGCGTGAGTAGAGAGAGGGTTGGGGCAGCTTTGCTGGAGGTGGGGCTGTGTTGGCTGGGTGTGAGGGTGCTTGTGCTAGCCTGCACATCAGCCCCAGCGTCTGAGGGTCTGTTAGAGCTGGGTGCCTGCTACTGGTGAGGGACCATCCCTGCTGCATCCACTACATAGGGCTGGCTGCTATTTTGTGTTGTGGCAACAGTGGTTCTTTTTTCCTGTAGGATCCTTTTGGGGCAGTACATGTGGAGATCCTCGCTGGGTTGAGTCCTAAGCTGGGTAACCTGTTTTACTGCAGCTCTACTCTGGAGAAGCTGCTGCAGTAACATTTATTGCTGTTTGAGCATCTTCTCTGGGCAGCCTTGCTGTTTGCTTTCTGCTGAAGTTTTCATGAGTCATTGAATTGTTATTCTTCTCTTTCTTGGAAGGAATGTGCCTTACAGAAGTGTTCTGTGAATGTCAAGTACTATGTTCCAATACCTTAAGAAGTTAGAGAGGTTATCTTAAGAGCAGGTATCAAGAGCATGGGGCCAGATTCTTTACAGAGTTGCCCAGCAACAGGGGAAGGGGCACGAGGCACAAACTGAAACAAAGAGAGTTAAAGTTGAATATGAGGGAAAACTTCCTCACTGTGAGGGTGACAGAGCACTGGAACAGGCTGGCTGGAGAGATTGTGGAGTCTGCTGCTCAGGAGGTATTCAAAAGCCACCTGAACATGACACTGCAACCTGCTCTACGTGAACTACTTTAGCAGGGGGGTTGGACTTGATCTCCAAGATCCCTTCCAGCCCTAACTATTCTGTGACTGCTAGGGAGATGCTTATGTCAGAAGAGTGATTGCATTTCTTTGATTTGCCGTTCATTAGGCTGAGGGTGATTAAGCAGGGATTGTCCCAAGAGCAAGCTTATTTTTTAAGATGGGATAGGAAAAGATTTTCAGTATTCTTGAGGTCTTGGCTCTGCTGTGATGAAAAATGAGTACATATGGTTTTGCCAGGATGCTTTGGTCCTCCTAGAGAGAAGGTGGGGGGCAAGTATCTGTGTGGAGCAGAAGAATGTTCTTGCAAATACTGAGCCTACATAAAAAAAAAAAAAGCTCAAGCCGTTGGGAGATGGAAAGCAAGGTGTCTGAGTCCTCGGACCTGGGCAAGGCTTGAAGTTCAAATACGAGCTAGGGGAAGGGAGTGGAGTCTTCATCCTTGCCATCCATCCCAGACAGATTTGTATGTGATGACACAAGACCCACAAAGCACATGGGTGTGTTTGGGATGGGGTGGGTGTGATTGGAGTGTGCAGGTTCTTACCCTTCACTGCTGTGAAATACAGATATGTTGATGAGAGCAGCAGGAGGAAGATTAGGAAATCGAGCTCCAATCAAATGTACCATGCGATTGGGGTAACTTCTCTGGGATGTCCTTGCTGCAATGCCCTAGGGCTAGGGAGCTTCCCTGTTTCTCCATGGTTCCAAAGCAAAGCATGTCTTGAAAGGCAGCAGGGAAAGCTGCCAAGTCAGAACAAGTGAGCCAGCAGGTATTGAGCTAATGTCTCTGCTTCCATGTTCCCCAGGGACCAGTGTGTACCAACTTGGGTCTCAAGCCTGGCCAGCGCCTCACTGTCAAGGGGAAAATTGCACCAAATGCCAAGAGGTGAGTTGTGCTGTACTGCCCAGGCACGGCCAGGGCACCGCACTGAGGGTCTGCAAAAGGTTGTGGCAAAAGGACTCTGTCCCTTGGGTGGAAGAGGAGAAGGGGTTAACACCAGCAGTGCTTCCAGTGAGTCATCACCTAATGCACATTGCAGACACAGTACTGCCAAGGGGCTAAGCCAAAGCAGATGTGAAGTTCCAACTGCACACGCTGGCAGTGACCACATCCTCTCTAGTGCAGGGTGAAGGAAATGGAAGCTGTGTCTATACTGAGATTTGGTTTGAGACCATCTGCTCCACCACATCCTCTCCCCTGCACGGAGATGGCCAGGAGTAGGGACATTTATGGTGCTCCAATGGATTTGTCTCTCACATGCTGGTGGGGAAAGAAGGAAGAAAGGTGGTGAGCAGGCAGGTGGGCTTAAGTGGAAATGTACCCCTAAATTTGCAGGGGTCAGGGTGGTTGGGTTTCCCAGCGGAGCCTCTGCAGCAGCCCCCAACCCTTGTGCAGGTCTGTGGCTGGCAGGGGGGGCCTTTGCAGGTAAGGTGGAGCCTGTAGCCGCTGTACCAGAACTAGCGGTGTTCCAGGAAACATGTCCCAGCTCTTCCCAGTGCCTTTGAAGTTTGATACTGTCTGAGTGAAGCCTCCCAGGCTTTCTCTTGCCAAATAATATGCCTCTTCTCATCTGGGTGAGAGGCCTGAAGGCAAGGTGGACACTAGGCTAGGAAACTTCCTCCCACTGCTGTTGCAGATACTTTGGGATAGCTAATGACATGGTGTTTATTTCAGCTGCCTGCAGGATGGGGAGAAGGCAGTGGCTGTCAGGCAGAATGCAGCACTAGCTAACTGTTCAGGACTGAAAGGAAATCTTTAGAAAGCAACTGGCTCCTTGGGAATTGGTTTGGGTGTATGATAACTCTGTTCTGGGCACTGTGTACTGAACCATTCTCTTATTAAAAGTTTTGAGGAACTGGTGTCTCTCTCACGGATGGCACTCTGGAGCCTATCACTCCAGAAAAGTGCCCCTTACTGCCACAGCACCACCTTTTTAGGGAAGCTGTGTAATTTAGCAAAGGGTTTCTCTTAGGTTACCCTCAGCTGGGCTTGAAGAAACAGACCCAGGGATGCTCATGGTAATGAGAAACATGTTACTATAGTATTGATGGTTTTTTTTTTTTTGTTTTGTTTTTTTTTTTAGCTGTACTGATGTCTGCCTTTTTTTTTCCCCTTCTCTGTAGCTTTGTGTTGAATCTGGGCAAGGATGCTACCCTCCTCGGACTTCACTTCAATCCCCGTTTTGATGCTCATGGTGATGTGAACACCATCGTGTGCAACTCAAAGAAGGTGGAAGAGTGGGGTGCAGAGCACAGGGAAACTGTCTTTCCTTTCCAGAGAGGGGGCACAGCAGAGGTGCGGCATGCATATATTTATATATATATACACTCTCTGTACGTGCTCTGGTGAAGGGAGGGTGTTTGGCACAGGACACCCAGCTGCAAGGGCTGTCTCAGGGCTGTCTGTACGGGAGGTGTCTGGCTTCTCCTACTTGGCCAGTGCCACCACTCGGGGCTCTGAGCTCTGATGGAGGGTGGGGATCAAATGTTTAAGCTCCATCTGGCTCAAAGATGCTACTATTGAACAGAGCAGGGAATGGGCATCTCTTGGGAGACCAGAATAACACTCCTGCTGTTGATGAACAGGTTATTCTACTGAGCTTGTTCACCCTGTGAAGCAGAGGGTGGCACAGCAGTGCTAGAGAGGCTTGAGGAAACTTTCTCTAACTTTTCCATTTGCCTTGCAGATCACTTTTGGTGTCAACCAAAATGATGTGACAGTCCACCTGCCAGGCCACCAGTTCACATTCCCTAACCGGCTTAACCTCTCTGTCTTTGACTACTTTGATACACAAGGGGACTTCACACTTCAGTCCCTCAGCTGGGAATAACTTCCTCTGACACCTCCATCTCAAAGACACAGAAAAAGCAATCAATAAATAAGAGTTTGGTGTACTAAGTCTCAAAATCTAATCTGTTTAATATTCCGAGTCCTCATGGGTTGGGCACCTTGCTGGGAGTGGGTGGATAGGGGTAACCAGTTTTGCTTGAGTACCCTAAGTGGGTGCAATTGTCTCAGCCTTAGTCCTTGAAAGTCATGGATGAAGAAGAGAATGAAGGTTAAAAGCCTGGGAAGACAGAAGGTTAAAAGTCCAAGGACAGTTGCAGAAGGAGGCATTGGGGCTAATTGTCACTCAGAGGAGAGTAAAAGCATCCTTTAAGCGAGGTCACCTGCTGTTTGAGGTCTAGACTGACACCTTCCACTGCCGGAATAAATTGCTTAAACTGAGCACTCCTGGCTGACATCAGACAGCACTGAGTGGCTGTGCTAGGTGAGCCTAGTGGGGCATGAAGTGAGGGCAAAGACCTCAACTGTGCTAGTTTTGGCTGCAGCCTTCTGTAGAGGCTGGTTCCACTCCTATGTCTGCTTGGCACCTCTTACTGCTGTATGGAGACAGTAGAAAAGCTTCCTTGCTGGGTGTGGCAGAGCATGTAGAAAGTTCCTCATCCAAATCCTTTCTTCCAGTAACTGCAGGAGCACAAAGTGTTGTGCTGTGGCACAGGAGGGTAGCAATGTGGAGGTGTCCAGTTTTATTCTGCCCCTTGTGCTTTGGCTGTTCCATCCAGAGCTGAGGGAGGCAGCAATGTCCAGCTGGAGTGTGGGATGCAAAGGATGTGTGCTCTATGCTTTTGCTCCATTTTACTTGGCCCAAATGAACCTGAGCGGTTCTCAGTCTAAACTGAGGCTAGACCCTGAGAAGTCTGAAGCAGTCAGGCATGTTTGATGTTACTGCATAGCTGCCTTGGGGTCTCTCTCAGTCTAATGCTGCCTTGGTGCTGCTGCTGAGCATTCTGTGCCTAGTGGGTGTAGGAAAGGTGGGACCTGCCCTATCCACAGTGCACAGCAGTTACCAGGTTGGTCTGGGATGAAAGACTTGGCCACAAGCAACACAAAGCACTAACAATTTGATGTACTACAGGATTCCCTGCAGGCCTGGCTGGGCTAATTCCTCATATTAAGCAGTCTCCAGAGCAGCTGGAGAACAGGGACTTTCCCCTGCAGCAGCTGTACCTGCCATTCTTATTTCATAATTCATGAGGCTCTGCCAGGTCCTGGGTACCCATGCAGAGAGAGGCTGGGCTGCTAGGAATTGTGAGTCTGAGAAGGAAGAGAGATGAGACCTTAGCTGAAAGGTAGGGGCACTTGGGGTATAGAAGCAACTTGAGGCTCTGCAGCTGGATCTCTCTTGAAGTCCTGTGTTGCCCAAAGCCCATCTGCTTTGGATGATCACATCACACTCTTTTTAGGGCTACATCTACAATTGTAAACATGACATCTAGCATTGCCACCCTGTGCATAGGAATGGCAGGGGGACAGCATAGCTTGGGGACTCTTCTCATGGCGTGATAAGGATGAAGCCATCCTTTCTCAAGAAGTTCAGCATTATGGAAATGAGCCATGCTAGGCTAGATGGTCTCAAGGCAAGAGACCTGGCTCAGTTTACACAGTGGTGTTGACACAGTCTGGCAGCCTGGGGTACCTTTGGTAAGCCAGAGAACTGGGTATTTCCCTCAACCACAGCAGGGCCATGGTGCTGGTGATGGTGCCATGAACTGTCATGATGGACACAGAGGACTTCCAGCTTCTTCTGCTGGGCTGATCTTGAAAGCTGAGCAAATGTACTGGACTCCCTGCGCTGTACTACAGGGGAATCCTGCAATGCCTCTTAATTGCACTTGGCAATCTTTCTTTAGATTCTTCAAAGATTTTTTTGTGACAGTTTCTTGAAGAGAGCTCGGTGGTAGCTTTACCACAGGAGTATGAACCTTAGTGAGATCTCCTGCTAGTGTGGCTGTTTCTTGCAGTGACTCACTGTTCTTGTGAAATCTATGACTCACTGTTGTCCTGACTTTGTTATGGCTTGGCCTGTTGCTAGCAAGGAGATGGGGGGTGGCAAAGGTTCCCCAGATATATAATTTAGATATATTGAAGCTGACTGCTCCCTTCCACCCACTCCCCAGCCTTGTGCAAGGTGGAGGCTAGTGTGTGAGAGCTGAAGGATCTGAGGATGGAGTCAGGATCCCTGAGAAAAACACTCTCCCCGCCCAGCTGAGCAGGATGAGCAGCCATGCAAAGGAGAAAGCACTGCAACAACATTGATGGAAGACACTGCATGCTGGCATGGAAGGTGACACACTTTTATTTCTCAACATGACCCCAGCCAAAGGTCAGATGCTCCCAGCCTGCTCGCCCCTGACTTTCCCTCACAGACCCTGACGACTCCCTGAAAGCCGGGTGATGCTGTGGCTTCCCGCAGCCTGCTGAGAGGGTGCTGCAGGCCGTGCCACGCCCGTCCCAGTGCGGCCACGGCGGCGGTAGCTGCTGGCAAGCAGGCTGTAGAGGAAGGGGTTGACACAGCTGTTGCCATAGGCCAGGCAGGTGACACCGAAGTTAAGGTAGGCCTGGGCAGTGGGGCCGATGCCCAGCCCCTCTCCCTGGTACAGCCCGGCCAGCTGCCAGGCCCAGAAGGGGAGGAAGCAGGCCCAGTAGGCCACCACGATGGCAGAGATCCTGGAGAGGAGCCGCCGGGCAGAGGCCCGACCGGCCACCGGCAGCCCCAGGCCCCAGCCCGAGGACTGGTACGCCCGGGCCAGGCGGGTGTACATGATGCCCAGCACGGCGCCGGGTGCCAGGACGCTGGTGGTGAACAGCACTGTCAGGTAGAGCCGGAAAGCTGATGGCATCCAGGTGGGGACACAGATGCGCTTGCGGGGGCCGTCCCCCTCCCGCAGCTGAGTCATCACCATCATGGGGGCCATGAGCAGGAGCGAGAGGAGCCAGAGGACGGTGCTGGCCAGTTTGCGGTAGGCATTGCTGGCCCGCCTGGCCCGCAGAGGCTTGGCCACCGCCCAGTACCTCTCCAGGCTCATGGCGGTCAGGAGGAAGATGCTGGCGTGCATGGTGAGGAGGTCCAGGCTGAGCAAAAGCCTGCAACCCACATCTCCAAAGAACCAGTCCTGGGCGAAGTACGTGCAAACCACAAAGGGGATGGTGGAAAGGTACAGGAGGTCAGCCAGGGCAAGGTTGATCATGTAGACCCCCAAGGAGCCTGCTGAGCAGCCTGCCACCCTGCCAGAAGCCACTGCCACTGTGTAGATGTTCCCCACCATCCCAGTGAGGCACATGACCAGCAGCACTGCACCCAGCGGCCCTGTGACCAGGCTGTCCCCTCCCAGGACATTGCTGTCATCATCCCCACCACTGCTTTCCTCCAAGAAACTGCCACCCTTGGGATCCTCTCTAGGACTTGGGCTGAGAGAAGTGTTGTAAGACATCTTTGGATAAGTTAAGCAAGAGCAAATCAAGCTCTCAGAGACCTGTTCCTTCCTCCTGCCTTCCGCCCTCACTGTACAGGACACTTCTAGCCTTAACAGCAAAGCAGCCAAGGCAAGAATGGGGAAAGTTCATCAGACATAGACAGGGTGCTCCAGAGAAGTCTATTCCTCACCTCCAGCTCACCAGTCCATTTTGCTGATGTTGTCCATCACAAGCTCTGTCCAGTTGTTTTCCTTAACCATGAAAGAGCCAAGAAAGGGACACTGCCTTTTCCTTCAAGACCAATACATGCAAGGTAACCTCTGCCAGCCAGGAGGAAATGTCTCTTTTCTTCGCTAGCTTTGTTGCTTCTCCAGAGTTTGCTGGGCCCACAGAAACAGTAGATGAACAAGTAGATTTCTGCTCCCAAGTCTGTCAGCTCAGCTCAGACAGACTTTGGAGAGGTGAGCCCTGCCCCGCTGAACCAACCCCCTGAGAGCTGCTTTGACCACTGCATGGAGGAATGTGCCTGACTCACAGCTTCACACACCGGTGTGAATACAGTTCCAAATTTATACTGGGATTTTAGCCACTAGCTGAGGAGCCCCACTGGCTCCCTCCTCTTTCTGGCAGACATGCTTTCTTTCCCCCATCTTCCTTTATCCTGCTTCGTCTTCCTTCTTGTTCTTGTTTCCCTTTCTTTATCCCATTTCTCCTTGTACAGTTGTCCTCATTTGAAACAGGAGACAACTGAAAGACTAGACTCCATAATATGGCAAGGAGGGTGGAAAGCATCATGCTGTGGCTTTGGTAGGGAAATAAGGGCCAGCCCTGAAAGTGCAATAGGCAGGGAGCAGGCACACAACTCTCCCTAGCCAAGCCAGACTGAAAGAACCTGTCACCCGCTCCCTCCCAAGGACATCAGGGCCCTTTGAGGTTTGGGTGTTGTGGATGCAGTCCCCAGTTTGCAAGCAGGCCCACCAGATAGTAGGAACTCTCACATTCTCACTTTCTGTCCTGGCCCTTTTCCACCTTTGCCCTCAAGTCACAGCAAGCTCCTAAAGACTCAAAGGATTGGATATTTTAGACTCAGTTCTTCCTCTCCACAAAGACCATCATCCTCCTCTAAGCTTTCCCCCGCCTTCCCTCGAAGCCCAGGGAAGCTGCCTCCCCCCAGAGCAGGGAGCAGAAGCCCATTGTGTAGGCACTACCGCCTTCTAGCGAGACACCATCACATGATACCCACGCCCGACGCTACCCTGCCCTTTCCTCACTCACATCTGAGCCTCCTTGTCTCAAGGAGGACACGGTGGGACAGAATTTGCAGAGCAGAGACACATGTGTCATACTACATGTACTCTGCTGTTAGTTCAGGGTTTCAGGCCGCTCCAGCCACACTCTTTTGCCTCATCGGTGTTTTAGCTTCATTGTGGCTGAGTCAAATGCCTCTGCTCATATCCAGCAGTGGTAATTGAGCAGCAAACGGGAGGAGGAGAAGGCATCCCATCAGTACTCCCCTCACTGTGCAATGTCCTTTGGTTTTCAGGAAAATCACACTCCAAACTGGGAGAGATCAGCAAAATGCAGTGAAAATATACTTTTAAGTGGATATTTCCATTGCACCATGGTAGCAGGGTGAGTGATGCTTCTACTCATCCAGAAAGTTGATGCTCCCAACAGATTGTGGTGGTCTTGGCACAGTGTGGGGTCCCCAGTGAAGCAGAGGGGCACCATGAGTCTGCCCATTTGGCTCTGATGGGAATAATCACAGTCCACATGCCCCAGGAAACACAATGAAGAGCTATGGCTTTTTGTTTGATCATCTGTACATTTTTCCAGGAAACAACCTCATACCTCAGCAGTTAACATGTCAGCTAATTTAGGAAGTTAAAATAACTTACAATGGTTTTTTAAAATTATTTCTTTAAGAGCTAATTAAAATACTGGTTGTCTCATTCATTCCAGTTAGCTCCCCTTAACACATGAGATACCTTCTCTCACACTGCCTGCGTAAAACTGCAAACACATCAGATACTACAGTCACCAGCAGAACTCAGCTACTCCTTTCAGCACGTGAAGTACAGCTCTCCTAAGAGAGCTTTAAGAGATGAGCTTTAAGACATGAATCATGGGTTGATTTAGTGTTTTAGGCTAACTCTTACTAATAGAACATGAACATACAGATATGTATGTGTGATATACACGATAAACATATGCAATGTGCAGGTCAGAATGAAAGTGCCAGGCCTTTGACATACAGGGAATGAGGGAGCAGATATCCATATATTACTATATTCAGCATCAACCCTAGGCTCTAATAGAGACAGCAGACTCTGAACTCTATACACGTTATCAGCTCCTCTCTGCAAGACCCAATCCCTCTCCATTGAGAGGAGTCTGTGCTCCATTGGTCTGATAGAGACTCAAGTTTGGCAGCTGATCTTCAGAGGCATGAATATCCCTCACAGTATCTTCCCTAGGGCAGTATTCCGCCTCCATCACTTTTTGTTATGTGTGTGCATGCACAGATTATCCACATACCCAAATGTATATCCACATTATTTTTGAGATGATCCTTTGATCTTCTCTGAAGCATTTGGTGGAAGGTCTGCACACAAATGTCATCTGAAGAAGCTTTCAAGCCCATACATGGCAGAAGGAAACGAGGCTCACATTTGGTTGTTAGGTTACATCTTTTAAGTGACCTTTCTCAAACACTGCACTAACTGATCAAATATCTAGATGTTTCACATCTCTGTCACCAGCAGGTATGATATTTCTTGTAAAGGAACAGGCTTTTTTAGTGCAGCAGCCCTGTAAGCCACTGTGGTGCCTGGCTCCAGCCAGGCAGCTGTTTTCTTGCGTCAGGTGGGTGGCTCTCTGCAGTTTCATGCAGGAGTGATGCTGGGTCTCACGTCCAACACAGCAAAGTTTTCAAGGCCTGACTGACAGGCAAGACCTGTCAGCATCCAGTCAGATGACAGCAATTTAACAGGGACAGGTTGTACTGAGGATTCAGATGCACAAAATCTTGCACTTGAAAAGAAGCAGCTTAATTGGGCCCTCAAAACAAAGTGGATATTCTATGGGGGCAAAAGTGCTTCAAGGGGTGCTCCAAGAGCACTGTGTTTCTCTGATGTCAATCTCCTCTCCTGTCCTGACAGCCACCCAATAGGACCAGGTAGAGTTGAGTCATAGTGAGATTCCTGCATGGCTTCCTAGGATTTAAACTTGAAATAGGCTTCAACTGTAGTGAAGAGAAAAGGTGGTACATTAGGGAAATACCCTGAATGGGAGTGGCAGGAGGGGAAGGAAACAGCATCCAGTCACTTACTTGCATATTCCTGTGGTGTCATGGCCTGGTTGATGACACTAGTGAAGGCTCTGATCCACTCCAGCTGGTCAGTCTCTGTCTCGCAGGTGAAGAGGTATTCCCGGTCAGGGGTGACAATGGTGATGCCGTAGTGCCAAGAGAAGTTGCCCTGTGTCCCTGAAGGCAATCCCTTCTGGACACTATATCCATTCTCTCCACTGCCCACAAATACCTCACCCTTAGCAAATGCATCCTGCATATCAGGAGGGAAAGACAGTGACTTATGGAACCCCAGAAGAACAAGAGAATCATTACAGGGCACCTAAGGACAGGAGGAGAGTGTGTGAGGATCAGGGATGTAGCAGCAAAAGGTTTTGGAGGTGGTCAGGGGATTCAGAAGAGCAGCAAGTCTCCGATCAAAGGCAGTAGTGAAAAGGAAAAAAATAAGGGCATAAATCTCAAGAGGTCTGAGAGAGGAACTGCTGCTCTCTCTGTGTCACCCTCCCATCACCACCTTTACGCTGCTGCCCTCCCTGTTCCCATTGTTTGCAGGCAGTGAAACAAACCCAGAAAGCATGTGATGAACTTAAAGGGATGGAAAGGGGAAGACCTGGAGTCCATTCATAGCAGCTGAGAAACCTGCAAGCCACCCTTACTGCAGAGCACAGACACTGTGTACACTTTGACTCTGCCCTCAGCAGCTGCATGGAGGTCACATCTCCTTCTCACCAAAGGATCCTTGAAGTACATGAGCCTGCGGTGATCCAGCGTGAACCAGCGCTTCTTAAAAGCCTCCCTCTGCTGTGAAGGGAAGAGGTGACATGTGTGAGGGGACAGTGCCCTCTGCTGCGAGCAGTGCGAATGGATACCCCAAACTCATCCCAACCGCTTGAACCAAGCCCCTGACTTAACAGCAATCTCCTCCTCGCCTTTCTGAGCTGAGAGTGGGGGTCAGTATCGGGTTATTCAGATACTGCCCCCAACTCCTGAACTTCGATGAAGGACCCCAGAGTTGAGACAGGAGAAATCTGGACACTAAATACCTGTAAGGTCACGCACACACAGACACATGCAGAGAGATCTGTTGCTCTGGGAGAAAGCAGAGACTCTGGCTCCATCTACTTTCACATGTGTCCTTTCCCTTCCTTTTATTCTCCCCTCCCTTGGTGCACACACACTCTTCCCACGGGTGTCTAAAGAGTCAGGGGGGAATGAGGAAACAGCAGGAGAAAAACATTGAAGTAGGGAAAGCCAGTGGTGCTCTGGCAGGCCCCTTTTAGATTTCTTCTACCATAGCAGCTCACCTTGGGACCAGTCTTCTCCATGTATCCCTCCTTCAAGAAGTTTCTTGTCAAACGATTTTTAATCTGACAAAATGGCAAGAGTAACATTCACTTAGCTGTGCCTCTTTGCTATTAATTTCCCTCCCCCACCCTTCTATTCCCCCAAATTCAGTCACCTTCTAAATTTACATTTCCCAAACTGCCTAGCTAGGCATCACTTCTGCCTCCAAAAGACCCAGAAACAGCAGAGAGCAGCTGTTTTCTGACCACCACAGGCCCTTTTAGAAACACCTTCTCATCCCTCTGTCTTTACCCTGCAATTTCCACTTCCGTACCTGGGATTATAACACAAACTAACGAGCTCTTTTATCATGTAAGCCGCAGGAGATTCAGGACGGCGCTCCAGTGCTGCCTTACCTCATTATCACTGGCAATGGGAAATGCTACCTTCAGGTAATGGAACTGCACAGAGCGGATGGCGTTGAACCAGTCCACTACCTCCTGAGGATCGAACAGGACAAGACAGAAAGCTTAGCCAGAGCAACAGTGGGGCATCTAAATTCACCCAGCTGCACCCAGACCTGTGTTAACTACAAACACAGTCAGCTCTCCCTCCGCAGCATCTCCCTCACATGCACACAGCCAGCCAGCACGGCTGCCCCATTCCCCACATGCACAGGCAGCACATCTTCTATAGAACTCCTCCCACACAAACCAACTCAGCCAGTGCTCCTGCCCTGCTCCCTGCAGCAAAACTCTCTCACAGATACACAAACACAGAGCCAGAACCCCCACCCTATTACCTACAGCAACTCACACTCACACACCCCATCCTACCCATCCTTCATACTATTTAATATCAGCCGCTCCTCAAAGCACCTCAATGGCTGTGCAGTGTTTGATGCTAAAACCTGATACCTTTCCACTTTCATGGTAGACAAATATATTCCGGGTCTTATTGTCTTTGAGATAGGTGATCTGCAGGCCATTGGGGTTCCCAATCTTCTCTGGCTGGAATGTAGCATTGATGACATCTATTTTAACATTGATTTTGGGTTCTTTGGCCTGAAAACAGAATGGCATTGACCATGCATGAGCAATCGTAGAAGGAAAGAGATCTGAGCTACTGATTACCTGGGGTAAGGAGGGTCAGAGGCCTGACCCAGGTGGAGAACCTTGTACTTGGCCTTTTTAAACCTTCTGAGGTTCATATCAGCCCATTTCTGGAGCTTGTCTAGGTTTCTCTGGATGGCATGTCCTGCTTCTCCCTACCCTGAGCCATTCCCTCCCTTGTGACAGCATTTTAGCTCTTGCCCCACTCATTTCAGAGAGATGAATGAGCAGAAAAATAGCCCTCCTCAAAACCAACCAGAGAAAAGGTTTTTGCCGACTTGGCTCACAGTGGGGTGAGGTTGGTTCCAGGAATGGTGCAGGTTTACACATCCAGGCAAATGGATAGGAGTGAAGTGAAAGATCAGCCCTTTTCTCAGTAGTGAGGGAAGCACAAAAAGAGAGCATGAGGAAAAGTCACTCTGACAGTAGGAAGGGGACCCTTCTCCTTAGTGACATGCTTTGTTCTCATCTCTGAGCTGGGATGAACAAGGCAACCTCAGAAACATGTGTAGGAAGTCAGAACATCTCTGTGACCCCGCTGCTCTGGGTGGAGTACACACTGAGGTGGGAGTTGACCACCATACTCACATCCTGCTTGGTGAAATACTTCAGACATCCCTCTCTCTCAGACAAGAGGAACTTGCGGGGTAGGAACTGCCCGTTGTCTCGACCTCGCTTCCACAGGATGCCTTCCTTCAACCCTTGGAGCAGAAAAGCCACTTATAATAGCATTCCCCATAGGCATGGTAGGCACCAGAGAGCTGCATGCAGCCTGGGGCCCTCTGGGACAAAAAACATGATGGACTGTTGCTGAGAGTAAACACTTCAGGTGTTTCACCTCTGACTTACAACTAAAGATGGTGTGTTCCTATGTTTGCAGTGCAGATAAGCGCTCACCAAAAGACATTCCCAGATTCTTCCCACCTCCCAGTCCTGCTCCTACTACTACCTCTGACAGTGTGAGAGCTGTCTCCTGTGAAACTAGAGTCCTGGCCCGTGCAGACTCTGGTGTGGGACCAGAACTCTTCCCACTTGACTCTGCAGGCTCTTGGGCTCCAATGCCCTTTTGTCACAGGACTGGAAGTGCCATTTCAAGGACAACTGCCTTAGAGGTTGTTAGAGGGGGTGGCATGCAGCAGGACAGATATTCCTTATTGTAGATATCTGTCTCCACCAGATAACAAATGTCTTTGAAAAATGCCACCTGGTAACACCATGCTTTTAAGCTACCTGTGGCAGTGCCAGCCTATGTTGTGCACAATTTAACACTCCCAAAACGAAGCCCTGTAATGACCACTTGGGTTCTCAGGAGTACTTGTGGGATTAGCAACACTGACACCTCATGATGCTCAGAAGTTTCCAGCAAAGGCAACAAGCAAGATGTTTTGATGCTGTGTTCTGCTCTTACCATCAGAATATGGCAGCTGTTTTCCTGGCTCAGTAAATTCTTTGCGTTCGTATTTGGCCCGTATCCACTGTTCTCTCAGCACTCTATGGAGAGAGGGGACAGGTAGCTTAGAAACAAACTAGAGGAATTAGAGGAACAGAGAATTGCCCTTCCCCCTTTTCTTCTGTATGCAGCAACTTACTGGCAGTCATTGTAGGTTGGCTGGTAATAGTAAATAGGGATGTGAGCTTCATATATGGCTTTAGTCACAGCATTCCCATGCTTGGCCAGAAACTGCAGAGTTAAACAGAGAGTTAGTGCCTTGCCTTTGATGCAGACTCATGTTGGACCTTTTCTTTCCTGACCCACTACAGGGTCAGATGCATATCAAACTCTAATGGAGCATTCTCTTTCCCCTCCGTTGCAATATCCCAGCAGTCTGGCTGCAGGAAGGTGGGTCTCAAAGGTCTCGTCTACTCTCAGACATTACAGTGATTGCACCCGAATCAACAGAGTGCCATAAACGTCACTTCCGTAAGGCTGGGTGTGCACACATTCAGTGGATTTGCTGCCATGACCCACATCTCCTGGAGAGTTTGACAGCAGTTCTGCAATGGCATCTGGAAGGAAATTCCAACCTCTTCCAAAGAGCAACAAGACACAGATTACTTTCTTTGGATCTCCAGAAAATATTTTCAGTCCCCTGAAGATTAGGGAGTTGAGGGGGCTGTAACGGGGAGAAGTCAAGTTCTCATAAGTGCCATTTTCTCCAAGAGATTGTATTTTATCTGGAAACTTTTTTTGGAGAATGGAATTGCCCAAGATTTTCCCCTTGGACTGCTGAAATCAAGAGGAGAGGTTGAGGCTGGATGGTCTTGGAAAGTGGAAAACAAATAATCTGAAGCAACAAAGACACTAAGCCTTAATAAGATACATTGCAAGAGCTCTGCATTTGCCATAAAGTAACAGGGCTTGAGGAGACGCATAAAGCAAGTGTATCCTCCCTCTCCCACTGGGTTGTGGGGAGTTATCCCTGATTTTCCCGAGTAGAAAAGAGACTGATTAAACCAGACTACATTCCAACTCTGTGAGGTCAAAGGACTAATTTTGCCAGGACACTGAGTGTATAGCCTAGTCCAAACCACCTGCCCTACCCATGGGGATAAAGATCTCACCTGCACCTGAGCATCATCCCAGTAGTCCATCTTCAGGGATTTGACTTTGCTGATGCTAGGGATGTTGCGGTGAATTCCTGAACAGCTGAGGCATATAAAGACACCCAAAGTAGAGGATGCCCAGTCAGGATCTGAGAATATGGAAAAGGGTATAACTAGAAGTGGGAGATATGCCTCACCTGAGAAGGTAGTCCTGAGAAACAGAGAGCTAGTGACCACAGTTTCATCTGAGCTAAGTAATTAACACCCAAAGCATGGATGCCAGTCAGGAAGAAACACAGCTATTGGTCCCTCATTCCCCATTCCAATCACTTTGACTGAATTTTTAATGACCTATATCTTGAAAAACCCCAAAGTGCTCTGTGAAGTCCCTTTGTGTAAAGAATCACCCAGAGGAAAATGAAACCACCTCTGGGAAAAGACTCCAGGAGTTGTTTAGTGCATCACAGCAAACCCCGAACAGTGTTTAGCTCAGGAAGTGAAAAACAACCTTGAATCTAAAACTCTCCTGGAATAATTAAATAGGGCAAAATTGTAGTAATTTGCCCAGTCTTAATTTGGCTTGGGTAGTACACTCCTTTTGGAGGTGTAAGATGGGTGTTTTTAGCAGCACTTGTAGGACCTCAAACTGGGTACCCTTCTGAGAGGGTAAGCCCTTCAGTAAATGAAATTTCCTAGTCACCTGTAACAGGTTGTCAGTTCACAGCTGAGTCATGGTGGAGACAATGCCCTCCTGAATCATGCCTTCTTTCTGGAGAAGTTAGGATTTCACTGCAAGCTTTCCTGTCAGGTCCTGACTGGGCATGACCTTGATTTGCATTTGCGATCTGACATGACTACAACTCACAGTGCTGCAGCTATGGAGGCCCTGCTAATGTGGCACTCCCACATCCCTGTCCTTCCCACCAGTGCTATGGCAGCATCTTCTCCCTCCTCCCTTGCCAACCCACCTCAAGGGAGAGGAAATGAATACCCAGAGCGATGCCTCCCCTTTCTCTCCACCCCAGGCTCCTGTGCAGTCCAGATAGCCAGCACTAAGTGGCTGCTAGAGATCAGCCCCAGCTCCCTACTTCCAACTCTTCCTCCAGCATCCTTCGGGGACTCACCTGGCTTCCCGCAGTCCGCACACAAAGAGTTCTCTGCTCTCTTCCACACTTCCTTCAGGGCCTTCATGCTCCGCTCATTTCCTCCAGCCATCACCTCGGAATGGTATTCCTCCAGGCAGGGCAGGACAGGGCCAGGAGGGCAGCTACCTTTTGTACCTGCAGGCCAAGCCACTGCGTTATCCAGGAGAGAAGGAGCCACCAGAGAGACAAGCTCTGGCAGACAGAGGGAAAAGAGGAAGGCAAGAGAAGCCTGAGGTTAAGGTAAATGGAAAGGGTACAGAGGCCTGCCGGTGCACCTGAGCCGGCTGAGCACAGGCAGGGGCAAAGAGGCTGGAGGCTGAAGTGCACCCAGACCGTGCGTGAGGACTGAGGAGGAGGAGACCTGCCCCATGGGCGTGGAGGGAAGTGCAGCAACTAACCACAGAACTGGTTTTTCCACATTTCTGCCCGTGAAAGGACAGACCAGGAAAAGAGCGAAAGCAGCAAGCAAGCTGATAAAGGAAAGCTGGCTGCGGACAAGTGACTGCCAGGCTGTGACGGCACTCCTGTCAGGACTCATCATGCTCTGTGGGCTGGCTTTGGCTGCCTCCACAAGATTCAGAAGCTTCCACCGAAGTCAGCTGGCCACCACACAAGCTTTACACCCATTTTAAGGTGAGAACACGGGAGCAATAAAGATTCAGGAGCTCAGCCAATGTCACTCTAAGCCATCAGAACACTGCAGTCTTGATGCCCCCATCAACCCATACCAGTACCTCTCTCCACCACTACAGAAATTATGGCTGTCCAGCCAGATGCTGCGACTTGGACACAGCATCAGAGCTGTGATCACTCATCTCCACAATTGCCTTCCCCGGATAAGAGGAGCAGCACATGCTGTGCCAACACCAAGAAACGACAGTAGCTTGAAATAAACTCAGAGTTCTATTGAAGAATGCTCAGTTGAAGAACTGCAGATGTTAACTGTTAGTAAGAGTGACATTTATTAAAGAGATGTAGATGCAAAACACTCTGCAGTATCAGAACGACTTTGGGACTACACTGTGAGATCGGGTGCTACACTGCCGTGTTCTCCGCACAAGGCAGCGCCACAGAATCTTTTGCTGGCAGGAAGCTGAAGAGGAACGTAGCCGGAGGCTCCCATGCCTGAAGCAAACCCCGTCCACCCCAGGCCGGACTCTAGGGCCGGGAACAGGCGCATGCGAGCTCCGTGGCGCTGGCCGCTCTGTCCCGCCGGGCCGGGGGGCGGCGGACACAACTGCCGGCGTTCCGGCGGAAGGGGCGGGCGGCAGCAGCGCAACGTGGGGCCGCCATGGGCCGCAAGAAGAACAAGACGGGTCCGGGCGGCCGCGAGAGGCGGCTGGTGGTGACTTTCGACGAGAAGCGGCGGAGGTGAGGCCGGGCGGGCCCCAGGGCGGGAGGCGGGGAAGGAAGGCATTCCCCGGTCGCTGAAAGCCGGGCGGTTCTGTGTTGTCGGCGGCAGGGAGTACCTGACCGGTTTCCATAAGCGGAAGGTGGAGCGGAGGAAGGCGGCGCTGGAGGAGATCAAACGGAAACTGAAGGAAGAGCAGAGGAAAATGAAAGAGGAGGTGAGGGAAGGGGCTTGTGTCCCCCCTCGCCAGGGCGGGCAGTGAGCGGGCAGGAGGGGCGGGCAGAGGCGCCGCATGACTTGTTTCCGTTCCTCAGCGGCACCAGGAGTATCTGAAGATGCTGAGCGAGAGGGAGGAGGCGCTCGGTACGTGCTGGGCCCTCGGTGGGGAGGGAGGTGGGCGCCCGTGGTCCGACAGCCTTGACTGGGTGCTGAGAGTTGGGGCAGGGATGCTCGCACCCACACCAACAGCTGCTCGGTCCTGTCGTGTTGCCCAGACAAGCTGGGCAGCAATCTGAGCGCTGACCCCGCAGCCCTCTGTCCCGGCAATCATGCGAGTTGTACAGAAAGGAAGGAGCAGGAGGACATCTCCAAGGTCCCCTCAGTGGGGAGAAGGAGCTTGCCCTCCAGGCTTGCAGTGCCAAGCCCCTCTGCCCTTTATTCCTGCATGCCAAGGCCGGGTGTCACCCCAGCCCAGCATGGTGCATCAGGAACAAGTGAGTTTATCCCATGAAAAGTTGGGCACTTTGCAGTGTAGGATTTCTTTTGTTCCCAGAGGAGGCCGATGAACTGGAGCACTTGGTGACATCGCGGACAGAGTCTGTGAACATCGACCACCCAAACCACATCGTAACAGTGACCACCATCAGCGACCTGGACCTCTCGGGGGCCCGCCAGCTGGGACTGACCAGCCCCGTGGTAAAGCCTCTTGCTACCTCTCTGTATCACCAGTACACACTCTTGGGGCTGGTGAGGTAGGGCTGGTGGTTCCTAAGTATGTCCAAGGCCTTGCAGCTGGCTGGCAACAGGGATGAAAAGGGAAACTCATAATTTTTATATTTTTCCACAATTTAAACTGCGCCTCTAAAGAGAAGGAAATGTTCTGTGTGAATAGCTCACTTCACACCTCCCTGGAATGCTTTGCTAGTCCCGACTGACCCTGGTTAAATGAAGTGTTACTGGACTGGATGGCAACCATGTAATACTTCATTAAAAACTGATGCAAGACAAACAGCAAGATTTCAGACTTTACTGAATGGTCTGTCCTTGACCTCTTTCCTGTGTCCTGTTCAGAAATATTACTGTTAGCATGAGGAGGCATTTTTCTCTCCATCATCCCATGCTTGGACCGCAAGTAAGGAAACCATTCAGTTCTGGTTGTGGTCACTTTTATTCTCAAAATACATTGTAACTAAGAGCTTGTATTTGTTTCATAGAGACTCTCAGGTAGTGGTTGTGCTTATATTTGTAAGGTCATCTATGAAAGTCCACTCAAAGAGGTCTTGATAGTAATTTAAGCAAAAGCCAAGACCTTTGGTTCATTCAAGTTTAAAAGTTTTTGGATCTTGGGGTGGATTACTGTAGGACATCTCTGATTGTGCCTTTCTGCAGGACTGCAATAGGAAACCTTGACACTTGGACAGCAAGGGGTGTGGAGAATTAAGAAATCTTCATCTGTGACTAGTTAGTTCACACAACAGGATGAAACCAAGAAGGCAGTGGAAACACCAGAATCACAAAAGTGCTTTATTTTTAAGGGAAAAACTGATGGATCTGAAGAAGAGAAAGGGGAAGAGGTGATGAACAAGCCTGTGAGAGCAATGCCCAAGAAGTCCAGAAACCCCTTCCTGTCTGAAAAGTACGTACAGATGCCTTCAGGCCTTCGCTGTTCGGCTCTGGAAGCTGATGGGGATGTTGGGTTCCGGGGCGCGGGCGTGGCCGCAGGAGGGGTGCGGTGCTGCCCGGGCCGGGGCCCGCAGGGGGCGCTGGCGGAGCGCGCCCCGCTCCGCTCCGCTCCTGCCGCCCCGGTGACCGCGCGGGAGGAGCGGCGGGAGAGTGGGCTGCGTCCTCACCTCTCACCCACTCCTTCATCGCGGCACATTCCGCAGCGAGCAGAGCTTGTCTCTAGGGTTGAAGGTCAGAGGCTCCGAAAGCTGAAAGCTAAGGCGTTCTCCACATTTTTCAGTATCCAGGTTTTACAACTGCTTTGAGGGTGTGGAGAGTTGCTTTAACTCTGTGGGGTCTGGGCAGCACGATGCTCACAGCATTAGTTTTTGTTGTTACCGCACATAAAGACTTGCAGGTTTCCTGCATAGCTGAGAGTCCCACTGGAACTTGCTGTGTCTGGCATCCATTCCTGCTGGGCCACGTAGAGATCTCCAGCTATTGTTGTGGTGTCGCCTTGCTTCTGCAAGCTTTGGTCCCCAAACACTTTTCTCTTTCTGCCCTGCACAGAATCTCTTCTCTTACTGCCACGCTGCACATGCACAGCCGGAAAAAGACAAAAGGAAAAAGATTCCAACGTGGGCAAGGCCCACGTAAGAAAATCCAGAAGTCCAGCACCGGGCGAACCACCAAGACTCAGCGTCGGAGGCTGACTGGCAAAATGGGCCGTGACCAGGATTAACAGAGAAACTAATGTTCAGACCACCAGCTGGGACAGTGCTCCACATCTGGCCTGCTGCTCTTTGGGACCTTGTCATTGTGGGCAAGCACCTTGTTTACATGGCATTCTGACTAGCCACTAACCCAAGCCAGTTCAGCCTTTCTGTAGCTTCCTGAGCACTGGCCAGGGTGACTAGACACTCTACCCATTTATTTTTGCAGTGGTCTCCAGCTAAGTGTCTGGGCACCACAGAATCTCCTAAAAACTTCTGCTGAAGGTCATTTTCTCTACTTGGCGTAGCCGTTCTGTCCTTGGCCCCCCCTTTCAGACCTGATACTTGGCTTTATCAAAGAAGACGATCTGGGGCAGAGTGCATGAGGCACATCATTGTCAGGGCAATTTGAGAGACTTGGGAGCGCTCTGCTTGTACTCCTGCATCAGTGCCCTGGCATTTCTGCTGTACAGTAAATCCTTTTTCCATGGAGACATGGTGTCATCTTGTCTGCTGTGTTTCTTCACCACACAACACAGTGCCACACCTGAATGCAGGGGTACTTTTTGTTTGGTACTTGTGCCAGGTGAAATTGGTTAACTTTGTGAATAAATTTGAAGTCATTTTGCTAAGAAAAAAAAAGAATCTGTGACTTATTTGAAGCATAATGGGAGCTATGCTAACACCAGTACCAACTGGAAAGGGGGAGGTAATTCCTGGTGTTTAAAGGATATTGAAATCCACTGGTGCTTGGAAAATGGAATAGCTAGGAGCTATTTCTGTGGCAAGGCAGAGCCAGCTAGAGCAGGAATGGCTCATTCTATTGTCTGCTGAATATGCCGATCGTAACTGCGATAGCTCAGGGGAGTATGAAATGCCCTAATGCCCTTGCCGTATGTGTGTGGCCCTCTCTGGGGTGGGAGTGGCAGAGACTGCCCTTGTCCTTTATCTCAGGGTTGCTGCAGTTACTAGCAGCTAATTGCCTTTCTTAGGACCTCAGTGTATGTTTTTTACTGTGGTTGCCCTCAGCAGGGGAAGAAAAAAAATTTGTATGGTTGGGATTTAGGAATATCGGTGGCAAAACTGTGAGTGAATCCTCTGAGGAGGAGAGTGAGCCCAGGCAGTATGCTGGCCTCTGTCCTGGAGTGTCCTGGAGTATTCTGCCTCTGTCAGCCAAGCCTCCTCCCATGCCATGTGTGCACTGAAAAGGAAATGACAAAGAAAGAAAAGGCCTATGTGTCCAAAACCCACACCAGAAAAATTTGCAACCCAGCAATGGGCAAGTAAATAGATTCCTCATGCCAGAAATGGGAGGGAAAAGAGTAAAGCAGTGCCTGAGGCTGCATGGAG
Organism: Anomalospiza imberbis; assembly: GCF_031753505.1. Classification (NCBI taxonomy): domain Eukaryota; kingdom Metazoa; phylum Chordata; class Aves; order Passeriformes; family Viduidae; genus Anomalospiza; species Anomalospiza imberbis. The sequence goes on from NC_089685.1 coordinate 60,669,554, forward strand.
GAACATCAGAACAATGCTGATGGTGACCAGCCACTGAAGTGAATGGCACCAGCCTGATGTTTCTCTCCGTCGTTTCTTGTAGGGTGTGCACACAGAGCTCTTCTCCAGAGTGTGTTAAGGGGGAGGTTATGATCTCAACACTGACAGCAGCAGCACAATTTCTGCTAGAGGGAGGCTTCTGGAGGGAGCCAGGCAACACACGACACACGTGCCTGTGGTAAGGAATGGGGTCCTCTTGCACTTCCCTTTCCCTTCTGAAGAAGGAAATTGCTGGGGAAGTGGACACTGTTATCACTGGTGCCTTGTATGCTGGGATTCAGTGTCCCAAGCTGAGCTGAGTTCTTGGGCACTAACACAGAGTAAACTCAGTCACATTATTAAGGTGTGTGTGTGGTTTTCTCACCTCACCTTTTAACACTGCCTTAAAGACCACTCCAGAAAGGTCATGGGATTTAATGGATTTAATGGGATTTTTACCTGTCTCACCTGGGGTTCTTGGGTGTTTCAGAGCTGCAAAAACACAACTCAGGCAAGGCCAAAAGTGTTATGCTGAGCTGGATCTCAGCCAAAGTATTCAAGAGGTCCCATGTGTGGAGCATAAATTATTTCTTGTTCTGGTTTGGGAGTTACATTCTCTAGAGCATTCTGTGCTTGGTGGGTTTGAGAGGGATGAAGGAGAGAAGGAGAGGGAAGTTCTTTTTGGAGAGGTGTATCGCACCAAGGGGACGGCAGCTCAAAGCTGGAGGACAGGGTAACATAGTTTGTCTGGATCATACAGCAGCTTCCCCTTCTCTCCAGGACATAGTGCCTTGTGGAGTGACTGTGGACAGAAGTTGACCTGTATGCTTTCTCACCCGAGGAGTTTGCTCTGGAGCTGGGATGGCCACTGTAAAAGAAATGTACTATCTGTTTGAGAAATCTGCTGGAGTGTGGAGTGTGGAATGTGGATCAGTTGCCTTCCCCAGCCTGTAGGCAGCCTGGCATGGTAGCTGGGACAGAGCTGGATGACCTTATTTTATTCCGGATGAGGTGCTAAGAGTGGCTTCAGTTTTTGTCATTTTGCTGCCAGGTGATCTAGAAGAATCTCACTTTTAGTATGCTGTTTCCCTGGCCTAATAACATTTTTGAGCCTTTCTAAAGTGACAGCTGAAGTCTCCAACAGCCCCTTCCACACTCTGAAATCTTCCAGTTCCTGCTAGAAAATGAGTTTTCAAATTAGAAAAAAAAAAAAAAAAAACAAAAAAACAAAAAAGGGTCTGGATAGACTGAGAACAGAACTGTTAAATCCTATGCAGCGTTAACCATCAGGATTGTTCACTCCACTATTGATTTCTCCATTTGATTGATTAAAGCTTTATTCTGTAATGTGAATTACTGACTCAGCCCTAGTCTGCTGTTTTTGTTATGCATAGAGTATACAGTCAGGCTACCCCTGGATATATTGAAATGAGGGTATGAGTTCTCACACACAAGTCAGTGAGTGAAGTGTTTGCCAGACACATCACAGTTCATACCAGGCTCTGGCTTAAAATCTTCTTTGCTGCTTCCACTTGTTTTCAAGACGGATTTGAGCATTTTGGGGTTCCCCCGCCCCACCTTAGCTGCTCAGGAGAAGGCTGCTTCCAAATGCAAGGTGCTTGCAAAAATCAACATGCTAGCGCAATTGCTGCCTCGTACAGGAAAAGCAGAGACCAGCAGCTCCCTGTGAAGCCCCTTTTCCACAGGCATTTCACGCGTGGCTCTGCAGCTAGGTCACTTCGGGCACCTGCGCCTTGCTGTGCACATGCCCCAGGCTGGCACAGCGATGCAGGGCTTTGACATGGGCTGCCACACTGGGGTTGCCATGCGTGATGGATTTCACTGGCTAGACTGCAATTACGCACACATGCACATACAAAAATATACTTGGGATTGCAGAGGATCAAAAGCGGACTGGGAGCCAAAAAGATCAGACAGTTGGGGGAAAATTGGAGCACAGCAAAAAGGAGGAATGGCTGCAGTGCGTGCATGAGCTGTGTGATAATCAGTGCACTGTAGTTATTGCTTTTGTCGTGTATCAAGCTCAAGGCTGTACTCAGTACAGTCACACTTCTGCTTCCAGCATTGTGTTCCAGAAACGAACTCGAGGAAAAAAGTTACTGAGAGAGTGATTAGAACTTTCGGGGACTAAAAGGGAGCTGAATAATGGGTTGTGTGACGTAGATAGGTTTGAGGAATGGATTGCAGACTGCCCTTAATGAATGAACAAAAGGTGAAATTGAATTTTTATAACTGTCACTAGCATCGGGAAGAGGAGCTTGAATTGTAGAAGGAGCAGTGGAGGACAGATGTAAAGGGCGTTCTGCTAGAAAGAGTGAGGGTGAGGCAGGGCTTGCTCTTGGTAGGTAAAGCCCACGTTAGACAATCTGTCTGAGTGCTGTGGGTAGGCATGACCCCCTGTTGGAGCTGTGCTGGGACACGCTGGCGTTTCGCTCTCTCAGCGCTCGCGGATAAGACCACTGCTTTGGCATCTGTTTCGGGATAAGGGACTCCTGGGGCGCTGCCTCCGAGGAGCACTGGGTAGCCCCTCGGCAGGCGGCGAGGCGGTCCCTGGGAGCCGCAGCCGAGGGGAAGGGCCGTGGGCCGAGCCGCTCGACCGCCCGCCCGCCGCACGCGGCAGCCCGCGCCCGGGGGCGCCATGGCCGCGCGCCGCCGCCGGCCACTCAGGAGGCGGTATTCAAATCGCTGCCCGGCGGCAGCCAATCAGAGGGCAGGGGGCGGGGCCTCGCGTCCCGCGGTTCCCACGGCGAGCTTCATTGAGGGGGGAGCTCGGCGGGCGACGAGGCGCTGGGAGCCATAGGGAAGCTGAGGTACTGGGGATACTGGGAGGCACTGGGAGCGCTGAGCACGGCCGGCTGCATGCATGCCAGAGGTCCTGGGGAATCGCAGCATTATCCTGACAGTAGGGCCCGAGGGATGTGGGGAGTAATGATTTGCCCATCAGGCACTGAGGTACCAGGGGTTCCAGCCACGGGTGGCAGCGCATGGGCAGTGGTGGGCAGCGATGTTGGTGTGTTTTGTGCTGCATCCCTGGCAGGGGAGTGCTTAGGCTCCTGTCAAGCATTTTGTGTGAACAAGTCAAGCAAATATGCCCCAGTGTGAGGAAGGATGCTGCAAGGCTGGCACCTAGTGCAACTTGCTGTACTGAAAACGAGTGCATTGACAAACAAAAATTATAGCTTTGTTTTGGCATTGATGTTTGGCCTTGGTTGTTTTGGGGAGCAGCCATGGCCTTGATCAGTTGCTCTGACTCAAATGTCCATGTTTAGGGCACCAGTGGCATGTGCACATCTCAGATGCTGGTCTGATTTCCTGTCTTTCTATTGGTGCCTCCTCCAGGCAAATTAGGCAGAACCGTCCCAGCTCAGATCACATTCTCAAATCCAAAGACTCACTCTCAAACCCTGCAGGACAGAGGAGGTGATGGTGGGCAGGATGCAAAGCAAGAAAACAACAGAAATGGGTATCCCAGCTGTCGTGCTAGCAATGCCTGTTACCCTTCGCAGTTTTGTAGTTCACTGTCCTACAGGTCTCAAAATTTTAACAGGATTAACAAGAGACTCAGTGGGTTTCCAAATTTCCTAAGCTGCTTAGAGCCATCCCTTTATGACCAACATAATTAAGAAAAAATCTAGTTTTTGTGCCTTTTAAGACAGAAAAAAACATTTCCATCAAACAAAATAGCAGGACATGTGCATCATTCCCTCTGTTCACAAGGACTCCCAAACAGAGGAGTGTCAGCAGTCGTTTCAGAGTGCAGTGCCCCTTCTAAAAGAGGTCTCTGCTAGAGCACATTCTGTTATTACCTGTATTTATGTGGATCACATTGTACCTGGGTTCCCTTCGATTCCAGTATTGACAGCTGGGAGCAGCAAACTTCAGTCTGGAAATAACATTCCTGCTTCCACAGCTTCTTCTGCTGCTGTTCCTTCCTCCTTTTTCTCCTGGCTGGCCCCTGCCAGTAGCCCATCAGCCAAAGATCTTCGTCCCTGCTATGCACAATGTCTGGTTCAGTGGATGACGTGCCTTGCATGAACTTTGAAGCCAACATATTTGCAAAGAGCCTGTGCCAGCACTGTTTCCGAGCCGCAGGGGCTCACCAGCATGCTGTCCAGGTGAGCTCCTCCATCCCACCTGCAGGCTACGGATACTTCATTAAGGGCTTCTTTGTTCTATACTGGGACTCCATCTGCCTTTTTAGAGACAGAAATCCCTAAGACAAAGGCTCAGTCAGGATTTCTAGATTTCTTGGTGGGGAAAACCTCTATGGGCATTCATTTCCAGGCATAGGAATGCTTAATTTAATTGTGCCAGACTAAGAGCAGGAAAGTGCTGGACACTGGATACGAGGGGCTTGATAGCCTTTCCTTGGAAGGGAAGGCAGGAGTGTCACAGATGCAAAACTACAAGGAGGGAATTGGAGACTGGCAGAGCAGGGACCCGCCCTGTATTAATCTCTGCTTGACGCTTGCTGGCATTTACAGCTTTGCCTCACCTTAAATATGGTCCTGGTCGATTCCCTATGGCCTCAGCTGTTGGCTTGGGGCCAGGGCTCAGTTCTGTCCCTGAGGCAGCTTCAGCAAGATGTTCCCAGAGGAGAAGGCAGGAGAGGGGTAAATCTCATGGGGTTTTGGGCTCCAGATACCTTGATCCAACATGATCCTTTGGGACAGGACTGGACACACAAGCTACTTGGCTGTCTCCGACTGGGCAACAGCTGGTTTCATGTTCACAGAGGGTTTCGTGTTGTTTGACGTCCTCCAGGAGCGGCTGGCCAGGGATGATGAAATAGTAATGAGCCTCCCTCTCTCTTTCTCACCCTCTCCCCCTCTGCTCCTGGCCTTGGGCCCTCTAAGGTTACCTCAGCCCTTCGCCCTCGATCTGCTCAGAGCTGTCAGCTCTGAGTGAATCCTGGTGCAGGCGAGATGCTGGAGGGAAGGCGGCGCAGACAGCCGGCTCCCCGGAGCCTCCCCCACTGCTGCTCATAAGCCCCGCAGGTAACAGGGGCCAGGGAGGATGCTGAGACGCCTGCAAGCCCTGACAGAGAGAGGCAGAGGCTGGGACTACAGCCTTTTCTGCAAAAATCTTCCTTCCTCTTGGCTCCACTGCCTCTCCCTGAGCTATCCTGCTGGTGAGGGAGAGTGGCTACCAGCAGCATCAGTGCCAACATGGGGGGGCAGTTTCCCTGAACCCTCATCCACACATGCAGTCTCTGGGACGTCCGCAGCATTCAGCATCAAATAGGAACGTGCTGGGCCTCCCTGGCCTCTTGATGTAGGACAAAAATCTCAACGGTGGGCTGGGAAAGATATCAAGAGCCCTGGAGGCCAGGCTGCTCTCGGAGGAGGTAGAAGGAGCAGGCATTTCCAAGAGGCAGCCTTCATCCTCATCCTTGGCACGCTGACAGCACCATTGCACCCCTTCTTCCTCGCAGGATCATGCCACGGAGGTCACAGGGCGCGATGCCTGCAGCGACGCAGCCCCAGGAGAGCCCTGGGACTCCCTCCATATTTTAGCCCCGCAGTGTGAGGTATACGTGTGTGTGGGCCCGGCAGAGGGCACGGAGCGGTGAGTACCAGCCGGGAGCCCTGCTGCTCCAACAAGCCCCTTCGGTGGGAAGAACGGAGGAGGGGGAGTGGGAAGCCAAGCAGGGGGAAATCAGCTGCCTTTTCCCAGATGTTCTGCACACTGGTGCCTGGGAAAAAGGACTGAGAAACCCCCATGTGATGCACTCTAACCATTCCTCTGGGCTGACCCTGGAGAGGTCAGGGGCCCCTGAAAGAGTGTCCTTCATCCTCATTCCCTCCAGAGCAAGGCTGGTGGTCTCAGGATGGGCTCTGCCAGCCTCTGCCCCTCCAGCAGAGAGTGAGTCAGTGTGGCTTGGGCTGCCAGTGCTGTCAGTCACCCCTGAGCTCTGCGGGCTGTGCTGACCACCAGCTGTCCTCTCTCCCTGCCCCACAGCTGGCACGAGAGCAGGCGATATCCCCCACTCAGCCCCGGAGCTGAGGGTGAGCACAGAGAAACTGGCACCGACCCCAGCGCCTGTGCTGAAGCCAACTCCACGCTTGCCAGGGTGAGATGGGGATCTCTTGTGGTTTGGGTTATTTTGGTAGCCCCAGCTCCCTTGGCCCTTCAATGCCACTTTTTCTGGGCCCATTCAGAAGGTTCCTGGGCACACAGACATGTTGAATTTGCCCCTCTGGTTCTCCTGCCTTGGGCAGATGGAAGAAAGAGCCCATCATGTGCAGGGAGGTGGATTTGATGATCCTTATGGGTCCCTTAAAACTTGAGATATTCTATGATTCTAAGGTCCTGAGATGCAGGGGGGGATTAGCTGAGACACACAAAGGAGGCTCTCCCCCTAAAGAGCTCATAAGATTTACTCTTGGATGCTCCCATGTGGACTTTTCTATGTTGTTTCTTGCCATCGTTGGTCTGGCATCATCTTATACTCACACAGCTCCTCTTCTGGTTCCTTTTTACTGGCAGTTTTGAGCTGAACAGGCTGTAAGTTTTCATATATACTCTTACCTCCTTCCAGCCCACAGAAGCTACTAGTCCCCATTGCAGAGATCTGCCCCATCTTGTCTCCCAGGAAGGGGAAATGACCCGGTTGTGGGACAACACTTTGGGATCGGGCAAACGGGACATGATGAGCTACTTGGGCCATAAGGAGGAGGTTCGGTCACAAGCCCCACAGGCAGACAGACCCAGGTGGGCTCAGCCTGTTTCCTCTAGATCCTGGGTGAGAACTGAAGCCCAGGGCTTTAGGAAAGAAATCTGTCCACCGAAAGCAGGTACTCTTGGTTTGCTCTTGTGTGAGATCCTGGTTCTGGTGTGCTTTCCACCCAGGGGTCTCTGAGGTTCAAGGCAGATCTCTGTTTAGATTTAGCATCTCTTTATCTAATTCTGGTCCCAGGAAGTGTTCAACACATCCGTGGGCAATATGTGAGAGTCCGTCTGTATGTGTGCTGACTGTGAACCCTGGGCGTCTCGGGTGCTCTCTATCTGCATGGTTTGGCATGCCCTCGGCTCGAAGTGCTGTGTTCCAGTGCTCCCACCCTGCCTCGAGGGAGTCTGGGTTTTATCTCTGCCCTCCTGGACCATTTCTAGCTCTCCTCCGAAGACCTGCTTTGCCGTGGACGTGGTGGCATCCCGCGTCGCTCGCGCCTCCCCCAGTAACGGCCTTCTCCCCGTCCCAGAGCACCGTGCTGCCAGCCAGAAGCCTGAGGAGAGCTGGCCAAAGCACCGAAAAACTGACCCTCCCTGGGCATCCACCCTGCCACGCACCCCAGCTGGCTCCCCGCCGGCCCGCAGCGACCTGCTGGGTGGCAGTGGGCACCTCTCTGGCCCACGGGTCCGGGAGTCCCACAGGCACCCCGGCAGTGGGGGTGCAGAGGCACGGCACGGGCTGGAGAGGCAGGAGTACACGGTGCTGGCAGACCTGCCCAAGCCCAAGCGCCTGGGCCAGCGGGATGCTGCTGACCGCTATGGCTCCCGGACACTCAGCCCTGGCCGAGTGGAGGTGGAGAGGATATTTGGATGCGAACGCAGGTGAGAAGTAATGGGACTCCACAGTGGTCAGAGGCAGGGGATTGCCCTTCCATGCTGTTGGATGCCCCCCCCCCCCCGCCCCCGAATGGCCGTGCTTCAGGGGGAAGGCAAGGCTAGATGGCAGAGCTCAGCTTTCAGCTGTGCTTACGTTTCCCTCAAAGCAAGGGTTGGATCAAGGCTCAGAGCTTCCTCCATTGCGGCACATGGGCAGCTGAGGCTGTTGGAAAGGTGGAGCTAAGCTACACTGCTAGAAGGGAGCAGCCCACCTTCCTCATCCTCATAGCCACTTGGAAGGTGCAAGACAAGCTGCAAAGCAGGGCTCCCCACAGTAAGAGGGCCAGGAAAGAGGTGTTCCCCAATCCTAGCATCCATAGCTCCCCAGGGATTCCACATTCACTGCAGGAGCCACTCAGGAAATGATAGGGGATGCCAAGAAGTACCCAGTAGTGTTTAGGCTTTAGCTGGAGGAGCAAGAGCGGCTCCAGTACTGGTAGCACAGGGCAGGAGGGGACATAAAGAGGGACTGGGAAAGTATCCTGGGCAAGTGGATGGGATGTAAAGATGGAGGGAAGCTTGAGGAATAGTGTGAAGAAGACATGGGTGAGGCAGCAGCATGGGAAAGCTGAGCTGGTTGGTGGGGACAGGGAAAGGCTACGGCACACACAGTGTCTGGAGCAGGTGGAGATCTGTGGTGTCAGGCTAAGGTGGAGCAGGGTTTGCTGGGGCTCTGCTTCCAAGCTGAGCAGGGTGGCAGCTGGACCAACTGTGTGTGCCCACAGGAAATCAGAGACACTGGAGGCCTTCCAGGCTCTGGAGGAGGGCCGTGTGGACCGGCTCGATGGCAAGACGCCGGTGCCACCCAGCAAAGGCCACCTAAGCCGGAGGCGGTCCAGCCCCAACCTGCCCAGGGAGGTGAGGCTTGGCTGCACAGCAGGACCTCATCCCAACTCTGCAAGCTGAGTTGCTTTTTCCTGTCACATATTCCTCTTCTGCCACATGCTTCCCTCTTTCATTCCCCTTCTTCCTCTTCCCTTTAATCCTAGCTCTCCCTCTGTCATGGATTGGGACCCTTGGCTCTTAAAATGCAGCAGCCCTTTCACCCTTTGGGTGCAAGAGGCTTCTCTACAGTATGGACTGGCTCCATGCACAGGAATGCAACTTCTCTCTGGGGAGCCATTTAACCAAATCACCCGCCAGCCCTAATCCCATCTTGTTCTGCTCATTGGCACTTTTTTAAGAGGATCCCTGCTCTCTCTCCCCTGTGACCCAGGGTCAGCGACTCTCCTGGCAGCTCGAGCAGCGCAGCAGAGACCCCAAAGAGCTCCGGCGTTCCCCCAGCCCAGCTCGGCACCCCGAGAAGGCCAGCAGGACCCGGGGGGACTCCCCACGCCCTGCCAGTCCTGGCTGGCTGCTGGAGAGAGGCAGCCGGAGCCCACGCTCCGCAAGCCCAGCCCGCAGACTGGAGAGGAGAGCAGGGGAGCCCGTGAACCCTCCCTGTCGCACTGAGAAAAGCTGGAGAAGCCGGGGGGAGCCTGCCCGCCCCCCAAACTCAGACAGGGGCCGAGTCACCTGGCAAGCAGGGGGTATACGGCAGGCACTGGAGAAGAAGAGCCGAGGGGATTCCCTGCACCCCACAGGTGCTGGGAAGGGCTCAGATAACTTCAGGCTGAGCCGAGCAGAGCCACCGCCACGGGCCCTCAGTCCTGGGAGACGTACAGAGAGCACAAGGAAAAGTCAAAAGGAGATCTCCCCTCCCAGCTTGGTGACGGGGGCAGAGAGGCAACGAGTGAAGCTGGGGGAGCCGCTGCACCTTGCAGGGCCCAGGAAGCCATCCGAATGCAGCTGGCAGAGCCTCCGGGAAAAGCTGACATCCTCCCAGCCCGCAAAGGGCACCAGCAGGGACTGGAAAGGCCGAGGCAAGCCCCTGCGCCCCATAAGCCCAACACAACCACTGGAGCAGGACTGGAGGGGCCGTGGGGATGCCCACCAAGCACAGGTGTGGGAGAAGGACTGGAAGCGCCAAGAGATGCCCGTGTGCCATGCAGATGTGATGCGCCAGCTGGAAAGGGACTGGAAAAACCCTGCTAGATGTCTGGATGTGGGACTACGGTCGGATGACAGCTGGAAAAGGCCTGAGAGTCCAGCACAGCATCTGGAGGAGGACTGGAAGGGTCCCGAGCATGCACGAGAGACACACAACCCTGAGAAGCCATTGGAAACTGACTGGGGGAACAAGAGTCTTCCCATTTACCATGTGAGTAGGGCAGGAGCCAGAGGTGATGGGGACCCTGCAAGGCCTAAAATTGGCAAGCACAGGCTGGGTGGGTCCACTGGGTTGCAGTTCTCTGCACCCTGCTTCCCTTGGATCCTCTGCTTCTCCAGGGAAATTGTACTACCCACCTGGCACTGGGAGGAGGGAAGATGCTTTCTTCCCTGCCTCACGCCAGGAGATGGATGCTCGGATCTGGGAAACTGAGGTGAGGACTAAACCCCAATGGCTTCAGCTCCTGCTTTCTCCCCTGCAGCCCCAGCTGGGTGGAAGCACCTTCCCACCACAAAGCAGCACTGGCACCTCAGGAAGCCCGCAGCCACATTTGAATGCCAGTAAGAAGCGCAACAAGGTAGGGGCCAGGCCCTGGGAATTGTGAGGAAGGGCAGCTGTCCTTCTCTCGTAGTCACTGAGGGCAGGACCTAGGTCTCCAGCATTTGACCTGAGTAGGTCCAGCGTGGTGCTGCCTTCCCATGACGTCCTGAACTCCGTGCTCACGAGCACTCCCCTTCTCTTTGTCCTTCACCTATTTCTCAGGTGGGGAAAATGAGGCACAGAGCCTTTTTATAAAGCCGGAGAAGGGCAAACAGTAGACCTGGGACTAAAATCTCAGTACAGCTGCTTTCCTTTGCTTTATTACTGGCCAGTGCTGTGATAGCACCGAGGGTTTTACAGGGATGAAGTGGGCTTTAGTGGTGTGAAAGAAGATACAGTGTATTGTGTTGGCAAAAGTGTATTATATTCCTGCAAAGTGACATTGCAGCAGCTATGGGGTGCTGCAGAAAGTATTTTGGGAGCCCATGTAGCTGGCAGCTGCATACAAGTTCCTGCCTCTGTCCCCCTCTGTGCACATCAGTCATCTCAGCCAGGTCATCCTCTGCTAGGACCTGCCTTTGTTCTTTACACAAGGACAAACTGCAGCCAGGAAAGAGGCTGTCAAAGGCCTCTGAAACTCAAAACGGGTGACATCCTTTCCCTCACTTCCCTGCATCAGGCCAGAGAGGAGCCCAAAGCCCTGAACACACTCTGTATAACTGGTCCAGATCGCCTCATCTGTGCCAGGTTTCTTCAGCGCTGAGCTCTGGCACCTTCCCTTTTCCTTGCAGCAAGAAGCATCACCTTGGTGTGATTGCCTGGCATTTTGTGATGCACAGCCCCTCTCCCCTTTTCCTTTGGGACCCTCTCTAGCAATTCCCTTTCCTGAGGCCAGCTGGCATGGCTTTCCAGGGGCACTGGGAGCCTCCCCATGACCTCCTACCACCCCTGCCACGAGCCCAGAGAGGTTCAGTTGGTTGGATAAAACCGAGCAGCCCCAGGATCCAAGGCAAGGACTCCATTGTGTGCACTGCTGAAAATCCCTGTCTTCAAAAAAATCCCAGCCTGAGAGCAAACCCTGCCTGGGTAAGGGCTGAGCTCCTGGCAGTCCCTTCCCGGAGCAGCAGCGGCTGAACCCGTCCCTCCCAGGTCTTCATCTTTCCCGGGCCAGCGGGCCGGGAAAGGGACACGGCTCAGCCCCAGCATCGCCCCCGTCCCGTCCCGTCCACAACGCCCCGGGGCCACCGCCCCTTTCCGTGCGGACCGGCGGCCTCGCCCGCCCCGGCGGCTCCATTGGCTGCGGGCGGTCGGGGCGGCGGCTGCGGCTGCCATTGGCTTGCCCGGGTCCTCCCAGGAAGTTCTGGGGGGAGGAAAGAAAAGTTTTTTGGGGTGGTTTTTTTTTTTTTCCCCTCCTTTCCTTTTCCTTTTTTTTTTTTTTTCCCTTAAAAAAAAAAAAAAAAGGAAAGAGGCGCGCGGGGATCGCGGGGTGGGCGGCGGAGCGGGCATGGTGGGGCCGTGGAAGCCGCCCGGGCGCTGAAGCCGCCCCGCCGCCCTGGCTGCCAGCGCCCGGCCCCGCCGCGACCCCGGCCCCGGCCCCGCCGGCCGCGGCGCCCCCGCCATGACGGTGAGTCGGGACTTGGGGTTCGGGGCTTGGTGGGCCGTGATCGCGGGGACTTCTCCTTCGGAGCCCGGGGGACGGTCCGGGGTTGGGAGGGGGCGGGGGACCCCAGCTGTCAGCCGCCGCCTCCGGGGGTCCCTGCGCTCCGGGGATCTCTGGAGCCGCAGTTCCTTGGGGGACTCTGGCCCCGGGATTCGAGGCTGTGGCGGTTCTTCCTTGGTTCCCTTGCCCATCACCGCCGGGGTCCCCCCAGAGCTCCCCGTGGCCGCTTCGACACCAGTGGGCACCACCCTACGCCGATAAGCGTGAGCGTGGACCGGGCTGAGGTCAGGCCAGCTCACCGCACCTATGACCGCAGTCGGATGCGAAATTGGTGTCCCCCCGGCCGCGGGGAGCTCCGGCTCCCTGTGGGAAACAGATGCGGTTTGGGGCAGGGAGCATCCCACCCCTGGGGCGAACTTTCCTTGGCACAGGCGGCTGCCGGCCGCGAGCAGGGTAATGGAGGTGACAGGCTGGGCTGTGCCCGCCGGCGTTTCGCACGGGGGCGGTGGGAAAGGGAGAGCCCGTCGTCCGCTGGCTCTTCTCACTGCACGTGTAGATTCGGGAGCTGCATGTGTGCTCCAGGCTGGGTGTGATTTTGCTTTCACCCAGCTGAGCTGGAGCGGTTTTGCTTTGTGTTTTGGCCTGGGGCCCGCGCCTTATGAAGTGGGTTCCCCTTTTAGAGGAGACATTGTGCTTTCCGGGAGGTTTGAGAGCCCCTTGCACCATCTCCCGGAGGTGGGAGGAAGCAGTGCTTCAGAACCTGCATTGCTGAGGAGCTTTTGGGAAGAGCAGGAGGCAGGGTGATGACAAAGGCTGGTCATGAAAGGACACACCTGACTATCCTGCTCGGACACTGAGCTTTCTCAGCCTTCTGCAGCCTCTTCTCCTCCACTTCTCCATCCTGGCGCCTCAGTACCACCCGGGAGCAATTCCTTTGCTCCCACCCTGTCCCTTTTCCTTCTTTGGTGTTTACATTCTTCGAATACTTACAGACTGTTATCACCTTCCCTGTAGCCCTTCTTCAACCAGAGCAGGCAGCTGCCGCTCCTTAACCTGCTGTTGCAAGCCAGTCTTTCCAGAAAATCACCTATGCCCCCAGCTACCTGAGACCCCCTCCAGTGCCTTTACCTGGCCAGCTGCGGGGCTGAACATAAAACTCTGATGGGTATGGATGCAGCTGGGTACAATCACTGCCACCACCACCTCCCAAGCCATCTGCAGTCCCGAGCTGCAGGGCCGTGCATTTTGCCGGGGGTGCATCCTGCCACATCATTGCATCTCTGGCACCCGGATCTCTCCCAGCAGCTCGGCTTTCCTGGATGTTTCCTCCTCCCACTGCTGGGCCATTTCCTCTGGATGAGGGGTTCTCTTTGAGCCTCGCACTCTTCTCTGAGCTTTTTATGCTGGGTGAGGGAACTGGATTTGGTTGTGGGGAAGGGAAGAAAAGTGGCTTTAAGCACTTTGTGTATCAACGGAGGCCTCTACTTATGGTACTGACCCCACTGTGACAAGAATAATTCAAAGACAATTCTACAGAGCTGCAGCTTCATGTCTAAGGCTGGCAGGGAAAGCAGAAACCCTGTGCAGTTTGCCTGCTTGGGAAAAGCCCTCCAGGGGGATTTTCTGGCTCCAGCACTGCATTGGGGGCAGCAGTTTTGAAAGGACTTGGTGGCAGTTTTTTCAGCGGCATGCATCTTGTTAATATTAATTATTTTGGCACCTAATGCTTTGGGATTGTAGATCCTCAATGAGATGAGACCCAGCTGATCTGTATGACAGCCCCACTCTCTCCCTACATTGTTTTTCTGCCTCCATGGAGCCTGCCCATCTCTCTCTCTTCTGTTGAGTGCATGTGTGTCCCAGGAGGGGGGTGGTTGTACTTTGATGTTTTGTCTCCTTTCCTTCCCTCTCACCACTCTGAATTGAGAGCTGGAGCTTAAGTCACCAGACTGGAAGGAATAACGGGAAAAAGGGTGGAGCTGCTGCCACAGAGAAATAATTAATTTTTGGGGTGCTTTCTCAGGGCAGCAGTGGAGCCACCACAAATCTGGGTTGATGGGAGTGCATAAATCCCCCTTGTCTCCTAGCTGCCATTACCAGCTGCCTGTCACCTCATCAGGAGGTGAGACTTGGGAGCCCCCCATGTTCTTTTGCTCTGGTTTCCCTCCCTTCCCAGGGAGCTCAGGACTGCCAGATGCTTCTGGCCAGGCCTGAAGCTGTAGCAGGCGTGACCTCCCCTTGGCAGGACTCCTTGCTCCTGCTTGAACCAATAGCCAGAGCGCCAGGGTGGGCCGGCACATACTCTGCTCTTGCCGCCCCATAACCTTGGGTGTAACCCACGAGCAGCAGCTCAGGGAGATGAAAGCAGGGAAAGGCTTGGCCTGGCTCTACAGCCAGGGAGCTGGGCTTGTGGGGCAGCTGTGGCTGGCCACTGGGCTTGTTCAGGGGATGTGGGGCGGCCATCGGCTGCTGGGCCACCTCCTTCTCTCCAGCTCCATCCCAGCTAGTGGTTGTAACATGGGGACTGCTGGTGGCTTCTACAGTAGTGGCAGGTGTGGTGCTGGACCTCTGGGAGGTCCAGCTCTGGTACCGTCACTTCTCCAATGCTGTCCCTGCCTGGTTTGGCTGCCTGAGAAGGGGCAGATTGGCAAACTGACTTTCATGGGAGGAGAGGCCTTGGACTGAATTCTTTGATGGTGCAACTTCCTGGGAGCTGGCAGGGGTGGGAGGAGGGACCAGCTGGAGCCTGTTTGGCTGAGGACAAACCTAAGGAGAGAGGTTCCCCTGAGTCAGCTCTCTGGTGCTCCACCTTGGGAAGAAGATAAACTGGTTGGGATGCTGCAGCAGCGAGATGAGGTTAGGAGGAGGCAGAGAGCGCGTGGAAACTTCTTTGTGGCACAGGGTAATCTGGGTGAAATTCTCTTTATCTTCTGTAGCTGTGGCTGGGCAGAGGGCAGACTCTGTAGTGGTGGGGGGAGCAGACAGAGCTGGGTAAGAGAAAAATTCAGAACTCAGAGAGGGTTGAACCTCGGAGGGAGAAGGGAGAGGATCAAGCACTGACTTCATCTCTACCCTGGGGCACATCGTTTAAAGTAAACGTGTTTTCACAGCTGTTGAATTGCCTCCTGTAGGTTTTTGGTGAGAGCTGAGCTACTATGTTTTTAATAAATGATTAGTGGTTAAGTTACCAGAGGGACATAGCTCTGGGGCATGGACAGCCAGGGTTGGGACAAGGCGTGTTTGGTTCTTTGTAGCTTTGTCTCCATCTCTGAGGCAACCTCCATTGGTGGTGGTGGAGCACTCCCTTCTGCCCACTCTCCTTGTCCCTGCCTCCCCCTCTCTGAATAAATACCTCTGAGGCACTTTGTGGAAACCTCTTTGCTGCAAATTTTCCTTTACTTTTTTTAAACCTCTTCCCTTATCTCCTGCTTCCTCTTACAGGAATGACTTCTGCTGAGAGCTATGCCCAATTTTCTTTTGCCATAGGGTTGCATAGCCCCATGAACTTCCTAAAAGGCTATTCCCATTTTTGTTCTGCCATAGGGGACTCACCTTCCACCCCCTGGCATGGAAAACCCTTTTGTGGATCACTCCAAGACAGTAATTCTCTGTTTTGTTTTTCAGCCGGATCTTCTCAATTTCAAGAAGGGATGGATGTCCATCCTGGACGAGCCCGGAGAGGTAAGCCTCAGATGAGAGTCTGCCTCTTCCCCTGTCCCCTGCTGCTGGAGCGCCCCAGTGAGCCAGCTGATTTCCTTCCTCCTTGCCTACTGAGATCTCTCCTGCTGGGAAAGGCAGTGGGAAACTCTCGGTGGAGATGCCTCGCTCGGTGTGTGGACACAGAGGTTCATCGAGTGCCTCTCTCCCAGCTGAGGGTCACGAGGGGGATCTGGGAGCGGGGGAGGGGGAAGAGAAGGCCGAGAGGTCATAGTGCAGAGCATCCCTCCTTGTTCCTACGCTTTCCCTGGTAACTGCCTGTACATTTCCCTCCTGTCTTTTCCCTTCCCTCCCCCTGCCCGATGATGCGCCTGCAGTGGAAGAAACATTGGTTCGTGCTGACCGACTCGAGCCTGAGGTATTACCGGGACTCGAACGCAGAGGAGGTAAGCATGGCCAGCCTTTCAGCAGCCCTTTCTTCCTTCCTGGCCAGGGGGGAAAGGAGCACAGCTCTGGTATGACCAGGGACAAGCAACAGCACCATGTCCTCCCGAAGGATGGCTGAGGTGCCAAGCTGCTCTTTGCCAAGGGGTGATGAAGAGGATGAAGGCAGGGTGACAAAGTCTTTGGGGACTGTCAGTGATGGGAGGTGGGGAGAAGGGCTGGTCCTGTGGCTGGGTATGTGGGATGCTCTCCATCCATGCTGCTGGCAGCCCTTCTGTTAGAAGAGGCCATGCTGTGCTGGGGAACTGAGCCTGGTTCCCAAAGAGCTGAGCCTGGCTCCCAGGGAACTGTGGGATGAAGGCAGAGGTGGCCTTTTTCAAAGCTGGCTGTGCACTGATGTCCTAGCGGGTGGCTGTGCTTGCAGGCTGATGACCTTGACGGAGAAATCGACCTCCGTTCCTGCACGGATGTGACAGAGTTTGCGGTGCAGCGCAACTACGGCTTCCAGATACACGTGAGTGACCGGCACCACGCGTACGGAGCGGCAGCACCAAGGGACACGGCGTGGGAGTGTGTGCTCCCTCCCTGTGCCGAGATGCTGAGAGGCAATTCATACAGATCTCATGCCAGCATAGTGGCCCAAGGTTGTTTTTTTGACACATGGGTGACAGTGCTCTGGGACATCAGGGCTGGCTGCCTGCAAAGGAAGGAAGGAGGAGGAGGAGGAGGCTTTGCAGGGCTGGCTGAAGGCTGTACTGGAGGCAGTCCAGGAGCCAAGCTAAATGCCAGGAGTGTCTGAGTGATGTGTTGGCCAAGGCAACTTTTCCACAGCTGCAGGGGGGAGTAGCAAGCACTGCAGATCTCGACGTAACCTGGCTGATCATGCTCTGGTGACAGCCTGTGCCCTGGATCCAGCCCCAGTACAGTTCTGTCCTTGGCTATTTGCTGTAGCAGCAGGAGGTGGCTGCTAAGGCAGCATGAGAAATGATATTTCTGTGGGCGTGCAGGGTTGGGCACTTAATGGTCTGGGTTTCCCTGTGCCCTGCTGCTGTACGCCAGTGCTGGCACCTGACTCTTGGCACCTGAACAACTGGATTGCACTGGTGTGCCAGCAAGGTTTCTTTCGCCTTTGCTTGGAGATGGTCTCATGAAGGATCCCCCTCAAACTCCTCTCCCACCTCTCCTCTCCCACCCCTCCACCTGTCCCCGAGAGCCTGCGACAGAGGGTGGCCTTTCTAACAGCCCAGCACTGGTGTATGTGAGTGGCTGTGGGTCTCAGGGAGCAAGAGGGAGCTGCTGCACATCCACTGGGTGCTGAGAGGGCCCCTGTCACCTCCCTGTTGCAGACAAAGGATGCCGTCTTCACCCTGTCAGCGATGACCTCTGGCATCCGGCGCAACTGGATCGAGGCCCTGAGGAAGAATGTGCGCCCAGTCAGTGCTCCAGACATCACCAAGTAAGAGCTGCCCAGTGCTGCTTGTCCTCTTCTCCCTTGCTGTCCCTCTACCCTGACTGGCAGGGGCAAGGAAGGCCCCTCTGGAAATCTCACCACTCCCAGTGCAGCCCTGCCCTCTACTCCTTCTGAAAGTGGTTTGGTTACAGCAGCCAGTGACAGGGGTTGAGAACCTGATGGCTCCCTTTCTTTTACCTGCTTTTTGCCTCACCACATAAGTTTTGACTGGTTTCTTCACCAGCATAGCTGGAACCAGGGTGGATCCTTGCTGCCTGGTGGAGAAATCTGTTTCCCTGAGGGATGGGATGCTACAGGCCCAACTCTGCACTCAGGGTGGGGTTTTGTAAGGCTGGGCTGAGTGAGGGTCTGAGCCTAGAGCAGTTGGCAGTGCCTCTCCTGGCATCCTTTCCCACACATGCCTCTCTTTCACCAGTTCTTGCTCTGCTTTCAGACTCCCTGACTGTGACAAGGAGAACTTCCGTAACTGTGTTCCCCAGAAAGGCTCACTCCGGACGGAGGAGCAGCAGCGGCCGGGCTCAGGCTCCGAGGGGAACTCAAAGGGCAGTCACTGGAAGGCGGATGGGCAGCGCCATGCCTTTGACTATGTGGAGCTGTCTCCCTTGCCACAAGACCCTGGAAATCAGGGGTCCCTGCAGAGGACAAAAGGGAGCTTGAAGATCTCTGACCGAACTCCCAGGTATGAGGAGCTGGAGCGGGATCTGGCCATCCGTTCAGAGGAGAGGCGGAAATGGTTCGAGACCCCCGATGGCAGGGTCCCAAACAGCGATGGCCCAGCAGGAGACCCTTCCCGCAAGGCCGGGGAGCAGGACCTCCCCACTGCTCCGCTTTCGGAGGACCAACGGGTTCGTCTGAATGAGGAGATAGAGAAGAAGTGGCTGGAGCTGGAGCACCTGCCCTTGAAGGACTTGCGGCGGGTGCCCTTGACAACACTGCTGAACCAGAGCAAGGCGGGCCAGGGAGACACCAATGAGTCACTGAAAAAGGAGGTAAGAGCATCCCTCCTCTCTGAAATCTCTGGGATTCTGGTGGCTCCTTAATGTGCTATTTGGCTACAGGAGGCTCTGCAGAAGAGCAAGGCAGAGGTGCAGGGAGTTCTTTCTGGCTCCTCAAGTGCATGGAAGCTTTTGGAACCTGGTAATGCAAAGCTAGAGGCCAGCTCTCACACACCTGCAGAGGTTCCCCAGAGCATGTTTTGGTCCAGGATAATTTATTTAGTGGCACTACTTGTGTGGAATCTGTGTTTCCTTGGAGTATATTCACAGCCTTTCTTCTCTGGCTATTCCCAAGTCTGCAAGCACTTCACCTGCCAGCCTTTGAAAGGAACCATGCTGTGGTGGTTTCCTCCAGCATGGATCCACCTCTGAAAGCTGGGATGTTTCCTCCCTTCCTTACTGGCACTAACCAGGCTGGGGCTGGCTTTGCCTGTGTGGTCTCTTGGCAGGCTGCTGGGGAAACAGAGGCCCGCATTGGCCGTGTGTTGTCCTCCCCATCCCTAGGCCCAGGGTTTGGATGTGGCACATTGGTCAGGCCATGGCACTTTTCCACCCTTGGCTGAACATCTTTCTCTGTCCTCCCTGGCACAGATCCAGTCACTGCGGGCACAGCTGGAGTCCTGCAGGGCCAGAAACGAGAGCCTTCGGGAGGCAGCAAAATCCCAGGGGGACAGCCATGTGCCCCGAGGGTACATCTCACAGGTGAGTAGAGTGCCGGACCTGGGGCTTGGGGGTCACTCCCAGTACCAAACTGGGAAATTCTGGCACGCAGCTTATTGCCAAGCAGGTATTGCTAATCATTGGGTTGCCATGGTGAATCTAACTGGGCCCATTTGTAATCAATGTTAATTACATAAAGGCTGGTGCATGTTGCCTGGCCTTAAAGGGGCCAGGGTTATAAAGGGAGAGAAGGATAATCTGGGGAGAGGTGCAGGATCCGTGTTCCGCTTTGCATGTGGGTACAGTGCTGTCCTGGGCCGTGGGGGTGAGCCATAGCCCAGCTCAGGAATGGGTCAGCAGCTTCCTGCAGAGCCTCTGGTTTGGTGCTCACCACGTGTGGTTCTTGCTAACTGGGGCTCCCACGTGTCTCGTTAAAAGCAGTCAGTCAGTCAGTCCCTGGGGACAGCCCGAGCCCTGAAGGTCACTTTGACAGCACAGCCCATTCGTTTGCTGGGACAGCATGTGGGAGAGCCAGCAAAGCAGAATTTGCTCATGCTTCATATTCTCACTTCTCTTTGTTTATTTATTTTCCCCTCTTGTGGACTGATCCAAAGCAAGCAGGGTCACATCCCGCAGGGATTTCCTGTGTGGAGGCTGCCATTTGACCATAGAGTGGGATTTTCAGGATGGGCCTTATGTGTTGGAAGACACCGGGGCAGAGGTGGTTGGCAGGGCAGGAAGTTGGGGCTGGTGAAGTCTGTTCCACAGGACTGGCTGTACCTAGCACAGATAAAGAAACCCACAAACCTTGTAGCACCCAGCCCAGACACTTAGCAGTCTCTGTGTTATTGTGATTTAATATTTACAGCTTACAGGCCTCTTTATGGTCAAAAAAAAAAAAAAAAAAGCAAAAGCAGTGGGGAGGAACTTCCTTATCTTCCTGATAACTTAGCTCAAAAAGCCAGCATTTCACATCTGAGGCCAAACTTGGCCTTTCTCCAAAGGATTCGCTCTCCCTGTCTGCCAAGGGCTGCAGCTGGTCCCTGGATAGATCACCAAATTGATTCCTCACCTTTTCCTCTGTTGTTCTGTGAAGCTTCCCAGCTTCCCTCATCACAGTAGAGAGGAGTAGCCAGGAAGGGTTTGCATTCATACAACATGTTCCAGTGTCTTTTGTATGAGCCTTAATCCTCAGTGGGGAAGGAATGGGATGGCAAGGAGCTGTTGGGGGATGTGATGATGTCTCAGCTCTCTGCTGATGTCCTTGAGGCCCAGGCTTTTAATCATCATGGCAAGGTTTGGTGAACAAATCCTTCCTGAGAGGCTCAGGGAGGTGCTGCCAGCATTTAGAGGGGGAGTGAAGGCGTAGCGCCAAGGTGGGAACCTCTTTGCTTTGCTCTAGCTCGAGTTAATCATAGCACTCAGCATAGAAAGAGCCATCCCCTTGGTCTCAGAGCCATCAGAAAGGAGGGAGGGCTGTGTAAGGAAGATCCCAAAGCACTAGGCTGTGGGGAGGGCTCTTTGGCAGCCTCCATCATGTCACAGGGTAGTACAGGGTGTCACTTTTCAGAAGAGGGGGCTCGGTTTTCATTGATTCCAGGGGATGCTGCTTCATTTAAAAGGCAGATACTGAGATGCAGTTCCCACTGTTGATCTCTTCCACCCAGGCAGTGCAGCCTGGTGTAGGGTTGGGACTGTGGTGTCGGACATGTTATTCCCAGCTCTTGGACCAAGAGGGATGTTCCTGTCTTGCTGCTTTAGTTTTAAGAGCTAGAGGAACATTCTTTCTCTATAAAGCACAAATGAGGGTTGCAAGATGTGTGTCCCTGTAAAATGGTTGTGTTCAGTGATTCAAGTGCCACCTCACTTTCAGAAGGAAAAGACCCTCCTGGGAAGTAGTCTCACTTCTTTAAAAATGTCTCTGGACTTGCAGCCAGATGTCTGTCCTGGCCCAAGCCCTTCCTCCTTCTCTCCTGGTCTCTCACACCTCCTTTGTTCCTCACAACAGGAGGCCTGTGAACGCAGCTTGGCTGAGATGGAGTCATCCCACCAGCAAGTGATGGAGGAGCTGCAGAGGCACCACCAGCGGGAGCTGGAGCGGCTGCGGCAGGAGAAGGAGCGGCTCCTGGCAGAGGAGGCGGCGGCAACGGCAGCAGGTAGGAGCAAACACCAATCTGTGCCCCTGCTCAGCTGGGTCCCTCCTGCCTCTCCCCAAATGTCTCTTGTCAGAAGCCAGTCATCCCAGTCATCTGGAGCCACAGTGTTCACTATACTGGTGTGAGGTTGGCGCTTCTTGGAGCACGAGCTTTGGTGCTTCTCGTTCCTGCGGCGCTGGTGGAGACGGGGTGGTAAAGATACTGAAGGAAATTGGGTCATGCCTCTGGATGGGTGGGAGGGGACAAGCACATTATTGTAGATGGGCGAGGCAGAAGTGGTAGACAGCTCCCACAGTGCCCTGTGTTAGTCTCCTTGGCAGCATCATTATCCTGGAGTGTGGAGTCGGTGGGGAATACCCTGAGAGAAGAGGGGGAATCTGCAGAAACGGATCTGGGAACCTGCAGTGACAAGAGCTTAGCCAGTCCTCAGGTGTGTTTTCCATGAGGCTGGCACAGCCTGATCCCCCATTTCTCACTGTCCCCCTCTACAGCCATTGAGGCACTGAAGAAAGCCCACCGGGAGGAAATGAATAAGGAGTTGGGCAGGACACGGAGCTTCCAGCAATGCAGCTCTCTTCCAGAAGCCCTCCAGAAGCAGCACCAGTAAGAAAGCATCTCTCTCACTCCTCTTGTCTGATGATGCTGTCTTGTGCCGCTGTCACCACACTCCATCTGCAGCTCCAGCCCTGACCTTTTCCTCCTGCCACTTCCCCAGCTCCTTCCTCAAGGCTAGTGGGTGCTCAGTAGTGGCTCCCAGGGCTGCTGCAGCTGTAGGGCAGCAAGGTTTGTCCCCTGCTTGGCTCTCTTCCCTATAGCACCTCCCTCATACCTGTAGCTATTTCTCCTCTATTTTCCTTATGAAAAGCTCCTCCATTTCTTCTGCACAGCTTGGAGCTCCAAGAAGCACCACACTCATGTGCAGGAGTGTGGGAACTGAAGCTCAGGTTCACAGGGAACATTGTCTTGTGCTAATGACTGATGTGGCCAGAGGCTGGCCATGGCAGGGGGGAAGGCAGTGCCAGGGGCCAGGAGCTGGCAAGGGTTTTGGGACAGTGATGAGCTGATGCCTCTTTGGCAGGTTGGACGTGGAGTCGCTGAAGCGGGAGCTGCAGGTGCTTTCTGAGCAGTATTCCCAAAAGTGCCTGGAAATCGGGGAGCTCACCCAGAAGGCAGAAGAGCGAGAGCAGATATTGGAGCGCTGTCAGCAGGAGGGGAAGGACCTCCTCCACAAAAATCAGGCAAGAGAAGGGCTTTCCTGTCAGCAGAGAGGAGCATTGGAGCATGTTCCTCCTTCACACAGCATAGCTCCTCTGTTAAAACTCTCCTATTTGTTCATATTTCTTCCCTTTTGAGATTCTATCATCAGAAAGAAAAAGATTAAGAGTTAGAGGCCATCTTATCTTGGCGTTAAATATGGCGAGTGTATTCTGCTGGATGTAGATGCTGCCATTGCCTTTGGACAGGGGGTTACAACATGGTCTCTAAGCTGAACAGGGTCTGCCATGGAGATGGAATGGTCAGGACAGTAAGAAATCTGTGCCATGGCTACTCTGACGTCTTTTGGCTTTGCCTGCAGGAGCTGCAGACCCGCCTCTCAGATGAGATCGGGAAGCTGCGAAGCTTTATTTCATCGCGTGGCTCTGGGGACCGCGCTTCGCACAACAACGAGCGGAGTTCCTGCGAGCTGGAGGTACGGGGCCCCCCTGGCTGCCCCACTGCCTCCTTCCCCGCCCGTCCCGGAGGTTTTCTCCTCTTGATGGCTTTGGCTTGAAGCAAGTGGGAGGGGGTGACGAATGGAGCGGTGCAGGAAGCAGATCTCAAGGCTCCCCTCTCTGCTCTCTCAGGCTGCTTGCGCCGTTTCCTGCCCCAGCCCTTCTGGCCCTTCCTTCCTTATCCACCGCTGCGCTTGCGCCAGGGCCTGCCGGCCTTTCCGAGGCGGTGGCTCTTGAGTCACCTCTGGTTCCTCTCCCCCTTCTCTGGCCCAGGTGCTGCTGCGGGTGAAGGAGAATGAGCTCCAGTACGTAAAGAAGGAGGTGCAGTGCCTGCGGGAGGAGCTGCAGATGATGCAAAAGGTTGGTGTTTTCTGAGAGCAATTGGGAAAGAGCAGGAGAGGGAAGGCAGGGAAGCAGCAGGTCTGCATATCAGCAGGGTTTGGCTGGGTTTGATGGGATGCTTGAGACAAACCCTCTTGTCACTTGTGCTGCTTGTCCTTGCTGACTGCAGAGCACAGAGCAGCTCCAACAGCACGGACTGGCATAGGCTGACCTCGTACAAGGGAGGAGTCACAGAGTTGCTGATTTCCCCAGATGTATGCACACATAAGCCCAGACAAGACAGGAGGCCACCTTCTACAAGTGGGAAACCTAGGTGAAGGCTGCCAGGCATTCTGCTTCCCCTAGCTGTCCCCTCTCTGAGTGGATGGGTTTCCTTGGGCACCGTTTCCGGGTGTGCTGCTCCCTCCACTGGCAGCAGCTCCTTCAGAGGAATTTTCAAAGGCCACTGCCAAAGAGGAACCTGAAAGAGGCTTTGGAATTCAGTGATGCTCCAGGAGCTTATGAGTTATTCACATTAAGTTTCTGGCCATATAAGCAGCTGCACACAGCTCTTAGTGGCCTGCATTCCTGGTGGGGTTATGTTTCCCATATGGCTGCCCCACATGCACACAAGCCGTGTTAAAGCCCACATCACCTCCTCAACCTGATGCTGCACATTCCTGCTGCTGTGGAACCAGTGTCTCTATGTTTTTCCCTGGCCTGGTGTTTGCAAAGTGCTCCATGCTCCTCTTCTGAGTGGTTTCTGCCTGGCCTAGATTGGGATGGGCTTCAAACCCAGGGCTAGCTCTCCCCTCTTCTCCTGCTGGCTCTTCTGCTGGGCTCACCTTGCTGCCACACTCCCTAAAATCAGCCCTGCAACCTGCCTGACCCTTCTCCCTCCCCTGGCAGGACAAGAGATTTGCCTCAGGGAAATACCAAGATGTCTATGCAGAGCTGAATCACATCAAGGTGCGCTCGGAGCGAGAGATCGAGCAGCTGAAGGAGCACCTGCGCCTGGCCATGGCGGCTCTGCAGGAGAAGGAGTCACTGTGCAACAGCAAGTAACGGTGAGTCTGGGGATGCTGGGACGTCCCCTGCAGGTGCAGGTGGCTGAGACTGGCTGCTGCGGGGTTGTGGAAGCTGCCAATTTCTCCTGCTCCAATTAGTTTTGAAGTTTTAGGCTTAAACTCATCCTTCTCTGCTTCTCGCATCCTCTTGGCCTGCACTGCTGGCCCTCCTGCTGTCCCTGATGCTCTCCCGAGGGCTCCAGCCCCCTTTTCATGGCGCTCTTGATGCAGCCAGCACCAATCACTCCTCAACCAGGCTGCTTGTGGGAGCCAGGCAAATACTGGCCTTCGCCCCATGGCTTGGGTGACAGTGTGGGTAGTTACATTACACATTCCCTGTGTAGGCAGTGTTTCTGCTGCCTTCACCTTTGAAGTGGTTTCCCTATCGCAGCATGATAATTTTAGGTCTGCATCAAAGCAAGCCCAGCTAGACCCAGCCCTTCTCCCACGCTCACCTGCAGGCATCTCTGCCACAGATGGGGGGGGAGCAAGGTGGCAGGAATGAGGGCATCCTGTTGTCCAGAGTGCTTCTGCTTCTTGCTTGTATTGGGCTCACCCTGCTCCACCAGCGCTTGCTGATGGGTGCTGAGATGAGTGGGTCTGTAGCAGGGCACCAGACAGCCACCTCCCCAGGGAGCTGAAGGGATGGCATTTCTGTGCTCACTGGAATCTTTCTAAACCATGTCTGGTTTTGTCTCTCTCTAGGTCTGCTCTACATTTGTTATCTGTTCTTGTTTTATATTTGCTCCATTCCTCACTTGTGGGGAGAGGGAGGTTGAATCCCTATCCGTTGCCACCTTGGTGAGGAATCCCACACACCCCCAACCTCCTCACTCCCCTCCCAAAGCTTTTTTGATGAACCTTTTTTGCCTGCATACCTGAGCACGTTGTTTGGACTGGCTCCTTACATGCACCTTCCTCAGGATTTTATATGTGAAAATTATATTTTATAGAGGATTTTTTTTCCCCGTGGAAAGGAGGGGGAGAGGAGGAGGAAAACTTTTACTACATCACCAGCATTTTTCTAACCTGAAAAAGAGAACCCGGTTTTCCCCCCTTTCCTAGCTCCATTTCTTCTGGCCACACACAGCCACCTTTGGCACATATTCCCTCTCTTCCAAATGTCTCCACGGTCCCCCTGGGATGTACGGCAAGGACCATGCTCCCCCTCCCCGTGCCACCCCCAGGGAGCTGCGGAAAAGACACGCAAGCCATAGGAGGGAGCCGCTGGGGCTATCTGCCGTGGATGTGCTTGCCTGAGACAGTTGAAAGAGGACACCTTGGCAAGAGTCCACATGATCGAGCTCTCTCCCCGTGACTGCCCTTTTGGCTCCTGGAAGAACCTGCATTGGAAGGAGCCCAGAGCCACGGGGCTTCTCCTTTCTGGGGAAGAGGAGCTGTGAGGCTGCTACTGCACCCGCCCGAGCCAACCTCCCCAAGGTGACAGCTGCTGCTGCTCCGCTGTGCCCTTCAACTTTTAACTTAATAAAATCTTCCCCTTTTGCTGAGAAAAATGTGTTCCTTGAGAAGAAGGCTTGCCATGTGGCCCTAATCCAGTGGTGAGGGGTGTGTTTGTGTGTGGGATTTTTCAAGGTTTTGGTGTATACTGACCAGTTGCTTCAGGATTTGCTGAGGGAAGGCAACAGGAGCACCCCTGGCCAGAGAGTGAGAGGAGGCTTGCAGTGGCCCAGCAAGTTTGCCTCACCTTTCCATTTGAGGGGGAAAATAATGTGCTTCACTGCACTGCTCCCAAAATTCCATGTGGACCTTGAGCCTCATGGAGGAAGAGCTAAGCCTGAGCTGCATTAGTAAATCCAGTAAATCCAGTATTGGAAGGGTACACGGCACTGCAAATTGCTGGCAGAGTAAACAGTATATAGATATCCTGGGGAGATGGCAGAGATCATAAATGCTTTCCTCCTCCTGTTTTTTGTGTGAAGCATGTTGCTTTTATGTCAGGATGGAAGACCTGGTGGTGACTACTACTTGTTCAGCCCCATCCCAATATAAATAGGAGCTGTCGTTCTACAGAGAAGAGATCTAATTGTGGTCACATGCTGGGGCTGGAGGCAGCATCTGAAGAAGGAAAGACAAAGGGGTCAAGGAGGATTCTTGGATGGAGGTGACAGATGTGTTGGCTGAGAGACTGGAGTACTCTAAGACCTGGGGATGGAAGCAGGGTGTAAGAATGCAGTGGCAGCTGAAATGAGGGGTATTAGGGAGGCGCTCTTTTGCTCTTTTGCCATGGTATTGGCATTCCCTAGAGCAAGAGGGTGCAGGCCTGCCCTTCCCTTAGGAAGGGCTGCAGGGACTACTTTCCCTAGGAAAGGGAGATCACTTTGTTAGTCACAAACTCTGGTAAAATTGAGTTGCAGATTTTAGTCATGTGCACAAGGCCCTTGGGCAACTAGTGGATGGTGCAAGAGTCCAAGCAATGAGCTCAGCGCCCTACTACGCCTGTCAAACACCAGGGCTTGCTGTAGATGCTTTTTGGCCTTCTGCCTCTGGTCTAGAAACCCTCCTGTCCCTGTGCTGCCCAAGGTCCAGGCTTTTCCCTCTGCCTCCCAGCAGGACATGGCTGTTGCCATTGAGTTTGGAAAGGGGCAAGCATTTGGCACGTGGGGGATTTGCCCATGGGATGACAAGAGGTGAAAGAACAGCTCAGGGCAGATGTTTTCAGGCTGCAGAGCTTGGAATTGCCATGGGAATTTATAGGAGCCAAAAGAGGAGGAGAAAAAAAGGGTTCAAACACCTCAAACAACAGTCCTGCGTACTTGTACCTACTCCTGGGGGAGGAAACTCCAAAAGTGGGGCACTGGGGGCAAGCGGAGGGTAAGCAAGGGGTGAACTGCACACTGCTCTTTGCACAGTGCTCAGCACCCTGCTCACCCATCCCTTCCCTGAAGAGTTTGGTATCTTGTGTTTGGGTTGGTTTGTTGGGGTGCTGTGTTGTTTTGTTCTGCCTTTCAGACGAGGGCTGCTCAGCCCGATAAGTGTGTGGCGTAAACACAGGCAAAATGTGTGTGCCCCTGACATGTGGTGGAGCTGCCCCTCCTTGAGGCTCTGTGGCTGCAGATCAGCCCCGGGCAGGGTAGAGTCATTCCCTCATCCCGGGGCCATGGGGGACGCGCCTCCAAAATTGGCACAGCGTTAATCAGGCAGAGCCTGTCTCGCCTGTATCGGGGCGATATGGTCACCCCGTCGTCTCCACATCCTTATCTCCTGGGAGCAGGGGACCTGGGCAGGGGAAGAGTGGCCAGGAGAGGAGATGACCAAAATGCCCATGGGTGACAGGCATGATGGCTGGCAGAGCCCAAAAAACATCCCAAAGCGATGGTTGTGTCCCATCTGCTTGCTTGCAGCTGGATTGTGGCTGTGAGAAACATCCCAGCCTCAAGCACAGGGAAAACCCACAGCTCTACAGCACCATGGTTGTATGGGAGCCAGCACCCCAGCTCACGTAAGGAGCTCACTCTTAAAAAGCAGCCCATAAATCTTTTAAAACAGTGATAATCAGTCCAGCAGTCAGGAGTACTTTGCCATTTATTTGTATCCTTCAAGCCTGCTCTGTCCCTAGCAATGGCCAGGCTGAGTGGCTTCATGCTGGCCTGACCACACTGCATTGCACACCGGGGACTCAGAGCTGAAACTCTTACGAGCACAGCTGGAACTTCAGCTAGTTTTCGTGTTTTGCTCTTAAAAAAGCACAGAAGCACTTGGATCCGAGTACCACCAAGACCAAGTCCCACTGCTGGGGATTTTGAGTCTCTCTGAAATGGAAACTGGGTAAAATGAAGTGTTATCTCTGACATTAATTGCCAGAAGTGCCCTGGTGCTTTCAAAGGTCTATGAACAGCTCTCCTGCCCCTACAAGGCAGGGGCTATTACCCGATGGATCTGTAGCACATCCGCAGTGGATACGGTTTGACCATTTAAGACAAAATCTGCAGCTGGAAATGTGTAAATCCCCATGGGGTCTGGTTGAACTCAGAGCAGGCAGGGAGGAGAAGGTAAACAGGATTACAGAGAGGATTCTTCTGCCAGACTCTGTCCTCTGGGGTTTGTTGGAGATGTGGGATTTCCCAATCTCTGCAGAATAATGCCAGAAAGGGAAGGCTTGGGAGGCTTGGAGTGGTTGGATAGCAATTCCTGAGGAGAAAAGTGGGTGCAGGGGGTAACCCACCCCATCCTGGGCGTGGTGGCAGGTTCCTGTGGCCAAAAATACAGGCATAAACCCAAGATGGCCATGGCGGCACATGTGCCTATGGGAAAAACTTCCTTCTGGATGAGTCCCCCGTGCTGCCTGCAGCGAAGTGCCAAAAGCGCTGGACCCGCTTCCCAGAGGCATCAGGGCTTGCGTTGCTTGGCAGCATCTGCCTTCTACCTCCAGGCCTGACATCCTGCCAGGGGCTGGAAAACCCTCTCATCCTCTCAGTCCTGACCAGTTCATGTTAAAGATACATTGTCAAAACAGTGCAAGTTTCAAGGGGTGCATTCCAGTATCAACTGGGGTGCCTGGGGGTTTGCCGTGACCAGGTTACCCCCCGTGTGCAAAGCCAGCAGCAGCTTGATGAGCTGTGACCACCTGTGCGCCTTCCCTCCAGTGAGTTGCTTGGGGGCACGGGATCTTCCCCTTCGTTTGACTGACTAAAAATTAGGGATCTAGTCTGTATGAAGGGGCCAGAACCTCCACACACAGGGGAGAGCATGTTTGTTTGCCAGCAGCGGCACCCGCCGGAGGAGGATGAGCAGCCCGGATCAGCAGCAGGAGCTGCCCAGGTGAACGAGTGAGATTAGACTCCTAAGGTGGCCAAAGTTAGGTAAAGCATCTGCCGTGTCCCTCCCTGCCACCTTTCCCCCACCGCCTTTGCCTCCCCATCACTGTGCTGGATTGATAATCGCTGCCTGGGTTTCAGGGCTGGAGGCTCCACAGGCAGCCCGTGGTGCTGTGCCAGCCCCGGGGGCCAATTCCTAAAACCCTCCTCAACCTCCTTGTCTCCCCTCAGAGCCTGGCGCATGGGCGAGCCACGCGCGACGGTTGCAAACTTGGATGCAAATAAAAACAGATGGTGCCTTATCTGCCTGCCTGGGTTTGCCTACGTGCCAGCAGCCAGCGCCAGCAGTTTATTCCCAGATAGGAAAAATGAGAGGTCCCCCAGCCGGTCAAAGCGTTGCACAGAGGCCACCAGAGCTCCGTGAACTCCATATGGGATGGAAAGCCATTTATTTTTGAGGTCTTAAACAAAAGCAAACCCCAAGGGAGGTAGAAGGGTGGTTATTCATCTCCACAATTAGGGGCAGTTTGCTCCTAATTAAATCAAAAGGTTTGCAGGTGCTGAGAGCCTTTCCCACTCCCCAAATGGGATAGAGCATGTGAAGAAACTCCATCAGGGAGGAAGGCTCAAAGAGATGCACTTGGTCCTTCCATCTGTGGGAAAGCATCAGGGGCCTGAGTGTCTTCTTCCAGGCCAGGTCTTCACATCAAAGATTCCTATTTCTATTTAAATGTTGTGATGGGACAAGGGGGGATGGCTCTAAACTGAAAGAGGGCAAGTTTAGATTAGATATTAGGAAGAAGTTCTTTATTGTGAGTGTGATGAGGCACTGAAACAGGTTGCCCAGAGAAGTTGTGGATGCCTAAAAGTGTTTAAGGACGGGCTTAATGGGGGTCTGAGCAAGTTGGTCTACTGGAAGTTGTCCTTGCCCATAGCAGGGAAATTGGAACTGGATGATCTTTAAGGTCCCTTCCAGCCCAAACATCCCTATATGATTCTATGATTCTATTTCTATTATCTCAATTTTTACTATTTCTATTATTTCAATTTCTTTGTTTATATTTGTATTTTTGTATCTATATTGATGTTTTATTTATGCATACTTCTGTGTGTCCTTGGCTGGTGGTTTTCATGGTCCTGGACACCCAGGGAACTCAGAGGTTATTGAGAGGTGCTTCACTGTGTATTTTAATGCTAAACTGAAGCACTGGGAGGTTTGGTTCACCTCTGAGCCCCACATGGCATGTTGGTGGGCACCAGGTGGCTGCACCCGTGTGTTTTTAAAAATAAGGGGAAAACATCGTCTAAATCCTACAGGCAAGATGATGATAGTGGCTATATTTAATCTCCCAGGAACAGCCGACCGCTCACCCAGCAGGGAAAGGATGGCTGATTGCCACTATGTCCCTACTCTGTCCCCACACTAAGAGTTGTGTGTGTCTCCCGAAACAAGGGGATAGCCTGTTATTTGTGACCCCTCACCTTCCATGTGCAAGGGCTGAGCTGGTGTTCCTAAAGCACCTGGTGGAGAGCAAAGGGGCAGAAGAGGGAGTAGTGGCACTTGGCCATGGGATATTGCTGCTGAGCTGAGTTGTGCCCAGCGCTCCCCATTTTCTCCTTGGTGCCGTGCCCAGTGTCTTCTCTAGTGTCCCTTCCTGCCCCCTTAATATCTTCCACAGTGTCTTTCCTTGTCCCCTGATATTTCTCCAGCATGTCTCCTTGTGTTGCCCCTAAATGTCCCTCCCAACCCTGTGTCCTCCCTAAGTGTACCTCTGCATCTCATGATGTTGCTCTGAATATCCCAGTCTTACCAGCGTCCCCAGTGTCCCCCAGTGTCCTTCTTTGTCCCTACACAATATCCTTCCAAATGTACCTTGTACCTAAGCTGCCCCACTAAATGTCCCTTACAAGTCCTCGCTCTTCACTGTCCCCCGCTGATCCCACCAGTGTCCCTGCTTGTCCCCACCATGTATTCCCCCAAATACTCTTATTTATTCCACAGTGTCTCCCGCACTGTCCCTGCCTGTCGCTCCCGGTGGGTCGGGTCAGGGCGTGGCAGGGGACACGCGGGGACACGGGCGGCGGGTGGCGCGCGCGGGGCAGTCCTCCCCGCGGTCCGCACCGCGGCTTTAAAGGGAGCCCGCGGCGGGCGCGGCCGCAGAGGCACCAGCGGGGGCACCGGCGGCAGAGCGGCGCTGGCTCTGCTGCGGCTTCACCCACCCACCGCTCCCTTCCCAGCCTCTCCCCGCCCAGGGGCGGGGGTCCCAGGCCGGGCGGGCCACGCTTCCAGCCGTGAGGGCGTAGCAGGGCATCGCGGGACGAAGCACTCGCCATGAGCGACAGCCCGATCCCACTGCCACCGGCTTCGGCCACCAAGCCCAAGCGGGCCCGGTCAGCGCGGCGGCCGGCAGCCCACCCTGCGTACTCGGACATGATCACGGCAGCCATCCGGGCCGACAAGAGCCGTGGTGGCGCATCCCGGCAGTCCATCCAGAAGTACGTGAAGAGCAACTACAAGGTGGGCCAGAATGCCGACGTCCAGATCAGGCTGGCCATCCGGCGCCTGCTGGCCACTGGAGTCCTCAAGCAGACCAAAGGAGTTGGTGCCTCCGGCTCTTTCCGCCTAGCCAAGGCCAGCAAGGCGAAGAGGTCTCCTTCTAGGAAGAGGAAGAAGGCAGCCAGGAGATCCACTTCGCCTCGGAAGCCGGCTAGGTCCAGGAAAGCCAGATCCCCGGCCAAGAAGCCCAAATCTGCCGCCAGGAAGGCCAGGAAGAAGTCGAGGAGCCCGAAGAAAGCCAAGAAGCCAAAGACTGTTAAGGCCAAGTCCCTGAAGGCATCCAAACCCAAGAAGGCAAGGCGGTCGAAATCCAGAGCCAAGTCCAGTGCCCGGAAGTCGCCCAAGAAGAAGTGAGAAGTCTGGAGGCGTTTCGGCACTCTCCACGTTGGTTCTGTAAATAGCTGTTGCCTTTGTTTTTACTCCTTTCTACTGCATTTTATAAAGAATTGCTCTATTCATGAATTGAAATAGCTGAAACAAGGCAGTTGATGAATGAAAAAAACAATTTTAAAGTGTTACTGGTCTGGGTTTTTATTCTGGTATCTCAGAAATTTCTTGCATGTGTGTCTGTTGGTTTTATTAATGCTGGACTGCTTGTTGTGTATTGGGAGTGATGGTGACTCTGTGTGCCTGTTGGAGTCATGCAGGATTTCAGTTCCTGGTCCTGCCCCAGCTTCTGGGGGGTTTATGTGTTTGCTGGGGCCAGGCAAAGACATTGGTGGGGAAGCCGGAACGTATGGCTGTGAAAGCCCTGGCCTTCCAGGGAGGAGGAAAAGGGGTCCCTGTTCCCTCATCCAGTGCTGCAGATCCAGTGTGGGGATGAGGCGAGGAATGTTGGGCTGCTGGGTGTGAGGTCGAGCTGGTGCTGGAGATAATCAGGGCTGCCCACCTGCCTGGGGAGCTGCCTCAGCACAGCTGGATGGTGACAGGGACTTTTGGGGTAGGGATGGGACAGAGGAGATGGAGTGGGGCCAGAGTCTGTCCACATTGGCTTTCAAGGAGTTGAAGGTGCCCATGGTGTGGGAAGAGGGATCACTGTGGGGAGAAAGGACAAACACAGTCATAAGCATCTTTGCTCCCCAGGGAGGAACATCCTGAGGCAGTGGACAGCTCTGCAGGTGGGATGTGGGGATGTGGTGGGCAGCCAGGGCAGGGTGAGGCAGAACTGCTGGGCTCAGCCCTGCTGCAAACAGGAGGGCTCTGGCTTTGTGCCCAGTGGGGCCGGCACGATTCCAGGGCCTGCCTGTCCCCTGTCAGAGGCCCTCCCTGGGCTGGGATGGGTGATCCTGACAGGCAGGACTGGCAGGGAGCCTGTGGGCTGGCCTCACTGCTCAGTAGGGTCTGAGCTTCAGGCAGTGGCTGCCTAATCCCTCTTGGCTAGAGACAGATAAATTTCTTAATAATCAGGATCCCCAACCACCTGGGCCAGGAGTTCCAAAATCCCAGGGGCTCTGAGTGCTCAAGGCCCTTGGACTTGCTGTGTCTAACTCTCATAAGCCCAGGGTCTTCACCAGGGTCTCCTGATGGCTCCCAAATCCTTCAGCCTTCCTAAACCGCTTGGGCAAATGATGCCTGAGTCCTTTAGCCATTAAGGATTCCAAATTCAGTGCTTCAGAACACTGAAATCCTTGGCCTGGATGCACCCTGTGGGCTCTTGTTCCTAAGACCCTTGGATCAAAGGCTACCAGAACACCTAGACTGAAGACCCCAAACACCTTTGAAGAGCCTGGTACCTAATTCCTCTGGAATGAGTGGTCTAAACCACTCTGGCCACAGAATTCCCCAGTCAGCTGTAGTAGAGGAAGGAGATACCTAATCCAGACAGAACAGGCTGCCCAGAGAAGTTGTGGATGCTGTATCCCTAAAAATACTCTGGCTGAGTTTTGATGGGGCTCTGAGCAACTTGGTCTAGTGGAAGGTGTCCCAGCCCATGGCACGAGCTTGCAATTAGATAATTTTTAAGGTGCCTTTGGACCCAAACCATTCTATCATTCTATGACCCATTGTGTCTAAAGCCACTGAGCCTATAGTTTACAAACACATTTGGCCAAAGGTGCTCAAATCCCTTGGGTCTGGGTATTCTAATTTTCACATGGTAAGTCCTAAACCTCTCTGTCCAATGGATTGTTGGTCACCCCAACTGTATACACCCACATGCTACAGACCCGTGGCTTATTATCCCTAGTGGTGGGCACCCATAAACCACCTATCTGCAAGGATCCAAGTCACCTGTGCTGAGGACCCCAAATCTCTAGGCAGAGGCACCTAATGTCCTGGGCTTGTTGATCCTTGAGGTCCGTGATGCCCTGTTGCTATGAAATCCCTCAGACCCTAGTACATGACCCCATTGCAGTTCCTAAATCTCATGGATGGCGTTCCCTCAAAATTCTTCAGACTCCGGGCATCACATATCTGGCTCTGGGGTGCCTAAACCCCTTGGGACAGATCCTCTCCTCCAAAGAAGACGCCGAACGCCTCCTAGAGAACGTGCCCAAGCACTTCAAGCCGCTGGATCTGCGGCGAACTCGCCCCGCCCGACGGGGGCGGTGCCCCGGCGGCCAATGGGCATTGGTCAGTAATGAACCCGTGGTTAATTAGCGGCGATTGGGCGCCGGGCCCTGCCCCTGGGCGTGCGGGGCGCAGCGCCGGGATGTGGCGGGCGGCGGCGGTGCGGGCGCTGCGCGGGGCCGGGGCCGGGGCCGGGGCCGGGGCCGGGGCCGGTTCCCCCCGGGCCGCGTCGGGAGCGGCGGCGGCGGCGCAGCTCCGGCGGCGGCTGGAGAGCGAGCTGGAGGACATCCGTGGCGCCGGCACCTGGAAGAGCGAGCGTGTCATCGTCTCCCGACAGGGTCCCCACCTCCGCTTGGCGGGCGGCGGCGCCGGTGCGTGCGGCGGGGAGGAAGGGGAGGGCTCTCGGTGCCATGCCCCTGCTTCTCTCTCTTTCTCTGTTCACGCAGGGATCATCAACTTCTGCGCCAATAACTACCTGGGGCTCTCCAGCCACCCCGAGGTGATCCGTGCCGCTGTGGAGGCCCTGGAGAAGTTCGGCGCTGGGCTCAGCTCTGTCCGCTTTATCTGCGGTACCCAGGTACTGGGCAGCATCCCCTTCCCCGAGGGTCTTTCGCAGGGTGTCCATGTAGACTCCCCTCTCGACACTCCCACTCGGCATGCGTGCAGGGTGCTAACTTACACGTGGCCCGGTGAGAAAAGGAGCCTGCCAGACCCCCGTTAGCCAAGCATCTGGAAATACGCCAATTTAAACCATTACAACACCTGAGAGCAAAGAAACTGAACACGCCTCTGAGTTCAGAAAATAAATGTCTTTTTCTCTCTCTTTCGGGTCAAAATTACAGTGAACCTGACTTGAAGTGGCTCCATCAGACCCAGCCCAGTTTATCCCTGCTGGAGCCTTTTTTGAGTCCTGCCTGATTAAGTGGAAAGAACAAGCAGAGCTTCTCCCTTGTGCATGGGGTGCTTGGAGTCTCCCTGCTGAGCTTTGGCATCCAAACCCATAATCATACTTTAGGGCTGCATTTGCTGAACATGAGTAACTTCTCCCACGCACATACACCTTTTCTGGATAAAACCTGTCTGTCTCCAGCCCTTTCAAGTCAGCATTTAAGAGCAGCGGGCAAGCAAGAACTTGTGCTGCCCCACTGTTGACTCCTGCTCCTCTCTTCTCTTTAGAGCATACACAAGGACCTGGAGGAGAAGATCGCACGTTTCCACCAGCGGGAAGATGCCATTCTCTATGCCAGTTGCTTTGATGCCAACGCTGGTATCTTTGAGGTTCATAAGGCTTCCTTTGTGTTGTGCATGGAGGAGGGAGGTGACAGCAATGTGGCTCCCCATGCCTTCCAGAGGCTCTGCTATGAGCTCTATGCACCAGAAAAGATAGCATTGGCTGGTGGTGAAGAGCCCTGACTTAGGGCCCTTGCACCAGGGAAGCCATGCAGAGGCATTTAACCACCCTCACCTTTGCTGTCTCCAGCCAGCTCTAGCTCTTGGGGAGGGCTCCCATTTCTGCACCCTTAAAGTGTAGGTGCAGGACAGGGGTGATATCACATGTTGGGAAAGGGGGAGAGAGATTTTGAGCTCAGAAACCACAAGCAAGAGCCTGGCATAAAGAAATCAGGGGATAAGG
Source organism: Anomalospiza imberbis (assembly GCF_031753505.1). NCBI lineage: Eukaryota > Metazoa > Chordata > Aves > Passeriformes > Viduidae > Anomalospiza > Anomalospiza imberbis. Next base: position 60,705,347 of record NC_089685.1, read on the forward strand.
TGACTAGGAAGGAAATAAAAAGTTTAGCAGTGCCAGGAGAGATGTGGCAGCTGGAATCAATCACAGCCTTGTTCTCTGTACTGAGGGAGGCTGGGAGATCTCGGTGGCATCCAGAGCAAAGGATGATCCTCTCTGTTTGTCACGCCAGGCCCTGCTGACCCCAGAGGATGCAGTGCTGTCAGATGAGCTGAACCATGCTTCCATCATCGATGGCATCCGCCTGTGCAAGGCCAACAAGTACCGCTACAAGCACATGGACATGCAGGACCTGGAGGCCAAGCTGAAGGAAGCGCAGGTATGGAGGTCTGCTCCCACCCCAACACCAGGGTGCTGGCGTTGCAGTAGCTTAGCTGTGCTGCCTGTGCAGTAACCAGTCCTGGAGCATGAGCTCTGCCCTTTCCCATGCAATAGGCATTGTTTTTGCTGACAGGCATGGATAGGAAAGGTGGCAAAGCAGCTGGTTGTGATGCAAATCCCCTCCATCTCAGTTAGGTACATCCTCTCCATACAGGGGTTTGAGTGTGTGCTTTTGCCAGCCCCTCTCCTCAGGGTGACATCTTCACCCCTGGGGATGCCTTTTTCCCTCCAACAGAAGCATCGACTGCGGCTGGTGGCCACTGACGGTGCCTTCTCCATGGACGGTGACATCGCGCCCCTGAGGGAAATTTGCCAGCTGGCCCAGAAGTATGATGCCCTGGTCTTCATTGATGAATGCCATGCCACAGGATTCCTGGGACCCAATGGGCGGTAAGTGACTGCCTCAGCGCTGTTTCTTCCTCCTACCCTGACTAATTCTGAAGCAAGGACTAAGCTGCTGATGGCCAGCGTGTTTTTGTGTGGGGACTCCTTGAAGGCTTTGTACCTCTTCTTTGGATTGAAAGGAGATACTTCAGCAGTGATCCATCCCCAAGTGACAGCTCCTTCTCAGTGTGTAACAGATGGCATGACTATCTCATCTGGGCACCACCTCTCCTGGCAGGTGCTTTGTTTGGACTATTAAACTTCTGTGTGGGAAGTTTGAGCACTTTCCCATCTCTAAGGGATGAAGAACCCATGTTCTTACTTGGTGAGGTCCCAGCCTAGTCTTTCTGCAGGAGAGGAAGGTCAACACTTGGGTTGAACTATCTCAAGGGCTATTCCTCCTTGTCTAGAAGGAGGGATGCCAGAGACCTGGCTGACAGTGCTTTGTTTTCCATGAGGTATCCAGCAGATTCCCTGCTGTGTGCTGGCACAGCTGATAATGTAACATTCCTTTTTCTACAGGGGTACTGATGAGCTCCTGGGAGTGATGGACAAAGTCACCATCATCAATTCTACTCTGGGAAAAGCTCTTGGAGGAGCTGCAGGTGAAGGCATTTTCCTGTCCAGCGTCCTGTATGCCCTAAAGAGCTCTACAGCATTGGTCTTACATTTCCTTCCTCTGCCTAATGATAGAGTAACAAATGCATGTTAGCCTTTTCCACTGTTGGCAAAAGGCTTGGTTTGTGATGTTGCTGCAGGATTAAGGGAGATCCTGCCATGTGCCTGTTACGTTGTCATCTTTCTCATGCGTTTGCCTTTGGGGTCAGGGTGGAAACTCTTGGTCAAAAGCATCAGCTATAATTTTTAGACCTGGTTTGTACCTAAATTCCTGCTACAGGTGCCAGGTTGGCTTTATCAAGAAGCCTCACTCTAAACAGGTCACCCTGGGGTGCCTTGTCCAATTCTCTCTCCTCCGACTGCAGGCGGGTACACAACAGGCCCCAAACCCCTCATCGATTTGCTCCGCCAGCGTTCCCGCCCATACCTCTTCTCCAACAGCCTGCCCCCTGCCGTGGTGGGCTGTGCATCCAAGGCCCTGGACCTGCTAATGGAGAGCAATGCCATTGCACAGTCTATGGCTGCCAAAACGCAACGGTGAGGGGGCCATGTTGGGGTGGGAGCAGGGGCAGCTTTGTTAGGAGTGAGTTGTCTGTGATTTATTCAGCCCTCCTTTCCCAGTGATAACTGTGAAGACAGTTTGCAAGTCAGGGCTCAGGGGAGGCTGCAGGATGTGCCTGTCTGTGTCAGGCAGATGTGTCGCATCTGGATGTTCTGTGAGCTGGGGCACATTGTCCACTCAAGGATCTGCAGTCCCATTATGCTTGGCAGGACACAGTAGGAGATCACTCTAAGAGGAGAGATCTCTTCCCTGCACAGATGATGAACAGTGGAGCAAACCTTACCCAGTTCTCAGTGGGCAGGGCTCCCAGGGGAAAGAAAGGCAGTGGTTGTTGAGGTTTTTACTCATCCTGTCGTTCCCTCCACCAGGTTCAGAAGTAAGATGACGGCGGCTGGCTTCACCATCTCGGGGAAAGACCACCCCATCTGTCCAGTCATGCTGGGGGATGCTCGGCTGGCATCAGTGATGGCAGAGGACATGCTCAACAGAGGTGATCTGGGGAGGGAGCTCAGTATGCAGACACATTCCCTGAGGGAAGGGACAGTTGGCGGTGGTGCTACCACAAGCCCTCCTTCAGAGGATGTTCCTGCACAAAATCCAGTACTCATCCCCCCTCCAGCTGCAAATATCCTCATGGTTTCCCCCAGATGTTGCTGGCTGCACCTTCTTTCTCATTTAGGGAGGGGATTTACATTAATGCTCGTGTCCTGCTAGGCTGGACTCCATCCCCATTGCTGGCCCTTAACCTTATTTCCGTGCTTGGGAGCAGATGGCACTTAAAAACCCTGAAGGCTGGAAGTGGTTACTGGAAGGGGAGCTTTTCTATCACCCAGTACACTTCAGCCTGTCTCCATCCCAGCCAGCTCTGACTCTGTCTGCATTTCCTCCCCAGGCATTTACGTCATTGGCTTCAGCTACCCCGTGGTCCCCAAGGGGAAGGCGCGCATTCGGGTCCAGATCTCAGCCGTGCACAGCGACGAGGACATCGACCGCTGCGTGGAAGCCTTCACCGAGGTGGGACGGAAGCACGGAGCGCTGTCTTGAGGGGCCAGAAAACACCTCTTCAGCACCATCCCTGTCCACAACCAAGTGCCTCTGATGGGGGAAAAAGGCTTGAACAGCACACTGCCAAAAGCAGGACTGTTCCTCAAGGCCTCACAGCCTGTGTCACATGAGTGAGCCAGCTGGCTGTTGCAGCGTGCTGGCAGTAGCACTGGTAAACAGCACTTAAAAGTGTCATTAAAGGTGTCCTGCAGCGCAGCGGATATTTGTCTGCCTCCTATTTCCTCATCCAGGAGCTGCACCCCATCCCCATCCTCTCATGCTGTGACCAGACACTCTGCTATGCCTTCCCTGAAGCCTCAGTCCAGATGGTGAGGCGCTGCAGTTCCTGCTGTCTCCTGCTGATGGAAATAACAGCGTTGCTGATGTTGCCTGCTTCTTCTATGCTGTCCTGTGCATCCAGCAGCATCACCCTGGCAGATCCGACTGCTGCAACTCCCCACTGAGGCAGGAGTGTTTCCTACACCTTTTGCAACCTGTGCCACTGGCAGCTGGTTAGGGAAAAGAGGATATGGGCCCCCCAAAGCTCTGGTGCTCCTTTGTCTCCTTCTCACTTTCAGGTGTTAGACATGAGGCTTGCTTGGTCCCCATTTGGCTTTGCCAATTGCTTCAGTGGTCCTAAACCTGCCCTGGGAAAGGCACCTTGCCCCAGAGAGGCCATCAGGCAGTGGGCAAGCTGAGGTGGCAGAGGCCAGCAGCATGGTGAGAGGATCTGCATCTGACTGAGGCCAAGGCCAGGGGCAGAGCAGGTGACAGAAACCTTTAACTTTCTTCCATATGGCAGGAATCTCTGGATTTGTTCCCCCAAGCTGTGCTATAGTGTTTCAGCATTCAAAAAGGCACAAGTGGGACCTGGGCGTCTCTTAGGATTGCTTTGTTTGCATCAGTTTTGTTCCAGATCCGAAATTGTGTGTCCTGCCAGCTGCCTGTGTGTGCTGAATGAGTAGCTGCAGCCAGGGACAGATTCTAGCTGAAATGGAGTGTACTGTGCCTGAGCACTGGCTCGTATCAGCAGAGACCTGCTCTGAAATCCTTATGTGTCACTAGGCTGTCAGGGAGCAAACCACAGGGTAATAATGTCTGACCTGAGCCAGAGCAACTGCAGAAGAATACAGGTGTTACTCCAGGATCGTAGGGCTTTATAAGGATGCAAAGGACAGGGAAGAAATGTGTCTTGTAGGTTCAATAGGACTGCAACCAAACCCTTTTAGAACAGCTGGTAGTGTAACTGTGTGCTGATTTTGTTTAATTTTCCATCCCCACAGGCCTTGAGCTCAGCCTGCTTGATAAACTATGATATGGAGATTCCTTTCTGTGGCACCAGGCCCTCGCAGTGCTGCAAACCCTTCTCAACAGGCAGTATTTTGGCATGGGGAAGGCAGGGAGATTGCTCTCAGGCCCCTTGTGAGACCTGGAAGAGATGAAAATTCAGCCAGATGGGCTCAGGCATAGGGAGGTTTGAGACCCTAAACTGAATCACTGCTGGTTTGAGCCCAATGCATGTGCACCCTTTGCTCCCCCTACCTGCACACCTCCGTTGCACACCTGAACCGCCCTCCCTCACATTTCTCTCCTGCTGGTTCCCAGCCCTGGTCTCCCCGTCTCCCCTGGCCTTTGCAGGCATCCCTGCTGATGCCTCCACTCCACTCAGGGCAGACAACCCCAGCAGTTTAACCCTGCTCCAGCTTTCAAGTCCTCCTCATTGGCAGAGCAGCCTTACAGATATCTCTCTGCTCAGCTGCAGGCCAGAGCAGCAAGAGCAGCCTCCCTCCTCTGATGCTCACAATTGTTTTTGCATGCACTTGTGGGCTTGCCCTTCTGCTCCTCTTCTCACCAGACACGCTGACCTCCCTCTCACCTCCGTATCTCTCGGGTGCCTCAGCAGCCAACTCCCTGCGCTCTGCCTGCTTCAAGGCCAAGCTCAGCAGCAGGCTGTGGAGCTGTCTGGGGAACAGACTGTGTAGTGCTGGAATCCCAGGAAGGCAGGAGGGTCAGGTGATGGCACACTGGTAATGAATAATGCCATACTCGTTGACTTGGAGGCATCATGTTAATATTGAATTGAGGCACATCCTCCTGCGCTTTATTGCTTCAAGGCCTTCCAGCCTACGTCCTGATCTACAGCTGTAGGCAGCTTTAAGCCCAGAAAAGAGGCTGTTTTGCTGAGTGGAATGTAGAGGACAGGCTCCCTGACCTGCCCCATGCCCCATATGCTGCTCAGGCAGTCCTGAGTCTGGAGCTGTCACCCTCTGCACTGTGGGATGGGTGGAGGATCCATGTATTTCACCCATTTTACCTCAAAGTAGGGGACTATCCTATCTCATCCCATTTTCATACACACCTAGCCCCAGAAATGCTTCCAGCCCTGGGTCGTGGCCCACCTCCCAGTTCTACTCTCACTAGGCTGCCTTGTTGCAGTCCCAAAATACCTCACTTCCCCCTGATTCACTCCAGCCCCTCTCCACATTGCTGTTTCCACCCCAAGCAGTGACCCACCTCTACCTTTTGCTGGAATTCCCTTGCCCTGGCTCTCTGCCTGCAGCCCCACCCAGGCAGGCAGGGATGCCCCAGCTTGGACTGAGCCAGCTGGGGCTGTTGCAAACGGGGTCTGAACCTGCTGTTCTGTGCCATAATTTTTCCATCCCTCATCCTTTGCTGGAGATAAATGCTGCACAAGGATCTCTGCTGGTGCTAATGCCTCTCGGCACTGGTGGGTGAGGGGGGAAGCAGCGGCACCCCCCACCCAAGGGTTTTGGTGAGACAGAGCAACGACCACAGCCATCCCCGCTTCCTTCCTGGAGGTTTATTTCTGTTCGGGGGATTTTCCCCCAGCTCCGAGGGTGAGTCCAGGCAGCCGTCTGCCTTTTCAGGCCTTTTGGCTGCAAGAACAGGCGCCGGGGGGTACCTCCGTAGCCCCCTCAGCGGCAGGAGCACTTGCAGGCGGCCACGACGGGGTAGGGGATCTGCCGCCAGGTGCAGCTTGGGGGCCCGGGCTGCTGCGGGGTCCAGCAGTGCCAGGCCAGCAGCTTGATGCGGGTGAGCTGTGCGGGCTGGCAGCTCATGCCGGGGGGCCAGGAGCAGCCGGGGGCGTCGGTCTCGCAAGTGGTGTGGCGCACCCAGCGGGGCCAGAAGACGGGTCCTAGGTCGACCCAGGCGGAGGTGAGGCGGCAGGTGGCCCGTTCCACCAGCCACTGCCGCAGGCGGCGGGCCAGGGCCCCCGCTAGCTCTGGGGGCAGCTCTGGGGCGGTGGGCAGCTCCAGCCCCTCCGCCTCTCGCCACAGCTTGCGGTGATATCGCCCGGCACCCTCGGCCAGGTCCCTGCTCATGGAGTCCAGGTTCTCCTCGAGGATGCTCCCGTTGCGACTGCGGGGCTCCTCGGTCGCCATCCAGAAGGGGTCGAAGGCCGAGCCCAGGAGCCGGCGCAGCCGCCCGGGGCGCAGGTGCCGGGGCTTGGGGGCGTAGCGATAATCCTCGGGGGACAGCGACAGGCTGTAGGGCCGCACCGGGGCCGAGGGGTGGCCGCGCAGCAGGTGGGCGGTGGGGTCAGCGGTGCTGGACGGTGGCAGCAGCGGCTTCCGAGGTTCCTCCAGACGCGGCGGTGGGTCTGGGATGCCCGGTGGTGGAAGCAGGCAGAGGAGGAGGAGGAGGCAGCTGCGGTGTGGTCCCTCCATGGCGAGCAGCGCTGTGACAGGCTGTGCCCGGCTGCAGGCTTGTAGTCTGCCGCATCCCCTGGGTTATCACCGCGTCCCGAGGCATGGCCTTCCCCTTTTCCCTGGTTACAGCGGCTGATAGGGAGCTGGCGGGGACACCTCGCTCCTTCCCACCAGAGGAGCAGGTGGTGGGGGGGGGGGAGAAGCCTTATGGTCCCTCCTGTCACTGAGCCAATGGGGATAATTTGGGCTGCTGTGGAGGGGAAGGGGCCAGCGCCTCCTCCATATCCTGCGCCATCATTAGAGGAGGTACCCACAACCTTCCCAATGAAGGGAAGCTGGTGGCCTTTGAGTCTTGCTGAGAAAGGATCAGCTGGAAGTCCTCAGGGCACGGGTCCTGTCACCAGGACAGAGCGGCAGGGTGGTAAGGGCTGCGGCGTCACTGTCCTTTCCTGGCACATCAGCCAGCTCCCATGTGTCTCTAGGCAGCCGTGATGGAGCTGGACCTCTGGAGGTGGACGTCCTGGAGGTCTCGTCCGTCCTCCCTCCCCTACTGTAGTACTGGTGGAGTGCAGACCTGGACTGGATGGAATCCAAAACCTGCTTTCTCCTTCTTCCCTAGGTCAGACATTGTGGGAGAGGCTCAATCTGCTCAGTGCTACTAACAATTAACTAATAACATCTAGTAACAGCAAGTAACTGCTCTTCCTCCAGAGGGTTTAGGACCCTATATTTGAGGGACAGGGCAGGGATAAGGTCCACAGTTGTGGGATATTTACATTCCCCAGAGGTGTTGGACAACATATCCTGAACACCCAGAATCGAGAGGTGGCTGCTGACGTCCAAGGGACCCTTTCCCCCTCCATCCTCCCTTTTCCACCACAGAGTAGTGAGCTTTCTTTCCCCCCTTCTCAGCAGGAGGAGCAGGGAGCAGCAGAGCCTGCAGGAAAGCTGGGCAGAGAGGAGTTAACTCTAAACCCAACCTCAGGGAGAGGGGAAAAAAAAAAACAACAGAGAACTATGGATCAGCAGCAAGAGCAGAGGGAGGGAAAAGGGGGAGTCAGAGAGAGAGGAGAGGAGCTCCAGAAGAAGAGAGAGCAGAGCTGGTGGTGAGCAGGGGGAGGCAGCGGAGCACCAGGCAGGAGTGACTGGGATGACGGAGCTGTCCAGATAAACTCTTCTGTGGTCTGCATCCTCCCACTACCGCTGCGTGGGCTGGACCAGAGGTCTCTCTCTAAGCAAGTGGCAAAGCTGCAGGCCCTTCCTCAAAAAGGTAAGTACAGCTTCCAAAGCTGAAAGGTGGCCTCAGGCTCCCTGAGCAGAGACACTCTGGTGCATTTTGCATGCCCAGAAGGAGACCGGGCTCCTCTGCTTCACTGAGGAGATCCCATGGGGCCAGAAGGGTAAGCTGGAGGGTAGCTATCAGTAGGACAGAGGGGACCAGAGACACAGAGAGGCAGGGACAGTCTCTTGGTGTGATACACAAAGAAGCTGAGAAGCAGAAGTGGCATGAGCTGAGGGACGGGGGAGCATGGAGTGAAGGAGCTTGCATGACCCAAAACCAAGTTAATTGCTTGTCAACAGTAGCTAGATAACAGTGTCTTTCCTTCTCTGTTTTTGCTCAGAGAAGGACAATTTGTTCCAATGATAGCCTAACAAGGAGAAGGTTTATTCAGAGATAGGCTGTTGGTGTTCCTTGCCTGAGCACTGTGTTACTCAGGGCTGGAGGAAGTTTTGCAGCAAATCGCAATACCTTGAGCTGTGATAATAACAGGCTTCTTCACAGTGATCATCATGTTGTATTTCAGGTGGCTCCAGGGTCTCCTCCCCATCCTCACCTACCTGCCACCATCCAGCCCTTGATCACCTCTCAGCATCAGGAAAAGGTGCATTTAGTTGCCTTTCCTCTGTGGACCGTAACTACTGCACAGGGAGCAAGGAGCAGCCAGCTCCTGGGTGGAGGGGGTCCCAGCTTAAGGAGTTCCCTTGGGGTGGGAATGTGTTGGGGTGCTGCTCCTGTGGGGTGTGATCCAGGCATCGGGTCCCTGCTGTGGGGGGTGGTACAGCCCTGGGCTGAGTGTGCTGGGACCACTTGCAGCCCATGGGAGCCTCCTACCCCAGGCCCTGTGGCCAAACCCTGTTGAACACTAGCCAGGGTTTAAACTTACCAAAGCAAGCAATGCCAAGGGGTTTAGCAGATTTGGGAATGTAGGAGGAATGTGGGTGAGGCCAGGTGGCAGGGCAGGAGGGATCCTTCGGAGTGCTGGGAGCACAGGAGGTGTTCTGGTGGCAATGTGAATCCGGGCAGGAGAAAGAGGCTTCAGCTCTGCTCAAGCCAGGCAGATGTGGGCTGACTGACCACAACAGCCTTCTTGCCAGTGATGTCACGAGAATCTTGGTGGCATCATCTAACCAGCTGTTTGGGATTGACATCTCTGGGAGAAACGTGAGTGTCAAAGGCTGGGGTCAGGCACCTTGGGGCCTATTATTCCTTTCTCCCAATGCAGGTCCCTGCAGCGTGACAGGAAGATGCCAGGGGGATTGAACATCTCTTCTGACAGCCCGGAGCTACGAGCAGCAGGGATTATTGTGCCCATCATCTTCTCCCTCATCTTCCTTGTGGGTACTGTGGGAAATGGGCTGGTGCTGGCTGTGCTGCTGTGGAATGGCCAAGCCAAGTACTCCACCACCAACCTCTTCATCCTCAACCTGGCTGTGGCTGACCTGTGCTTCATCATCTGCTGTGTCCCTTTCCAGGCCACCATTTACACCCTGGATGGTTGGCTCTTTGGGGCCTTTGCCTGCAAGGCTGTGCATTTCCTGATCTACCTCACCATGTATGCCAGCAGCTTTACCCTGGCTGCCGTCTCTGTTGACAGGTAAGTGTCCTCTTCTCTTTGAGTTCTGCAGCTCAGGGACACTGTGTTTGCCACTCTTGAGCTAAGGCTGGGAGGAAGGCCACTACTTACCCAGTTGGGTGTCCTGTAAGAAGCAGGTCAGGTCTCCCCAGAGGTAAGGCCAGCAGAACCATGCCCTCCCCCTCTACCAAGCCAAGCTCTCAGCCTAATTACCCAGCGCTCACTTGGAAAGGAGGGGAGTCCACCATGCATAAGCAAGAACAGCAAAACCCCCAGGGCAGCAACACTACGCAGAAGAAACAGGAAAGTCCTGCTCCTATCCTTCTCTTACCTGATTCAAAAGATACATTGCTTGCCCTTCCTGAACTAGCACAGCAGAGTGGATGATAGAGATCCCAGGCCCACTGTTGGAATGTCCCTGATATTTTTCTGAATTCACTGTAACCCTCACTCCCAAAAGATTTGGGAGGGAAGAGATGGGTGGCTGCATGGGAAGGGGTACACAGATGGCAGCTCCACAGGGCAGGAGAAATACCTCATCTCACCCATGCTGTGTTTTGACTCTCCTTCTCCTTCCCCTCCTTGCCAGGTACTTGGCCATTCGCTATCCACTGAAGTCCCGGGATCTCCGCACGTCCCGAAATGCAGGAGTGGCCATTGTGGTAATCTGGTCACTGTCGCTGCTCTTTGCAGGGCCTTACCTCAGTTACTACCAGATAATCCATTACCATGGTGTGCCCATCTGTGTCCCCATCTGGGAGGATCAGCGCCGAAAGGTTCTGGACATCTTCACGTTTGTATTTGGGTACCTGTTGCCTGTGACCGTGGTGAGCCTGGCATACTCTAGGACCATCAAGTTCTTGTGGACTTCTGTAGACCCCATAGAAAGAATCTCAGAGTCTCGGAAAGCCAAGCGTAAGGTCACCAAGATGATTGTCACAGTGGCCATCCTGTTCTGCCTCTGCTGGCTGCCCCACCACCTGGTCATCCTCTGCTTCTGGTTTGGCCACTTTCCCTTCAACCGGGCCACTTACGCTTTCCGCCTGGCTTCCCACTGCCTTTCCTACACCAACTCCTGCCTCAACCCTATTGTCTACGCCCTCATCTCCAAGCATTTCCGCAAGCGTTTCAAGCAGGCCTTCACCTGCCTCTTCTTCCAGAACAAGATTAGGAAAAAGAAGAAGAAGAGGGTTGGAAGGAAAGTCCATATGGTCAATGTGGAAAGAGGTTTTCCCAACAGGACAGATTTCTATGGAGGCAACAGCGAGGTGACCCAAGCCCCAGAAGAGAACACCAGGAAGAGGGACCATGAAGATGCCAGTCATGCCAGAGCATGGACTCAACAGGTACAAGGACCTATGGTCTCTGTTCAGAAGGAGCTATTGGAGGAGGAAATTTTGGCAACAGCTGGCCATTCCCTAGATGTGACCCCTCTAAGAGGAACAGTTGGACAAGACCAAGAAGAAGCCCTAGAAAAAGGCTAGAGAGGCAAGAAAGAAGTCTATATTTGCATCACATTTTCTGACCACATCACAGTGGTTTTGCTTTCCTCCAGGATCATCATGCCCATGCCTTACACCCACTGAGATGGTTTTATGTTGGCAGTGAGAGATAAGCTCACTCATTCAGACCCATTAAACTGAGTTCAAGTCCCCCAGAACTCCTCAAACACCTCCTCCATGATCCTGTAGTCATGTCTGAGACCTGCCATCATCCCAGCTCAATATTCACAGTAAACTTTAAGCGACTGCAACAGCCATCCTTTTCTTTAATTATGTATGGTGTTTTATTAGTGCTGTGTGGATCCCAAATATGTAACCCTTAATGTGAGGCAGCTCTGCACCCGTACTTTCTTAAAAGAAGGTAAAAATTGGGAAGCTTAGGAAAAAGTGTATAGGGAAAGCCATGACATTGTGGGACACCCAGACTTCCACACTGAAGCTGGGAAACAATTACAGGTTGTCATGGCACTTGTAGGTGTCCTAAGCCCTGCATGGGCTACAAAATCCTCTGGTGTCCTCACTTGTCCCCATGCATGGTGCTGGAAGTTGTGTCAAAAGTGAAGGAGTTTTGGCTGCAGCCAGTGCTGTAGGCATTGTACAGTGAGACTGGGTGACATCAGGCAGCTTGCAGAGCTGTGATGTGCATGAGCAGAGCCATGATCTCCCCCTTATTTTTCTTCTTTTTCTGTTCCCTACTTCTGTTTGCGTAAATCTTTCCTTTTTGCTTTGTCCTGCCCACTCTTAATTCCCAGGTGACATGGTATTTCTAATGCTCACTGAAGCTGTTGTTCAGCTTGCTAGAGCTCAGCTCCAAGGACATCCCTTTTTCTGTGCGGAGGGTAACTGAAGAGGAAAGCCAACACTGCTGGGAATTAGTTTTCTTTTTCCATTCAAGTGCTTGATGTTGCTTTCTGCACTTTGAGCCTCCCTTGCCTCTCTCCCTGTTTCTGATTTTTCCACCTCTCTCCTTTCGTGGTGGCTGCCACTCCTCTACAGCAGATCTCTTTCAGAAACGTGTCCAGTGTGCCTTCCTGGGAACAGCGAGTTCTGCAGCCACCCTCTGCACATGATGCCATGGCTGGTGGCCAGCTCACATGGTCTCATAATTTCCTCAGGTGAAGACTCACTCCACAGCCCAGAGGGTTGGAGGGAGAAGGGAACAGCAGTCAGGAACAATGGCTGGACACTACCTGTTCTTGCCTAGAAGCAGCTAGGCTGTTGCTCACCCCTGATCCTGTTCCTCCTGGTCCCAGATTGCAAATGGAACAGATCAGATCAGGGCTGACTGCTGCACAGTGGGGTAAGCCTAAATGAAACAGGACAGAGAGTACAGGGAAGATCTTGGGGAGAAGGTGCATTTAGCATGACAAGTGGCTGCAAGCCCTGGACCCCTTCACTACATTCTGCCTGGTGCTAAGCCTCAATTTTGGGGAGCACATGAGCAGGAAGGGCAGGTGCTGAGCCTGGGTTGGGAAGGCTCTGGAGCCAGAAGGGAATTCCTGTCTATTCAGTACCAGTTTACATGCTTCAACTGGTTTCTCAGCTCAAAAGCAGAGGTGAAGCAAAGATGTTACATCCTTGATAGAGAGACAGGTTTAATTAAAACTGAAGGAGTTTCATTACTGCTTTCCACAGAGCCTTCCCTCCAGACTGATTGGCATTCTGCAGTCTCTGCTCCCAGCTTCTTGTCTTAATTACTCACTCTTTTCTCTTATTTTCTATCCTACTTTTTATCACTCAGGCTGACAAGCTCATTTTTAACCCTGCAGGGGCTGGTTTGCCACATCAGTAGAATGCAGCTGTTCCAAGATCTGGAACAGGGTAGATGAAATGGGAGAGGTGTGAGCAGGTCCGGGCTTTGCGTCTAGGGGTAAACATCAGCTCTTCTCTGTGGAGTAACTTAGTCCTGCCAACTGTGTGCTGATTCTGGTGTCTGGCATCTCCCTGGCATGTGTGACATGAGCCTGACAAACTGGGAGGTGCCAGACCCAGGTGTCAAGAATCTCATCCTGCTTATGACCCTGTGTGCAAATCTGGCAGCCCTGGGAAGAGAATTCTGTTTTTTGCTTTTGGGTTTAGCTGCTGATCAGCCTTAGCAGGTTGGCAGCTGATTATTTTAATTCTTCCATGTGCTCTCTTCCCCTCTCAGAGATTTCATAAAAAACCCCAGAGTAACACTGTTTTCCATACCTCCTTTATTATCTTCCTAATCCAAACTTGTTGATTCCTCCATGTAGTCACCCCATGGGCCCTGGCCTGCCCAGAGCTGCTCCCCAAGGCTGGCCAGGCACAATGCATGAAGAAGGAATCTTTTTTTAAGAGTATCTTTCTGTGATGGAAGAGACCTTTGCTCACTCTGTGAGCAAAGGAAGTGGATGAAAGGGTGAGAAGTTTGCCAAAGACACTTCATGGGGCTTCCTTAGCAGCACAGATAATTGCTGTGCTGGATTTGAAGTCTGCTGGAAAGGCAAAGGTGGAGGAAGCAAATGAGTTTAGCTGTTGGAGATTAATTATTTCAGCTGCTGAAGAGCTGAACAAATTCTTGATGTTCATACACATTGCAGCGTGTGCTTTGCACTCAATTGTGTGGGTGAAGTAGCTGCTCCAGGGAAAGGTCATTTGCTTAGTAACATCCATGCAGCTTTGCTGGGAGGCCTTGTCAGAGCTGTTGCTTCTGCTATGGCTCCTCTGTGAGACTCAAGCAAGCTCTCAGGGCAGATCCTCAGTCTGGCTGGTTTTGGTTGCATCTTACAGTACAGCAGCAGCCTCAGAGCCTGGGAGGTTGCTGCTGGGTTCAATAGCTGGGAATTCTGCAGATCACATGCTCTGAATTAGGAGGGGAAATAGAGTGTATTTGGAGGTCAGGTAATGGTGAGAGGGAACCAAAGCCTAAAGTCTCAGTTGATACCATGGCCATGAGAACAAGGACTAATCATTGCCCAGGAAGGGATCTGGGGGTTGCATTTGATGGTGTAGTACAAAGAAAATGAGGAGTTTGGACTGATTCTAATGGCAAAATAAATAGCAGAGGGAAACCTGTGCTGTTGTTTCCATTCTCCATTACTGCAGCAGACACCTCTGGGAGATGCAGAAAACTGCCTCTGGCCTCATGGGTTGTGCAGGGAAATCTGTGGCACAGGGTGCAAGGACAGAGAAAAGCTGCTGGGAGAAGCTGAAGCCTTTATGCCAGAAGCAGAAAGAAAACCAGGCAGTGCCAGTCTACAGCTTTCAGCACAATGAGAAGCCATGTTTTCTCCTTCCCTGGAACAGCTTCTTTCCTGCCCAGCACCTAATTCTCATTCTGGATACAGCTGCTGAGCATGACAGGGTAGTTAAGGCTCTAGGTATGACTGGCTGATGCAAAGAAACCTAAAACTTTTCTCCATCCCGTGCCAAACACATGATGTGGCTCAGGGCAACCCACTGCGTCAAGCTCTGAGGCAGGAAAGCAGAACTGACTGTGGTGATTCATAGAATACAATTCCTACATTATACATTTTTTTTCTCCACTGAAAACCAGATGTGCTTTTCTCTTTCTTACCTGGTGTTACCGCTAAAGCAGTGGCAAGACTTCCTATAGCCATTTGTTTTTTTATTACCTCTCCTGCCATGGTAGGAGCAGTGTGGCAAAAGAAGCAAGACAATTGCTCATGGCAGGCTGCAGCACCCCCACCTTTCCCCTCTGTCAGGAGCTGTTAAGAAAAAACCCAGCACCAGGCAAGAAAAAAGCCTGAAGAGCTGCGAACATCACGTGTGCCGAGACTAAAAGCTTCACTCTGAGTCTCAGCTAGATGTGTTCCTGGGTTTGAGGCAAGCTTGTAAGAGGTGTCTACTTAGAGACAACATCAGCAACTAAAGTAACTGCAGGGATAAAGAGTGTTTTAGCCACGTGCTCTTCAGGCACCTTAATGGTCTCCTCAGCAACAAGGCTGCTGAGGGCAGAAGCGCTGGCAGCTGAGTGTATGTGGACATCAAGACTGGGCTGTAAAGACGGGAAGAAACAAGTTCAGTAAAGACTGGCCATGAAGGTCACCTGCTCCTCATATAGGGGCCATGCTGGAAGTTCTCTGCCTTGCCCAGATGTCCCTCCCCAGCCCCTCATCCTCTTGCTGTCTCTTCACAGCACAGCCATTTTATTTGGCATGGGGCAAGACACGACTTCTGCCACTGGGCAAGGCTGCTTTTCCTCTCTGCAAAATATCTCATCTTCCAGCTTGAAGCACTCCTGCTGGGAGTCTCTTTCCTCTGTACAGTTTCACAGCAACTACCTAGATTTTAAATTTGGATTTCTTGGCTGTGGATGTCAGGATCAGAAAAGGTCAGCCAGCAATCCTGTACTTTGATCTGCAAACAGAGTGGTGTAGCGGCCAGAGGCCCTGCAAGGCCTCCCTGGCGGTCACTCGCCTAAGAAAAGAAATGCCTAGTCACAATGACTGGACCAAAGAAGCCCCTCTTCCACCTTTGGACCCTCGTTATCGCTTTGTAAGACTACAAGTCATATTTGCCTTGACCCTTACTATTGGACCATTTCCAAAACCTCTGTACTCTATCTAAACCCCCATTTCTGCCCAGTTTGGCAGAAGAGCTGTCACTGAAACCCTTTGCAGGAGCTGCCAATAAAGACACCGCTGTGGAACCTCATACAGCCTTCTCCTGTCTGTCCCTATGCGTCTGCTGAGGCACTTAGCAAGCAAAGAGCTGAAATCACTAAAGAGCTGAAATCACTAAAGAGCTGAATTCACCAAAGAGCTGATCTCACTTAAGAGCTGAGCTGCTCGCTAAGATTGCCTGCAGCTGGGAGCTTGCCTGAGGGACCTGGACAGGTTGTGCCTATCAGCCCAGCGCTATCCGGAACACCTAAGGCAGCCGGCGTCGGATAGACCCCGGGAACCCCAGGCCATAATAGAGTGGTGATTGAACTCAAACAACTTTGTGTTGTCACTTCTGATTTGAGGACCAGGTATGAGAGTAGCAGTTACCAATTCCAGTGCTGTGTCTGGGGCCTGGAACAGACATAAAGAAAGAGGAAGGGGCCGCTCTAAAAAAAGACAACTTGGCTGAGGAGTCGTGAAAGGCTGACAGGATTTTATTGAAGTTAAAAATACAAAAAGGTCAGATTGTCTTCCACCCTCTCAGCATCCTTCCCATCCAGCACATCATAATGAAGTATCAGTATGCTCAGTGACAGCTCTAGCCCAGCCATGAGACTGCTGCTCCCAGCTGTATCCTCCAGCACAGACGAACCACAGACGAACCCATCTAAAAGCCATGCCTATTTCTGGTATCTCAATTTTGAACAGAGGTCCACTTAGCCTCTTCCTGGACAAGAGGCATGCTGACCTAAATATCTCTGAAGAATGCTCCAAACTGTAGCTGCTGCATATTTAAGCTGAATCTTAATAATAAACTACTTCAAACCAGCGACTCCCAAGCTGTGAGATAGGTGTGGCTATCAGCACACCATGGTGTGGAACACAGGTGGGAACTCAGATCACTATTGACATGTTCCTGCCACCCTGTTGCTGTTGGTGCCCTATCAATGAGATTTCCTGGATCCCTGCTCCACAACAAAGCAACCTAAATCTTCATTGCTAACCACAGTGGGCAGAAGCCAGAGAGCAGCAAGAACATTTCCCTGCATCTTTCATAGCTGCATCACTTCAGGCTCCCAGCATAAGCCATAATTCGTTTCTCACACTGCACTTGAGGTTCTCCATGACAAGCAAGAGATACAGAATGGCTGATCAATAGGTTTGGTGCTGCTGAGGCAGAGGTAAATCCACCTCCTCAGCCCTACAGCTGAGTCCACAATACCTCCTGTCACAACTGGACCTCTTGCCTGAGACTGCCAGTAACAGGAAACACAAATGTTAGTTATGGTGGGGCTTTTTGCAAAATGTAGATGTCTGACTAGAACTGCGTTAAGACTGTCACCCTCCAATCCTTATTCTTGCAACAGGGCAGATCTGACCTGCTAGTTGCGTACCTGGGTGTTTTTTGGAAGTGTTACACTGTAATGTTGAAGCACTAACTTGCGGCAGACTTAAAAAAAGAGTGCAGTGAAAGGTGTTAGTCTAGCTGTGAAAAACTTTGTATCCCATTTGTAACCAGACACATTCTCTGCCCTCTGACAGCAGGCTCTGCGGACCTTGAGGATTAAGCCTCAGCGCATGTTTAAGGCAGAATGTTTGCTCAGCTTCTAGCATGCAGAATTAAATGTGTGTTCTTCTCATAGCACAAAGCCTTCTGCTGTTCAAGGCATTCACTTTCTCCCTCATGCAACTGAGCAGTATGGAGGAGGCAAAAGGTGCCTGTTCCAAGCAGGAATGTTCCAAGCATTTCTGTGATGCTGGCCAGCTGCTGAGTGCACTAGTCAGAGCTGACGTACTTCGGAGAAGGCAAAATACCCTCTGGAAAGGGTACCCTATTCATCGCCAGCCCATCTGGTAAAAAGTAGAGCAGCTCTTTTGCCCCAAAGTCACAGCTGGAGCATTCTTGTCTGTTGACTTTGTTGTGCAAAGCCTGCTGCCTACCCATGGGGCAGCTGTGGCAGCACCAACAGGAACAGTCTGAGCACCACTGGAGAGTCAGTCTGGGCAGGAATGGCTGCTGGCAGCAATGTTTAGTCAGTGATCTGAGAAGCAAACTTCAGCTTCCTTTTCTCTCTAAGGCTTGTCCTTCTACTTCAGGAAGATGATTTGGCAGCCCATTACCTGTTGTCCATCTTCTGCATCTGCAGGCTGAGTGACGTGAAGCTGGCCAGGAGGTCTGTAACCTCATCCACCTGAGAGAAGAATACAGATGGCCATCAGGGAGGGGAATGCAGCTGTGCAGCCATCCAGCCACACAGAAGAAGCCCCCATGCAGCAGGTACCATCCTTGCACTAGAATTGCCAGTAATGCCCATGCTGAACTTATACTAGGACGGGATTCTTTTGGTGCAAGCAATCGTGCAGAAGGGCTACTATCCTCATCATCAAACAAGCCCTAATCTAAGGCAATGGGAGCTTCTCTCCATTCTTCAGGAGGTGATGTTTGACCTCCATCCACTCTATGTGATTTAGCCAGTCCTTAAAATACAAGCATGTTGCTACATTGCCCAAAACTCAAATATGGTATCAGGGCTATTTCCTCTAAGCCTGTTTCTAGGGGGCAGTCTTTTGTAGGAAAAAAAAACCCAGGCCCTGCAACCCCGTGTGGTTGTGCTGATCCTGGCATTACACTGACTGTGTCCTCAGCCCATCTGATCCTCAGCTTCCCTGCTGCTTGGCACTGTGATGCTTTCTGCATTTTGAATTTTCACCAAAAGGAGTACCATGAATCATCATGTAACTTGCCCACTTGACCCAATGTGAGCAATAACCATGTCTTCAATGCCCCATTGCTCATGCAGTTGCATTCTCCTAAATGCAGGAGTCCCAAAGGGAGGAGGTGAGTCAGAGTAGCTCAATGCTGCCTACCTGCTCCTTTGTGCTAGTCATCTGTAGCCTGGAGCAGAGGTCATCCAGCTGTTCCTTTTGCTCATGCCTCCCCAGACGGTCCAGATATTCCCGCAACATCTGGATAATCTGAAACAAATAGGCATAAGAGGCAAACATCAGAGAGCTGCACCAGGCTGGAGTGTTTCTACAGGAAAAATTAAATTGCCAAGCACACAGCCTTGAAGCTGCAGCACATGGCAGAGTACATGACCCCTAGAGACGAAACCAGGCAAAGCAATTACATGGCGCTAATGGCAGCATCAGACTCCAATGAGTCACCAGAAGCGTTCACCAGTCACAGATGGACTAGTTGTGATCCTTGTGTCTGGTTAAGAACAGGGAAGAGAGATAAGCCCAGATGAAGCAGCACAAGGTCTAGCCCCAAAAGCACCAAACTTTTCTTTATGGCTAGTTAGCTTCCCTCACTGTGAGGAGCAGGGACTTCTAATTCCAGCAGGATCTGCTCATGCACAGAGGATAAAAATCCTTGTGTCTATGTGGCTCCTGAAGGGAGGCCCATGCCCCATGCATTTGCAGGCCCAGGAGTGCTTTCCTGCAAATGCTATGTGCTATGCCTCCACATACTGCAGCAGGATAGAGTGTGCTAGGAATACAGAGCATGTGTATGGCACAGCTATAGCCTTGTGCTGTGCTCCTGCCACAAGGCATCTCTTACATCGTGGTTGAAGAAAAGAGTATGCTCCATACAGCCCAAGAATTCACTCAATGCATCCTTAGCTTACCAGAGCCAAGGGAGGCCCTGGAAAAAATTAAAGTAGAGGCTGGGTAAAAGGAAGGTCTCTGAAAATGGAAGTCAAACTCTTCCCACAGCAGTTAAGAGACTACAGACATACATTTAAGTAAAGGGTGCAGGAGGCTACCAGGGGCTGCACCCCCTTATGAGAATATCGAGCTGTTTTTTTACCTGTTTCACTTCAAGGCGCACAGCCTCCAGGCTGTGGGAGAATCCTTCCTGCAGGATATTCAGCTTTGATTTAGCGAGGTGCAGTGGGGTTCTGCCAGCTCGATCCAAGGCATCAACTCTGGCCCCTGCAAGATGCACGAGCAGGGACAGTGAGGTCTGTCATCAGGATTTGGTGTCCCTGGGGAGTTTCAACAGGGCAGGAAGGGAACAGGCTGTAACTGTTACAGAGAAAATGTTACCTCCGCGCAGCAGCGTGGTGATGACAGGAACGTGGTTTGTGCAGGCAGCTGGGGAGGGAAAACACAGGACACACAACTCAGAGGTACAAACAAAAATGAGTTTCTGCTCAAGCACAGAGCTTGCTGCTTCCCTGAGGGCTTCTCTACCAGAGGAAAGAGGAACGGCCCAAATGCTAAGGTACCCACCCATTCAAGCCTGAGTACTCTATCTGGAACAGAGGTTGCACTCCTTGGGGCTGGCAGAGGGAAGGAAATCAAATTTTTCAAACCTTTTGTTTGACTTTAAATCTTTGTGAGGAGTGAATCTAATGAAGTGCAGAGTCCCTCTTAGGTGCTTAAATTTGGAGATGCATTCTGTGAGGCACAGGCAAGAGGAAGGTGGAGAGGAAAGGAACAGTAAGGAGGTTCTCACCTCACTTCTCTGCATGCAAAGCTCATCTGTGTGGCACTTACCCAAGTGTAAGGGAGTATTGCCCAGCCCATCTCTCTGGTTTGGGTCAGCCCCATGGTCCAGAAGCAATTGGACTAGAAACAAGGAAACAGAGACACATCAGTCCCTTCCCTCTGCCCCACAGGTCAGGCCCACATGGACCACGTGGCAGCCACCAGGCTGCCCTAGAGGTGCTTCTGTTCAGCTCATCAGCTTCCTTACTGAGACAAGGCAGGGGTTTGCACAGCGATGTAGAAGGACCCAGCACAAAGCCATGTAGTGCCACTGCTCCTGGGCTTCCTGATGCAAAGAACTGGGAGGAAGGACACCCTTCCCTCTGCACCAGTACAGTCCTAGAGCTGGGAGGTCCTGCTCCCCTTCCAGCAGGCAGACATGGCAAACCCTGGGGCCAGAGTTGGCAACTTTGACACAAAAAGAACAGAAAAGAGCAACCTCTGACAGGTGTTGAAGCAAAATAAAAAGTATCCTTTAAAATCCCTGCCACAGAGAGGTTGGAGAACTCCCCCCTCCCTACTCACCAATGTGATCGTTGCCATTGCAGGAGGCAAAGTGCAGGGCTGTCCGGCCTTTGTCGTCCGCAGCGCAGGGGTCAGTTCCATCCTCCAAGAGTTGCTGCACTGACAGACCCAAGGAGAAGAAAGCAGGTAAGCTGAAGGGGCACCTGATCAGAGAGGTAATGCTATCTGCTCTTTTGGGGGTAGGTACACGTGCTGTCAGCTGCTAAGTCAACTGGACTTGAACCAGTTACTACCACTATCCTAGCTCAGCAGAACCAGCCTAAGCAGCATAACCTCCACCCTCTGATTCAGCCTTCACCACCTTCCACATGTTGCCATAAAAGATAAGCCAACAGCTCTAACGGCTAAAGATCCACCTACTCAAATTTTCAAGTTCCAGGGACGATCAGCAGCAAATACCTAGAGAAGAATACAAAAGCATAGGAAGGATGTGGTAAAAACTCTTGGTTTTAGTCAGCTGCATCGCAGGCACCTCCCAAGCTAGAATTAGCATCCTGTGCTCACTACCCCTCCATGGGCTTTCCCTGTGGATTTACATGGTCATTTTCTGCACCTGTGTAAACTTTTGATATTTACAGGGACTCGTGGTGAGAAGTTTCACAGTGTAACCACAGGTAGTGAGAAAAGCCACTTCTTCACACCTGTTTTGATTATGCCCCTTCCTAATCAATGGTGGCCACAGTTTGGGAAGCAGGCAGGGGAATGCACTGACCTGCCAAGAGCCAAGAAAAGAGATCAGTAAAGGGTGGAAAGACTAGGGGCATAAAAATAGCACCTACAGCAACATGTGTTAGGGGTATCTGTAAGGGCTGTTACTTCTGTTGTTTTGAGATCATCCTGATATACTATCTGGTATGTAAAATAGAGCTCATTCCATAGCTGTTAAAAATGCTGACAGGTTCACTATATTTTGAGATCTGTAAAGAGCATTTTCTACAACAGTCAAGACTGTTTCAGGTCACTGAAAGTCACCATTCATCTCAGCTTCCAGAAAGTGAATTACAGCCACCTTTGAATTTCTTCCTGTACACATCCTACTTCAAGTGTGGTACAGAACTTAAAAGAACACCAAAAAAGATGGAAGTGGCATTAACTTGGAATGTTTGATACTTCAGAAGGAAGAATGGGAGACTGACAGTGCCCCAGTGAAAACCATTAATAGGAACACTTTAGCTACTCTTCCCCTGAACCAAGTAGGAATGACATAACCTCTCCAGCCAGTGCCACCACAGGAAACAGCAAAGATGTTTACTTGTTGATGAAAAATAAATTAATCATAGCACACTTCCTCGAGTTGCAGAGTAAACAAAATACAAGAGGACTGTAAACATGGGAACCTATCAAATCCAAGGATTCGATCCTACAGATGTAACAGCTGACGCAGCTTTGAGGTGAAACTTGTCAGCCTTGCCCAGGAAAGGATGCCAAGGATTTTCACTGGAAACAAATGTTTCAGGTGTTTGCAGACTCTGAAGTGCTGGCACAATGTTTCTAATGATTGTGCTTTGTTCAATTTTATATATGTTATTAGAATCTCTTTCTTTTGAACCTTCTTGAATTGTTGTCAGTTTTGATAAGTTTTATACATTTTATCATTGAGGTCTTTTGTCTTATTTTATATTATGTTTTATATTTTTCAATCTTCCTGTTTCAAAAAAAATTTATAACTGAGTGGAGGCCAGAATTTTGTGAGCCACACAAATCTCTCCTGGCCAACAACAAAGTAATATCTTGCGCACTAACACTAAAAAGAAAGTGTTAGAGGTGTTTATTTACCCCAACAATTTAGAAGGATTTAATAACAATTTACTGGTGACCCAGGTGAGACAACACATTTGATGTTCCACAGACTTACAGGAACAAGGACTTTGGTGCACACTGAAAGACTTTTTTCAGGGAAAATGTTCAATCCTCTGATCCAGGTGAGTTCAAGGCAAAAACCCCTGGGAGATTATTAAGACATTACCGAAGGTTTAAAAAGGTACACCTAATCATAAGCTTGCACTCTCTAATATAATAAGAGTTAAGAAAGTGATGATACATAATTGGCTATTTTCTATTAAAAGTTAGTGTAAAACTCTCTAAGTGAATATTAATGGAATTGTGTTTGAGTCCCAGTGCCTAGTTGGAAAACTCTAATTGTAAAACTATATAAGTGACTATCAAAAGGTGTTGTTTGAGTCTTCACCCTCTGCTTTGCCCACAAAGACACATAGTGCTGCTTGCACAAAGAGCCACGTTGTGGAAGGGCTTTTCCCAGATATTTCTGCTTATTAAAGCCTATGGTATCTGTTAGCGTTGGAAAATGCGAGGGTGTGGTAATGTGAGTGTGTCGTAAGTATAAATTGAGTTTGTATGAAAATTCACTGGCTGTAAGGGTGTTGAAGCCATTGTACGTTGCCTGAGAATTTTAGGGTATTTGGTGTGTACTAAGTGTTTAGTTTCGGGTAATGTGAATTGTTAAAGCGAGGATCGTTTGCTCAGAGCTCTCTCCCGGCGTTAGCACAGCGGCTGCTACTGCTGCAGTGACTGGGATTGTGTTGGTGTGCACAGAGCGCTCTCTCGTGTCGGTTTAAGTCACTGCTGGAATTTCTATTTACTGTGGGCTTCCCTTCTTCTTCTCGAGCCCAGGAAGAGGGGGAATACACAAGTGTTCACCTTTAGGTTGTACTTTGCAGCACTGGAAAGAATTTTAAAGCAATTCTTTAACTTGGACACGGCTAACAGTATATTGTATTCTCTGGTGGCTAGATTATCTATTAGATAATCAAGAAAAATGGCCAGTTCATGGTATTTTACACCAAAATGGTATTTTAGAGTTGATGTTATATTGCCAAAAGAAAGAGAAATGGAATGACATACCACATATAGTACCTCAAGCAGTGACAAGAGAAGTGACAAAGAAAAACACAGAGAAACACATTGGGGAGCAGAAGTAAATTAGTGTAAAAATATCAGGAATCAAAAGTGTAGTCAGTAAGTGTAAAATATGTTTGCAACACAATCCACAGCCCTACAAAAGACCTCCTTTAGGGACTACAAAAAGAGGAAACTGCCCTGGAGTTTACAGGCAAACAGATTTTTCTGAGTTACCTTGACAAGAGGGATACTGATACCTATTGGTTTTAGCTGACATTCTTTGGATAGCCGCTTACACCAACAAAGCAAGAGAAGTTACCAAGATATTGTTAAAAGAGATAATACCCTGATTTGGAATTTCATTTGGAATGAATGATCTATGATATCTTATAACAAGACACAAGCAAAATGTTTGCATTTTAATGCCTTAAGTTTTGCTAGATACTCAATGATTTAAGTGGAAGTAATCATAAAGGAAAATTAAGATCACTTCCAAAGGGGGGAATTGTTGGAAATGTCAGAACTTTTTAGCAATTTTAGTTAATGGTTTTAATTACCTTTTAAGTAGATTGTTTAGTCATAATCAAGAAATATTTATTCATTATAAATAGTGTGTTATTCTTTTATTAATCTTAGCCAGCATCTAACAAAGTTGTCATTAAGTTCTTTTTGTAGGAGCACAGATTGCAAAAACTACTAAAACTTTAAGTTTTGATAAACTAACTCTGATATGCTTCAATTAACAAAGCTTGAGAGAGAAAGATGTACTGTTGAGGTTGGACATCTGGAAAGCAGAATTTATGGACCACAAGGGAATTTTGCAGAAACTAGAAGAGTCCAGCTCTGGCCCTGGTTCTAATCTACTGGGTCACACTGCCTCATCATATGGCTTAGATAATTGTAACTTTTCCACCTAAATCAAAACATTATTCTCTTGCTGCTAACAATTGGGCAAAAGAACATACCAAAACAGCTGGGACAGTGCAGTGCTGATTTAGCTCCAGGCAGATGGAAAACTAAAACTATGAACCAGGTGCAGTGAAAAAGTGAAAACAACAACCAGCCCTGCTCTGCTTGGAGAACAAACCTGGGTTTTTAAAAAGCATTTTCTAGATCTGAGGCATCTAAAGCATCCTGCCCACAAACTATCTGCACCCACTTCCTCCTCTCCTGAAGTAAGAGCCCTTGAGATACTGCCCTTCCAAGAAGAGGTCCCAAGTGGGACTGACAGAAGCGTTACCTGTGTCCAAATCGTTGCTATTGGCAGCTTCACGCAGCCTTTTCAGAGCTATGGAGGAAAGCAAGCAATTACTGGAAAGCACAGAGGAAAAAGGCACGTTTCCTTACTAAAACATTCCATCCCGGTGCTCGAGCACAAGTGCGGGGCCAAATCACGCTGCTACTGGCTCCAGAGAACGGGAAGCAGATCAAGGCACCAGGTAAGAATGGTTCTCCTCCCGGACCGGCCGCGGGCCCGCCCGCTCCTGACGGGCACCCTCCCCTGGCAGGACCGGGGCGCCTTCCCCAGCCGCCCACCCGACAGAGCCGACCCCCGCCCCGAAGCCGTGCGGAGCCGGCCGAAGGAGGGGCTGTTCCGCAGCGGAACAGCGGCTCCCCGCGCCGCCGCTCACCGTGCGCCTCCTTGCCCGTCGGCCCCAGCCGGCGGTGGAGGCGGGCGGCCCTGCGCAGGCGGCGGGCCGGGATCTTGCCCGCGGGCTCCTCCCGCTGCCACAGGACGTGCAGGTAACCGAGAGGTGCGCCCGGTCCTAGCGGCGGCAGCGCGATGCGCGGCTGTGGCTGTGGCTCCGACTCCGGCCCTGGCCCCGGCTCTGACTCCGGTCCCGGTCCCGGTCCCGGTCCCGGTCCCGGTTCCGGTTCCGGCCCCGCGCCGGGCGCCCCGTCAGCCCCACCGCCGCCCTCCATCCCGTCACGGCCCGGGCCGGGGAGAGGGGCGGGGCATCGCCATAGCAACGGGGCGGGCCGCATGATCTCGACCAATGAAAGGCGACACAACCCGTGCATGCAGCCAATGGGGAGGGAGCAGGTGGGAGAGGGGCGGGGCGGGAAGTGCAGGCCGTGGCCCCAGGAGAGCCTGACGGGCAGCTGTCTCCCCCAATCAGATAGAGAAGGGCGCCGCGGCCGGCCCAGCAGGATGAAGACAGGCAGTTGCTTTAGCCAATAGCAGGGCTCAGCTGCTCCCCTGCTCGCCCCGCCCCTGTGCCCGCGCCGCGCCAGTCCCGCGTTTCCGCCCGGAGCCCTTTCCGCGCCGCGCCGCGCCGCCATGGCCTACCCGGGGGAGGACTACGACAACGAGGTGCGGGCGGCGGGCCTGGGGGACGCGGGGGTCGGGTCCGGGTTGTTCACGGGGACTCACTGCCGCCCTCTCCCCACAGGCTGCCTACGACCCCTACGCGTACTCCAACGACTATGATATGCACACGGGTGAGTGTGAGCGCCCCACGCGCGCCCCGGGCCTGCCTGCGCCCGGCTGGCTCTGTGGGCCCGGGGGCCGTGCGGCGGCTGCCTCACTGCTCCTCCTTCTCCGCAGGAGACCCCAAGCAAGACCTCGCCTACGAGCGCCAGTACGAACAGCAGACCTACCAGGTGATCCCCGAAGTGATCAAAAACTTCATTCAGTATTTTCACAAGACGGTGTCAGATCTCATTGACCAGAAGGTGTACGAGCTCCAGGCCAGCCGTGTTTCCAGTGATGTTATTGACCAGAAGGTGTACGAGATCCAGGACATTTATGAGAACAGGTACAATACTCTGCTTCCAACAGATGGAAATCGCTGTTTAACTGCGATGCTGTTAAAAGGCAAGGCTGACTTCTACCTGCGCTGTTCCAAACTTGGGCTTTCTCTGAAACAGGTTTGGTTTGGTTACTGTGGAAAAAAATTCCTAGGTATTTCCAGCCTATTAGGCTAATGTGAGTATACACAAGTTGTGATCTGTCCGAAGGGAAGTGTCAGCCCTGGCCTAACAGGAAGAGAGGCTGAAGAGAGGGCTCTCAGTGGTGTTAGTCTGGCAGTTTGCAAAAATCTATGAGGTGTAGCTTTTGTGTCTCTTCCCAACAGCTACTTCCACTCCTGCTTGTAGCTGGGGCAGCTTGACATGAAGGGAGTGTGGAAGTGACATACACGTCTGTTTCCTGCCTGGGGGATAAATTGAAGTCTCACTGCTTAGTTTGTGATTCTCATAAATTGCTTCAACATTGGACTTACTAACAGGGGTTGGTGGTGCTGCTCAGCTTTCACTAAGTCCAAGGCCTTTCTCTGTTGTCATCTCTGACTCCAGCACTGTCATGCTGAGTGAGACGTGGATTTTCATACCTCATATGTGTCTGTTTTTCAGCTGGACAAAACTGACAGAAAGGTTTTTTAAGAACACTCCATGGCCAGAGGCTGAGGCCATTGCTCCTCAGGTTGGAAATGGTGAGTCTTTCCACTTTCCCTTGGGTTGTCAGAGAGAGAAGGAGCTGAATCCCTCCTGACACTGAGGTAGCAGGTGCACAGCGCTGTTGCTGCCTGAGTCAGTTGCCTTTGTTCACTCTGGCAGCTCCTTCAGCAGATGCCTGACAAGAAGTCAGGCTTGAGCAAAGTGTCTTTTTGTCCTTTTATTCTTGTGGCAGGAGGCTCACGGGCCTTGTGGCTTGCTAACGTCCTCTTCTGTCATCTTTTCCAGATGCAGTTTTCCTGATCCTGTACAAGGAGCTGTACTACAGGCACATCTACGCCAAAGTCAGCGTGAGTGTTGACCCTGTGTCTTCTTGTGGGCTGCATGCTGTCTTCTCTGTGCCAGTAAACTTGACAAGTCTTGCTGCCGCTACAGTATCAGTGCTCCCCTAATCTTTGCAAGGCAGGATTGGATGGGTTCATGAGCTGTAAGTCACACTGATTTTAGGGAAGCTTAAAAGTCTTGCTTTTTGTTAGTTTAGTAAGGATTCACTGATTGCTGAAAAGCAAGAAAGACTTGATTGTTTGAGGCTCATTAGCTGTCTCTTCAGGCTTGGTGGTGATGAGTGTGCAGGTTTCTCTGGTAGCTCAGATGAATCAGGAGGCTGGATCTGAGTGTTCAGGAGGCTCTTTGTTTCTAACAGCAAACATAATGGTTAGTGAGTTAGGGAAGAAGGGGGTGTTGGAAGGTAACTGAATTT
Organism: Anomalospiza imberbis; assembly: GCF_031753505.1. Classification (NCBI taxonomy): domain Eukaryota; kingdom Metazoa; phylum Chordata; class Aves; order Passeriformes; family Viduidae; genus Anomalospiza; species Anomalospiza imberbis. The sequence goes on from NC_089685.1 coordinate 60,732,969, forward strand.
TCCTTTTTACTGCTTATGTGTGTTTCTTTGTGGCTCCTCTTCAAATGAGCTGGCAGTGAGAAGGGGTGTCACAAGAGAAAGGTGCATTATTTGTCATGAAAAACCTCACATGGGAACAGTACCTTGTGAAAAGGGAAACATGGATACCATGAAGGATGAAGAAGAAGGAAATGAAAGGAATAATGCTCTGTGAAACAAAGCAAACTTTGCCTTTTTTAAGCCTGTTTTAAGCCTCTTTAATCAGTGAGAAAGTCATAGTACTTGGTTCTTAAAGGAAAAAGTCTCAACAGATACATGACTTATGTGTAAATAAGTAATAACTGCAGTTTTATTGTGGACCAGAGGGTGGAGAAATGGGCACTTTTAAAAGGCTGCTGTGTGCCCAAACCAGGCTTCAACAGGAGAAACTGGTTTCTCAAGCTGTGCTGTTAGTGGTTTTCAGACTCAGTGCCTCCAGCTGAAACAAGAACCAGTAGGTCAAATGTTTAGAAATGATGTCCAGAAACAGAATTGTTGATGTATTAAGGCTTTTCATGAGCAGAAGAGGAAGGAAAGCTGGTGAAGGTAATAGGAAGTTCTTGAATCTGAGCAGCAGAGGGGAACAGGGAAGGTTAATGTAGAATATTCACAGGAAGTTTTACTGCTCGATATCCTGGGAGAAGCTGCCTGTACAGGAAAAGCCATCCCTGTTTTGTGGGACAGCGGTGCTACAATTTCAGGTTTTCTGGGCGATGCTGGTGGGTGTCCTGGTTGAATACTGACTCCAGCACTCCTGAACTAGACCCTCTACTGTTGTGACTGTCCTTCTTATGCTGTTGCCCATGAACTCCCTCCTGCCCTACTTGATTTGAAGTGGACTCTGCTGACTTCTCTTTGCAGGGGGGGCCCACGCTGGAGCAGAGATTTGAGTCCTATTACAATTACTGCAATCTCTTCAACTACATTCTCAGTGAGTTGCTGCAATTAATTTCTGGCTTGTGAGTTTTGGAGAGAAAGATCGGATGGAGAGGGCAGAGCTGAAGAAAGGGTCAGAAGAACAGCAGCATGTTTGTTTATTAATAATAGAGGGAAAGGTATAAGCTCTTTGCAAGTTTGAATTAAATGAAGAGCAATTTACATCCATGAATTTAAAACCACAAAAAGCAGAAATAGTTTCCAGTGCTTTTTGAAATACTGTAAAGAATAAAACTTGCTTAGCTTTCTGTCTTGCTGACAGCTGCATCACCTATCTGTATTAAAAAGTAAAATGGAGCAGTGAGCTAAAGAAAACTTGCAGTGTTTCATAACTGTTTACTGTTATTAACTCCCCTTGGAGCAAATGGTAGTGTTTGTGACTCCCTGCCAAGCCTCATATGGAGAATGGATCAGTTAGGATAAACCCCTGCAGTCTGTGTGCAGCTTCTGAGAGCTGATGCTGCTGAGTAGTCACACTCTAGAGATTAACCCTGTGCATGTTCATAGTCTTTGAAAGTGAAGGCGGTTGAGGTAGTCAAAGCTGCATCTCAGCCCTACTGAAAGCTTCGTTCATCTGCTGCCCCATCTCCCATTTCAGGGAAATTCTTGTGTTGTTTAATTTGTCTATTCCTCCAGTTCTGACAGTGTTCTTGCTGAAGGTGTTAACCCTCTCATCTGCTCTCCTGCAGATGCTGATGGCCCCGCTCCTCTGGAACTGCCCAACCAGTGGCTCTGGGATATCATTGATGAATTCATATACCAGGTATGTGATTATAAAACTGGGCCATTTTGGGGTGTATTTTCCTTTAATAGTTATATAAATTTTCCATTTCTTCCCTTGCTGTGATTTCCATAGCGAGGGTACCATTGCAAGTTGAAAATCTTTGGTGATTGCTGTTACTCTTGTGTTGCCAGGTGGATGAAGTAGTTGTAGAGATTTTTAAGTTACAGGGTGCTCTTTGGGGAGTTCTAAGCTTTTGTGCCTATTTCTCTTTCAGAACAAAATTTCTGTCTTTCTTAGTCAGTAGGGCCCTCATGTGTGCACTGAGAGATTGATGACCTGATCTGAAATAAGCTGTGGTCTGAGATCTTGACATTAAGAAATGTTTTTCCACTTACTGTTCTGAGTGCAACAGTACAGATCTCAAATGCTATTGGTTTTTCTCTTCAGAGAATGTATTCCCTTCTCTGTAACTTTTTATTATAGAGCTGCCTGGAAGTGTTGTCTTGTCAATCTTGAGAACAAAAAGGACGTGTACATATAAGGGAAAAAGATGCGTGTATGCAAACACATCTTATAATTTGGTCATTCTCTTTTCTACCTGTTCAGACAGCAATTTGTGTTTAGTTGCCTTTCCTAGTTGTTTCAGAGATCTTTTTCTGCTTCAATCTGTTTCCTGGCCTTTTCCCTTTATACTGTATAATTCTTTTAGGTGCTTTAAAGGTGGTATAATCTGCCATTTTAATTTCCACCTGATCTCACATTAAACTTTTTTTTCCATGCAACTTCTAGTTTATTGTAATGCATTTGTGTGAGCAAGTTGTAAGCTTAGTCCACTTGCTTGAGCATCTCTAGACAAGCTGCTCATCGCTGAATCTCTTTTTCCTGTAGTTCCAGTCTTTCAGCCAGTACCGCTGTAAAACAGCCAAAAAGTCTGAAGAGGAAATTGATTTCCTTCGTTCCAACCCCAAGATCTGGAATGTCCACAGTGTCCTTAATGTGCTGCACTCTCTGGTTGACAAATCCAACATCAACCGACAGCTGGAGGTTTATACAAGTGGAGGTGAGCTTTGGGAGGTACCAAGCAGCACTGGTGTCTGTGCTGCCTTGCTTTGATTTGACCCAAGTTGCTTAACTTTGTTTGGGAGCTGGATCAAACCCATAATCAGTGGATGGATTGGCTGGGAACTGGTTCTGTTGGCCTTAGGTGAGAAGTAGCAGTGATTACATTTCAGGCCTTTCTCCCTTTGTTTTAAACAGAAAAGTATTGTAAGGGAAGCTTGCTTCTTTGGAGGATGGCATTGTGGTTCCTTTTTTCCCTAGGTGACCCTGAAAGTGTGGCTGGTGAGTATGGGCGCCACTCCCTGTACAAGATGCTGGGCTATTTCAGCCTGGTTGGGCTGCTGCGTCTGCACTCTCTGCTGGGAGATTACTACCAAGCCATCAAGGTGCTGGAGAACATTGAGCTCAACAAGAAGGTAATACATCGTGTTTTAACCCTTCTTTTGCAGTCTTCCAAATGCCTCTGTTGAAGCACACTGGTGAAAAATTGCTGTACTGAATCTTCCAGCTGAGGAACTGTTTGTATCTGCTGTAATTGTCAGGAGTTTGTGGCTGAGCACAGCTGGAGCTTTGGCATTAAATCAAGCCATATGATAATGCCTGATGCTGTTGCAGCACAATTGGCCAGTTTTTTAGGAGGTTTGCCGAGTTGTGCAACACAGTGTTGTTACAGAGAATACTGCTGGAACTACAAGTGTTAGTGCAGTGAACACACCGTTCTTACCTTTGCCAGTGGCTCTTGTATTTTTGACTTCTGTTCTCACTGTGCCGGCTCCCACCTAGGCTGTATTTGCTTTAGAATTGAGTGCTGCTTGTGGCTAATAAAAGTTCAGCTGCAATGGGTTTGGGCCAAGGTTTGGCACAGATCTACATACGTGCTGTCTGGCACAGGATGTGGAGTGAAACAGGGGGAAAGGGAACTGAGCAGAGCAATGTTAGGCACAGAGCAAGAGTCCTCTCCTTGCAGGAAGCTGAAACTGGAAAACATAGGAAATGGGATGATCTAATAAAACAGTGAGGAAGCTGCTGCAGGAATGGGTGGGAGGTGAGGTATCCTGAATTAACCCTCTCCTTTCTGTATTTGGGATGGGAGTGAAAGCAGAGGTGACTGAATTGTGTAACAAGGGGTGTGGATTGTTTCCCCTAACATAGCTTGCTACTCCTTCCTTCTCAGAGCATGTACTCCCGGGTGCCTGAGTGCCAGGTGACCACCTATTACTATGTGGGCTTCGCTTACCTTATGATGCGGCGTTACCAGGATGCCATCCGTGTCTTTGCCAACATCCTCCTCTACATCCAGAGAACCAAGAGCATGTTTCAGAGGACAACCTACAAGTATGAGATGGTAAGGGTTAGAATAGACTAGACTTCCACAAAGAAAAAGCCACTGTCTTCTTTCCCGTCCCTCCTCTATCACCTGGTAGCTTATGTCTAATAGTCCAGCTATTATCCTGGGCTTTGCTGGTGATGGTGACTGGGGGATCCTCTGAACTCCTTTGCCATGGATGGCAATATTTGCTCTTAGCTATGTTACTGGTTACTTTGGGTGTTCCCCATACTGTTGCCCCATGTCCATGTGCACTCTGGCTCTAGGCAGGGTTGTTAATGAGTATCAGCTGCTGATGATACTCTTGTCCATGCTCCTTCAGACTTAACTGTGTTTCTGGTCCAGTGCTGCACTTCAGGTTGCTGCCATTGTCAGATGTATTTCCATTATCTGATAATTATTCACAGACATGGCTGTAACAAAGCTCCTTTCTCTTTCTACCAAAGCTGTCTTACCTCCTGATTTTGGTGCCTGTTTTACCTGCTGTCTCCTTTTTATCCTTCCGATTAATTCCTAACTCTTTGTTTAGCCAAATCCTGCCAGTCTTAATTCCACAACACTTCAAAAAGTTGGTTGTGTCTGTTTCAGCCACACAGCTGTCCATTTCATCCCACATTCATATAAATCTTCTTTCTGAGTCTTCTCTTCACTGACCTTCTTGACAACTGTCCCTTGCCAGGAGTTGGTTGTTAAACTATCTGCCTTCCCTTCTCTGCATGTTCTTGTACCAAAACAGTCAGACACGCTTCTGGCCCTCTGGGTTCTGTGCTGCTCTGGATGCAGTTACTCTGTACCTTCCTCTTGCCCACCCTCTCTCTTATTTCTAAGAGCATCGATGTCTGGTTCGTCCATTTGCTTTGCCTAGAGGCACTGTTTCTTTGTGCTGTCCCCTTTGAGCATTAGGACCATCAGTGCTTTGTGTAAAGGATCTTCCTCTGCAAAGTGCAGCTGCCAGCTCCCTTGGGCACCCTAAAGCCTGAGCACAGCGTGGTGCTGACAGGGTCTCCTCTCTGTCTCAGATCAACAAGCAGAACGAGCAGATGCACGCGCTGCTGGCCATCGCCCTCACCATGTACCCCATGCGCATAGACGAGAGCATCCACCTGCAGCTGCGCGAGAAGTACGGGGACAAGATGCTGCGCATGCAGAAGGGCGACGCGCAGGTCTATGAGGAGCTCTTCAGTTACGCTTGCCCCAAGTTCCTCTCCCCTGTGGTGCCCAATTATGACAATGTGCACCCCAACTACCACAAGGAGCCCTTCCTGCAGCAGCTCAAGGTCTTCGCTGATGAAGTTCAGCAGCAGGCCCAGCTCTCAACCATCCGTAGCTTCCTCAAGCTCTACACCACCATGCCTGTGGCGAAGCTGGCCGGCTTCTTAGACCTCACAGAGCAGGAGTTCCGTATCCAGCTGCTCGTCTTCAAGCACAAGATGAAGAACCTGGTATGGACCAGTGGCATATCTGCCCTGGATGGAGAGTTCCAATCTGCCTCTGAGGTTGACTTCTATATTGACAAGGTTGGTATCTGCCACTTACTGGCTGGGAAATTCTTTCACCCAGGAAATTCTGGAATTGGCAGCACCTAGTTTTGTTCTGTGGGGAGACGTTCCTTCTTCCTTTGCCATTTATAGGGCTTGCCTGCCAACGATGACGTTATAGCCCTGCATAAAAAGAGTGTCAGTGAAAGAAGAGTGATGGTATATCACAGGCAGCTTTGTCAGTCAACATACCTAGAAAACAAACACTTTCCCAGGACAGAGGGAGCTGCTTGTCAGTTTTCTGGGAGGTGATAATTGAGTGACAGATAGTGCTGCTGTTTATGTGTCAGATGGGATTGTCCTTGTAGGTGTCCCCCACATCTCTCCTTTGTTTGACAAAGCAGAGATGTTGCTTGGTCATGTTACAGGTCTGCTTTGTGCTGGGACAGCATTTAGTTGTGACTACTCTAGGAGGAATCTAAACACAAAGTGTGGAGCTGTCACCATCTGCCTTGGAGTTCCAGGAGCAGGAAGCGTAGCAAAGAGTCTTGTAGGACTGTAGTCAAAGAAGATAGCAGTAACCATTAGGTTTCTTGCTAGGAAGGAGACCAGGTTTCCTTGTGTTCTTGGTCCTTATAGCAGACCTCCAGACCTCTTCTTGCAAGGTCTCGTGCCATGTCTCAGCCCAGCTGTCATGGCATATAGCATGACTGAAAAGAGAGAAGCATGAACTGGGGTTGGAACTGTCAAACTGCTGCAAGGAGGACAAAACCAGAGTGTATAAGGATGTGGGAAGCGAATACAATGTGAACGGGGGACCCATCCCAGACAAAGGTATGAGGGAAGGCAGCCCAAAGAGAATGGATGGGTGCTGTGGAATTAGCACAGGTCAGATATTCGTGGTACTGAACCATGGCTGGGGTGAAGCTCCTTAGGTTGATCTTTATGTTTGCTAGTAGCTAGTAGCACAGTCCTTTTCCTAATCTCATCTGTTCTCTTCCCAGGACATGATCCATATTGCAGACACGAAGGTTGCTCGACGCTACGGGGACTTCTTCATCCGCCAGATCCACAAGTTTGAGGAGGTGAGGACTAGGCAGGAGAGCTGTGTAGCTCTGTAGGAAACGTGGGGTAGTCATTGGGCTGTGCAGGCCCTCGAAGGTCCGCACTTGTGTGAGAGACAGCTGTGTAATTCCATGCTGGACTTAGGCCTGGCTCTGCAAGGCACTGGGCAAAGGCAGGTGTTCTAAGCAGCAGCTGCTGGCCTTTGAGAAATGGTATGTTTTTGTGAGAAGTGCTCAGTTGAGACACAGTGGAAAAGGAGGAGAGTTTTACTGTCCAGGGATGCTGATTGCATTGTCTCTAGATAAATGTGGTGTCCCTGTCAGTAACACAACCAAAATCATATCTCTATCTTCATAACTATGGCTCTAGAAAATGGCCTCAGATTTCTGGAGCATAGATGGCTTCAGCATTGAGTTTGGCCAGGAGGTAACATTCTGTCACTGCTTCACTCTCTCCCAAGGGAGGTTGTTCTGCACTGGAATCTCAGAGGGCAAAATTCTGAGATTTGGGTACTTAATACGGGGTTGTGATACTGCTGCTACAAGTTTGCATCCTCTCTTCTCCCCACATCTTCCTCTGCTGTGTTGGAGAGGAGAGTTCTACTTATTCCCCTTCTGCTTGACATGCTGTATTGGCTCAAGAGCTATCTTGTCAGAGATTTGGAGAGGAAAGAGTCAAGAGGCATTGGATAAGGTCTGCTGAGGGGAGCAGCAGTGTGTATCAATCACTGTGTATTTTTTGACCTTTGCTTTCTCTAATTCCAGCTGAACCGAACATTGAAGAAGATGGGCCAGAGACCCTAATGTGGATGCAGTGCAGGCCTGGGCAGAGAAGTGGGTGGGAGAGATTATTCTCTGTGTTGAGAGAGGAGAGCTCAGAGTTCTGGCATTTCTGGAATCTCCTGTAATTCAGAAGGTATTTTGTATTTAAATATGCAGACTTGTTTGGCTCAAACTATCCTACGAAGGACAAGACATCTAATAAATTAGTGGAATTTTCCTGATGAGCATTTGTACTCATTTCTTTTTCCTCTGTGGAAGAATATAACTGCATCTGGAGACATGGGCAGCTGCTGTTGGTTTGTGCCCTTGTTGGTCCATGTTGCAGGTAACAATAGGGAGCAGATCTGTTTAGGTGCTCAGCAAATGGGGAAGCTGCAGAACTGATTGACAGGAACAAAATTAGCTATTCTACAGTGTCTTCACAGGATTATGGAAAGAGATGTAAGCTAATGCTATTCCTTTAGCTTTTACCCCATGCAGTGAATAGACCTGAGTTGTAGTTATGTTCTTAGAAGGTTGCATTTTTGCCTTTCCTCCCCTCTATTTTATTTTAGTTGCTATGGAGTAGAAATGCTCCAAAGGGGATTGTCATGTTTTTAAAGGAGAGGGGAGAATTTTTGTAATCATTGAACCAATATTAACTAGTCATCTGATGATATGTCCTTGCTGGAGGCTGTGTTTTATTTCAGAAGAAGTGATGCCCGAGACCTGGCCCTTAATTTAATTGAGTTCAGTTTCTCTGGAAAACCCCCCGAGGGTCTTTAATTTATTAAAACCCTTTAAATGCAAATTTTCCCTCCTCGCCAGCCACAAATTTGTAGTGCCTTGAAAGAAGGGGAAAAAAAGGTTGAAATCTAGTCACGTAAAAGGGAGTCAAGGATCTGCAAGTATTGGGGAAGAGAATGCAAAGAATGAATCGCATCTCTCCACACCCTCTCTCCCTTTTGCCATCTTTAAATAGTTTGGTGTTTGAGTGGTAGAAACAGGTGCAAGAGGAAAACCTGCATGTGTAATAGAAAGCTACACAAAGGGTGTTTCAGATGCACCATCTGCCTCTTCGTACCTCTCCCTCTCATTCCTTTCCACTGAGAGAGGTGTCCTAGCTGTCCAGTTTGGCTCTGTGTGTGATTCTGTTTAAACAAAGGGAATAATTAGCCTTTGTTGGATTATATTCTGGGTTTGAATGAGGGTCAGGTTTCCAGTGTCCTAGATACTGCTCAAAAGTAAACTGTTTCCCATCACAAAGTAACTCAGGCTGGCAGGGAACAGGCAGCACAGTGAGATTAAAAGGGCAATTCCTGTTGGCCTTCTAGCTGCTGGTGTTGGTGTTATGGATTCTAGGAGCTCACTATCTCCACTTCTGGAGGGTTTGAGGCAGCCATATCATTAAGAAATTAAGAAATTAAAGGACTGAGATGTCCCTGCATTGCAGCAGCCCATGTGGAGCTGTGTTCATATCAAGCAGAATCTGCTCCTTTTTGATTTTGGGGCTGGTACTTTTCCTTCTGTGTATTTGCCAACAGCATCACAGTGAGCATACTTGTCAACAGCAACTGCCCTACTTTCTTACTAACCAAAGCCTAAATCTTTTCCAGGAAGTGCTCAGGTGGATGAGCACTCAACATGAGAACCCTGATCAGTTCTAGTTCATAGCACAGAAAAGGAATTTAGCATGTTGCTGGGATTTTAATATCTTGTTGGCATGTTGGAGTTACAGATTTTTAATGCATATCTGTATCATCTGAAACACTCCAGTGGTTACAGACTGTTCTCAGGTCTGTGAATATGCTGCTGCTTTGTTTCCATCTGCCAGAGCAGCTTCCAAAGGATGCACAGAGGCCATCCGCTGATCTCCCAGGCTCCGCGCCTTCTCTGAGGGACTGCCGAAGGTTAACTGAGCAGAACTGGCACTTGGTGGAACGAAGCCAGGAGGAGCTTGCAGCTCTCACTGGGTGGAAAGATGGGCTCAGCGAGCTGCGGTGCCTGGCACTGCTTGAAGCTGGAGGAATGCAGGGTGTTCAGCAGCATCAACAGAGCCCCGCTGGTGCTGGGAAGGCGCTCTGGAGGGAGGTGGGGGTGGCTAGAGCTCGAGCCTCGCCTGCTGCAGCAGGGTTTGGTGAGTGGAAGTGGTTCTGGACAAAATGGTTTTGTCAGAGGGAACCACAGTACAGGATCATGTACTGTGTGTATCTGTCTCTGACCTACAGTTGTGAAAGGATGAGTGTAATTATGGAACCTGGAAAATTCAAGAAAACCTCCCTTCTCCTGCTGTCCCTTAGGTTACATCAGGAAGACGCTGTCAGGCAGATCAGGAAGATGTTGAGTAGCCAGCTCGGTCATTACAAAACCGACACAATGTTTTGTTTCCTTTTTTGCTACAGAGTAGTTTTTCTTGTGATGTCCGCCAAAGTTTATCTAGGGCACTGAGTAGGGAGACTGTGCAAACCAGTCAGAGAATTCATTTTTCACTTGTTACAGTTCTGGGACCATAGAATGATATAGAATGAACAGAGGAGTAGAAGAAACAGGGTACAACTGATGAAATCTCAGTGAAGAAAGGAGTGTAGAGCCCATACAAAATAACTGCAGAGAATGGACTCTTAAAGATTTGGAGCTGGCAGCTCAACATCAGTGTGATGGTTTGGTCTTCCACAGAGGTAGCTGTTGGAGGTGAAAAGGAAGCTAAGCCAAATAAAGTAGCCTTTAATAGTGTGCTTCCCCCCTTGTCAAACCATCACCCTGAGCGTGCACACCAGCTCCCGTGACAATCCATTGCCTCGATGTTGCTCAGGGTTCCTGAGATTGTATCGCACTCTTCCTCTGCTTCTTCCACGGCTTCCTGTGAAGCGCTGCCTTGTGACTCCAAGTGTCTTGATCTTCAAAGCTCTCCTTGGCCCTAAGCCTACCCTGGGAGCCACCTACGTCCCAGATACACTCCAGTGCCACGGCTTATGCCCCTAGGACTGCTGAGAACTGCTTCTGCCTGGAGCAGCCTGTGTCTAAGCCCGAGAGGGTTTCAGAAATCAGGTTGCGAGTGGTTTTTAATCTAGTTCAATTTAAGTTGTATTCAGGCCCAACTCTTCCCCCGAGGTGGGAGAGGGTGCTGTCCCCAGCCCGCCGCCCTGCTCCCCGGGAAGCGCTGAGCCCGCGGGCCCGGGAGCTTCCGCGGCGTGTCCGGGCCCCGCCCCCGGAGCCCCGCCCCGGCAGGCCCCGCCCGGCCCCGGGCTGGCGGCGGCGGCGGCGGTGGGAGCGGCCGCCCCGATGTCGGGTCCGCGGGGCGCCCTGCAAGCCTGGTGCCGCCGGCAGTGCGAGGGCTACCGCGGCGTGGAGATCCGCGACCTCAGCACCTCGTTCCGCGACGGACTGGCCTTCTGCGCCATCCTGCACCGCCACCGGCCCGACCTCCTGTGAGTGCAGGCCGCGCCGTGCCCGCCGCTCGGACGGGACGGGGCGCCGCGGGGCCCCGGCTGCCGCCCGCGGGCGCTGCTGGCAGAAGGAGCGGCGGGCGCGGAGGTTTGGGGCGCGGGACCCCGGGACCCCCCTTTCTGGAGGGGTTGGGCCGCCTGTGCCCAACAGCGATCACGGGGGTCACAGGGGTTGGGGGGGATGGAGGAGCCGTGGGAAACAGCTCCAGGCTGGCCGGCAGGGAAGCTCCCTGAGCATGGACATAAGGGGCTCAGAGAGCGGATGGGTCTCTGTTGCGCTGATGTACTGGTAGGGGATACACTGAAGAAGATGCTGTCGAGAAATAGTTGGGTACTGGGAATGAAGGATTCCATATTCCCAGGCAGTGCTCAAAGCCAGATTGTGTGGAGCTCTGAGCATCTTGGTCCAGTGGAAGGTTTCCCTGCCCATGACAGCAGGGTTGGAATCAGATGATCTTTCAGGTCCCTTCCAAGCCAGACCATTCTGTCACTCTGTGTTTCAGCAAACGACCTCCTGCAGACCTGTCAGGGTTAGTAGAAGTTGTGTGATATAAGGCTGGTGAGATCATGGAGGTGTACTAGGTCCATACACCCTAATGGGAGCGGTGCCTACCAGAGAAGAGACATGGTGTTGGTATCTGGGTGTGGGGGTGTTTTGCCTCAGTGAGAGGTGAGCTTTCACACTTCAGGAGGGCCAGAGGCCTGTCCTGCACAGGGACATTCCCAGCTGCCAGAGGCAGCCACTCTGAACTGTGTAGAGGCCTGGACCAGGTTGCTGCTTGCGTTTGCTTCTAGCTTGTTTTCTCTGGATTCCACAGTGAAAGCAGGAGGTAGCAAATGCCAATAGGGGTATTGAGCCTCTCTAGCCTCCCCCAGCTTGGGTGTCTCTGGGGGGGAACGTGAGTTTCAGGCGGCAGACAGTGAGTTTGGGATTGCTTGGGGGCACTGTGTTAGGCTGGAGAAACTGGCTGAGCCACTGGAAGGAATCTGCCCCGACCTGCCGCTGTAACCCTGTGTGCCCCGGCGGTGCTGGGAATCCGGCACCCATCTGCTCTAATCCCTGGTAGCCCTTGCAGGGCAGGTAGGCATTGCGCTGTGCCTCCGGCATGCACGCGCTCTTTGGCCTGCCTCTAAAGCCAGTAAGGGTGATGTGTCCTGTCATGTTCTGCTCTGGGATTGGTGGTTCTTCCTCTGAGGCTGCCCATACTGACCAAGTTCTCTTTCCTGAGCTGGCCTCAGGAAGGCCTTTTGCCGTGACAGCAACCTCTGTCAGGCAGAGGGTTGACTGCGACTCCACTGTGGAGCTGTGGTGTCCAAGAGAAGGTGGAACAGGTGGGTGTCTTTACAAGCTAAAGCTGAGAGGGTAGGCTGGAAACTGAACTGCTGTCTGCTGCGGTTCAGGTGGTTGCCCCAAAACCCTCAGCATGGTGTTCTGGAATTACTGAGAGCCAAGACATACGGTGTCTTTGCATCACATCTCTGGGTCTTGAAGGAGCGGTGCGGTCTTGTGTCCTGCAGCTCTTGGATGGTATGGCTCACTCTGAGTAGCTAGAATGGAGCCTCTGAAAATGCTCCCAGTTGCAAGGCTGTTGGGTGGGAAGAGGCAAATTAAGGACAGGAACACTTGCAATTATTAATTTTTTTGTAAATAGCACAGCAGCTGGGAACTGAAAAGCAGAGGTTCAGTAAAAGCTTGTGATAAACACCACTAAAACTACCTGATGGTTTCCCATTAACCATATTTGCCATCCCATTAATGCAGAGGCTGCTGCTCTTAAGTTGTCAGTGGGCTTAAATCTGCTCCTGGCAGATGTCCTAACTACATGCTTCACGTCTGCACGAGCTGCATTGTAGAGACAAAGCCCAGGGCCTTACAAGGACATGGCATGTCGTAGAAAGATTTTCAGACCGCCGTCAGGAGAGCAGCATCATTTCATCTGATTCCAGCTTCTACAGCCTGTCCCGATTTGGAAGTGGGAAGATTGGATCAGAGGCAGTAAATCTCCTGACGGCCGAGGAAAAGTGGTTGCCCTTCTTTTCTTCTAAAGTGCTTTCAGTCAGCTCAGTAATGGGACTTGGCAGGGATCTGCAAGTGCCTTTCTGACCTTGTGTGGTCTTACTTTGTGCGGGGCTGCGCTGTCCCCGAAGGCTGGAGTTCCTCTGAGCTCCACAGAACTTCGAGTTCCTCTGCTTCCCTGCTTCCTGCTGGCTTCCCCTGGGATTGCAGAGAGGAGGAATGGGCACATCCATAGGAGAGCTGAGCTGAAGCTCTTCTCTACCTGTGTGACACTGCTCCTCTGCCACCCTGATCCCCTGGGCAATGCTGCTGTGGTGGCTGTCAGCCTATCCCGGTTTTCTGACCTTGCCTGGATGCACCCCTGTTGTGCTGCTGTGCTGGGAGGGAACACACTGAGGAGGAGGCTATCATGAAAGACCATATGGTATGAGAGACTGAGAACAGTTTTCTGCATGACTCCTGATTTGAACACAATCACCGTGGAATAAGGCAAATTGGCATCAGAGTGATGTGCTGCCCTGGAGAGCTTTGGAGCAGCTCCTACAGAGCTCTTGGAAACACTGTAGATTTGGGCTTTTTGAAAGAAGTAGACTGGAATTCCTCAGTGCCTACTGAATTCAGCTAAAGGTGTCTCGAAGTGACCACCAAGAACGAGGTGCACATCTCTAGGACCTGTGTGCTGAACCATGCAGATGAAAATCCCTGACTCCATTGTTGTTAGGCACTTCACTTGGCTTCGTTACCTCGCTGTCCCAGTCAGGGAAATGGGAAACTTGGATTTAGCCTCTGACTGTGCTGCTGGCTGTGTGATCTGGAGATGAGGCATTTAATCTCTTCTCTTCCCTTTTCAGTTAAGCTGTCAACATCCAGACCAACTTGACAGTGGACTGTGGGGATTAATGAGTTTGTTTGCTCAGTGCTCTAGAAATCTGAAGCATGAAATTAGTGTTTACAAGGCATTTGCTACAGATTAATGAAGCAAAGAGCATCTTTCAGCATCTCGAGCTATACAGCCTCCCTGGCATGCAGGGAAGGATCTTGGCATTTAGGGGTGAGAAGAATAAAGGGTTATGGCACATGTCTTTGGAGTGTTGGGAGAGATGGAAGCCTGAGGAAAACAGGAGATGAGAGCTGTTTAAGAAACGCTGTTTTGTGTCCCTGGAGCCATGGGTTTGGTTACAGGCAGGATCACAAATCTTGTTTGTTCCTTCCCATGTACTGCCTGCATTTCCCTGACAAGACCTGGAAAGCTGAATGGCTTATTATGTGGCACTGCCTTAAAGTGCTCATGATTTATATTTGAGGAATCCAGGAATTTGCTCTGGTTTTAGCTGTACGGCACACCCTTCCCCCTTCCCTGGATCTGCTGTGCTCCCTGGCAGCTGCCCTAAACCCTGTAGTGCTTAATGGCTCTGCATGTATCTAATTAGGTAAGTGCTTGGGATGTTATTTGCATAGAAATATTAGTCCAGGATATGGTACAACACTGAGGTTTGCTGAGTCAAGACAGTTGTTCAGCTGGGATGACCAGAGTCTTGCCTGTTCTTACATTCAATCCCTTGTTGGCAGGAGAGGAGCCTGAGCAGGGCTGGATGAAAGACTGCTGACATCAGGGCAAAGAAATAATGTGACACGCAGCTGCATGTCACAGAACTGCGAGATGGCAAGTTCTGGGCTCTCTGCAGAGACAGTTTATAGAGGGGAAAGGGGTGTGTCTGGAGTGAATTTTCCCCGTGCCTGAGAGGCCGTGCTCCTTGCACATTGGTACTGGGAGCTTGCCTGGAGCCACAGGGATGCCATGTGACCAAATGGTACATGGGAGTGCTCATGTCAGGAGCAGCACAGGTCAGTGTGGTCCTGCTTGGCTTATCAGAGAGGGAGCTGGAAAATGCAGTGGAGAGGAACTGAATAAACTGATCCCTGGGGCCATGTACTGATGGACTTCAACATCTTGGATAAAGCTGAGCCTGCAATCCTGCGTTAGTGGAAAAGAATCTCCTGTTCCCTTGCTGCTTGGTAACCCCTTGATACCTCTTGAACTTCACATTCTTTCTGCTGGCTTCTGCTTTTCCTAATGGAGTTGCCTTGGTATACTAAAACAGCTTTGGTTTGCTGAAGCAGAGTGGAATGGACATGATATTTTGTCTGTCAGAAAATACTCTCCCAGCCCACCAAGGAGTCTTCAAGCTTTCAGCCACACCACTCCCATATCCTGAAAGTGAAGGCATTCAAAATGAAGGTCATGAATGTTTAGAGGAGAGGTGATATATAACTTTGCCGTCATTGCTTCTCCTGTGTTCCAAGTTGGCATTTTCTTTAAAAGGAAAAAAAATACTGCAAGGTTAAGGGATTTGGCAAAAACAAAACAAAAACCTAGGGAAAAAACATCTCCCAGTGGAGACTAGTTATAACTACAAAAATGGCAATGGTTTTGACATTAAAGCATAGGCTGTAGCTGAAGCCTTTGCTCACCAGCATGTAGAGAAGGAAAAGTTGTGTTATTTTGAGCAGTCTGAGCTCTGTACATGCATTCACATGAGCTTTCAGGAAGGTAACAGAGCTGAACATCCAGCCCACCTTTCTGTGTGTCTGCTGCATTTGCTTCTGCAGCAGTGAGCTGCTGCAGCTTTGTTCGTCTGTGAGGAAACAGCACCAGCAGCCTCTTGCTTTTGAAGGGAGGAAGTGTAATTTTATAGTGGTGTAGGCAGCCGGGAAAACCTTCCTGAGCTCATCACGGACTTCCTCTGCAGCTTTGGGAAAGCTGCGTGAGGGGCTGCCCTGCCATGCGGCGCTGCGACAGGTTGTGTCGGTGTTCCAGGAAAAGGCAATAAAATCCAGAGGGGGATGAAGGAAGGAGGTTCATGTAGCCCCTCTCTGCAGGTGCATGATCCACCTCACCTGGATCCTGCACACCACCTTCAGGGTGGGGAATGCATTCCCTCCTCTAGTCTGAATTGTCCTTCTCTGTTGATCTCCCAAGCTTTGCCATGTCTCTGCCGTCCATTGGGGTGGCTTTGCCTGACCCTAGACCTCTCTGGACTGCGTCCTCCCGTGAATCCAGCTAGCAGGCACACCAGGCTGCTGCATGAGAAGTTTTTTTTGTAACAAAGCTGAGCTCCTCAGCAGGAAGGAGCTGTAAGCAGTGCAGCATGATGCTGTTTTCACACGTTATACCCACATGCACATGCAAAAGGCATAACTAACTCCTTCCTGTATTTCTCCCCCTCTTTTGAAAGCCTGCAGACTGCTTTAACTTTCTGCCCTCTGCTTCCCTGGTGAAGGCAGCTAATCAGTCCTTGTGCCCAGGTTGAACTCCCGAAGGGCTCCAGGGGAACAAGTAAAATGGGTTGCAACAAATGGATCCCCTGGGTTGGAGACTGCTGGGAATCCTCTGTGTGACCTGAGCACCTTGCATTCAGCTCCAAGGGCTGCAGCTGAGGATGATTTGTTGTGCACTGTGAATGTTTGGGGGAAAGCAAGGGCAGAAGTGCAGTTGAAGATCTTCTGTGTCACCCCAGACTCCTTGAGGTGGTGCAGGGAGGTTTGTCCAAGGACCCTCATAGCGCCACCTATATCTGTCCCTTCTTTCTCTTGAGGTGAGGGATCTGTATCCCCACCCACCACTGTTGTGCCGGTGGCCTTGAAAAGCAACTTTGGGGTCATGTCATGCAATCTTTGGTGCAGCAGTGTATGGTGCTATTTGAAACATGGCCCTGGTGTTTCTGAAGCCTTTAATCTCATGGACAGAAGCGGGTAACAAGAGACAAAAATGACATTATAATTTCCTGGTCACCACCCATTTGGGAGTAGTTTTCTTTTTTTAATTGCAATTTCCCTTTGGTTTCCTTGTCCCGTTAAACCTGAAATCTGCTTTGCCAAGGTTTTGTTTATCTAGGATCTTATGTGTTGAGTTGTTGTAAGGTTGACTGTCCTGGGAATCTATGTGTGATGGCATAGGGGCACTTTTCCTCTGCACTTCATGTGGCTATTTTGTGCTTTCTCATTTCAGAGACTTTGATTCTCTCTCCAAGGATGACGTCTATGAGAATAATCGCTTGGTAAGTTCCCATTCTGCAGTGCACAGAAGGAAGAAATTATGTGATTATGTGATTAGACTTGACGGAGGTAATGTAGTGTGGGAGGAATTTGTGACAGTGCTGAGGGTATAAGAAAAATCTGTGTTTGTAAGTAACAGCCAGGAGCTTCTCTGGAAACAAGGGAATCTGAAACATCAGCTTCCAGCCTGGTTATCCTAATAGTTGCCAAGACAACATCTCAGGTGAAGATTTAAATGGTGCAACATCTTGACTTCAGTTGTTCCAGATTTGCAGGCAATGGAAGCAGGAAGCTAGTTTTACTTCAGGCATCAGCAGAGGAGAAGGTCATGTAGACCCTGGTCTGCAATGTTCCCTTCCTGCTTGGGACGATTGGAGCCAGTAGCAGAAGCAGGCAGTGTGGAATGGGGAGGTGCCCAGCCCCAGGGGCTAGTGGTAGGACAGAGCAGCAATAGCCCTGTTTGTTTTAAATGACAAAAAGACCTACTTGCTGCAGGCTCCATCTGATAGTCTGTGGAAAGGCACAGCCCATCACCTTCCCAAGGTGAGTTGTGCTACATACAAATATCTTAAGGGTGGATGTTGAGGATGAGGCCAGACTCTTCAGTGGTGCCCGGCAAGAGGAGAAGGGGCAATGGGTACAAACTGAATTACAGGAATTCCTCAGCTGAATATGAGGAAAAACATTTTTTACTGTGAGGGTGACAGAGCACTGGACTAGGTTGTCCAGAGAGGAAGTGGAGTCTCTTGCTCTGGGGATATTTGAACCCCAGCTGGATGTGATTTTGTGTCACCTGCTTTAGGTGAACGTGCTTTAGCAGAGGTTTGGACTAGGTGATGTCTGAGGTCTCTTTCAACCCCAGCCATTCTGTAATTCTGTCATTTGGGATTTACGGGATTAGGGCTGTCCAGCTGTGTCCTGGCATGTCCTTTCCTACACCAATTGGCCCCTTTCAGTCATTAGCAGCTTTTTCCATTCAAGACCCACACAATGGGTATCTTGTCCTATTAGAGACCTCTCAGGTGGGATCTCTCTTCACTCCTTGCAGCCTTGTGTTCAGTAAGACTCAGTCCGGACAACTGGCTTAAAGCCAGGCTGAACAGAGCAGGATGTCCATGGGGGGCACTTTTATACCCCTAGTTATTGCAAATATCTATTTTCTTTTGTTTCTCCATTCCTTTCCTTTATATCTCACACCCTACACAGCACCTCCTGCCCCAGAGACTAGGCACCTTCAGTCTTTACCTACACCCAGTACCTTTACCTGTGCACCTCGTACCTCACCATTCAGTGCCCAAACCACTCTCATCTCTTCCAAACTTACTTCTCTTCAGTCCCTGTCATAGTCTTGCACCTGTCCCTGTCAGACCCCTGTCCCTGGGAGATCAATGTGGGTTCGCTGCCCTTGGCTCAGCAGAGGGATGGCCAACGTAGAGACAGTAATCCACACACACTGACAAATGGGAAACTCTCCAACAGCTTTTTATCTCTTCCACTCCTTCCTTTTGGGTAGCTGTCTATGCAGTTGGAGGAGATGGGTGTTTCTTATCACAGTGGATGCTTCTTATCACAAGATGGGTGCTTGCTGAGACACAGAAAAGTACTGAAAGTACTGGCTTGTGCATGGCGGGGTGCTGGATGTTGAGCCAGGATGGCTCTGTTGATTGTGGCAGGGGAAGGTGTGGCACCTCAGAGCTTGAAAGGATGGGCAGTCAGTGTTTCTGTGGGGTGAGTATTTGGGGTGGCTGGGGACGCTGCTCCATAGAGCTCAGTGTCACTGGAAGTACCTGCCAGCCCTCGGCCCTTTGTGGCGCCAGACAAGACTCTGCCAGGCTCTTGTGTGAGGGCACTGCTGGTTGAGCTGAAAAAACACTGTGTTTTTTTTCAGTGAAAACTTGAAGGGAACCTTGCTTCTGTTGCTACTTTTTTTAGTCAAGCAGCATGTCTGGAAGCCTCTGTCCATAAGGGATGCCATAGGTTCACTAACCTTCTCTGGGGTCCTTCCAATTTGATATTTCTGTTATTTTTCATGAAACATCAGTTTTCTTTCCTTAATGCCTCTGTGCTGTTCCTGCAGGCCTTTGAGTTGGCAGAGCGGGAGCTGGGCATCCCAGCCCTGCTAGATCCCAATGATATGGTCTCCATGAAAGTCCCTGACTGCCTCAGCATCATGACTTATGTGTCTCAGTTCTACAACCATTTCAACAACCCCAGCCAAGGTGAGTGTCCTCCCAACCCCTCAGGCTTCCAGTTTGCCCCTGTTTGAGTACAGGAAACCCAGCATCACCTTCTGCTTCCTCCTTCCTGTGGAAACTGGGAGCTGTGTTTGTGGGGTGAATGGGAGAGGAGTAGGTAGTACCTGCCTCTCCTACATCTTGCTGGTGCCCCTGAGGAGGGCTTGAAAGAGAGAGTGCATTGGGGTGAGGTGTGGGTGATGTAATAGCTCAGGCTGTGGAAAAAGAAACGCCTTTCTCCTCCCTCTGCACTGCATTCCTGCCAACTTGGGTTGGGCCACCACCCCTGGTGCTCACCAAAATCCTTTGTGATCTGCTCTAACCCACTAAAACAGGAGAAAGCTAAATAGGAGCCCATCTCCCACAGCTAATTTTTATGACATAGGTACATGTAAAGTGACTGGAGGACAGAGGGAGTGGAGCCAGGCTGGAATGTTTCAAATCAGCTCATCTGTCCCTACAACTGCAGCCTGAGCTGAGTGCTTTGAGACAGCTCTTCCCAGGCATCCTTTGGCTGGGTGGAGATGAGAGCTCCAGGTCTCCTCTGCTTCAGACTGTAGCCACAACATCAGATAAATCTCTTCCACTTGTATATGCTTCTCCACGGATGCTGGTCTCCCAGACAAGGAATCCTGCTGGAGACTGGTGTGTGAGCTCCAGCCCCGACAGCAAGAGATGCTTCACAGACCTGCTGACAGCCTGGAAGCCCTGGGGCCCAGTGGGTCACAGCAATACATCAGCAGCTACCCCAGCTGCTCTGGGCTTTGAGCGTCGCTTAGGGAGTCAATTATGAGGAAGCCAAGTAGCACGTGATGAGTAAATAAAATCACAGTGAGAGGCTGGTATCCCTGGGCCACAGAAGGGGATCCACAGCAGGCCAGGCTCTCTGGCAGCCTCACAGCTGACCCATTATTAGATTGTGTTTGTCTCTTCCACCTAAACTAAGCACTGAAGTTTTGGGAGCGGCAGGTCTCATCCTATGTCACAAGGCTGGATGATTTTATTTTTTTCCCCCTCCCCTTCCCGCACACGGGTGGTGTGAGTCACCACTGCTCTCCACGCCTGATCCTCCTTCCCTCTTGCCTCCAGCCAGCGTCCCTCCGCCTATGAAGCGACCAGCTGCTGCCTCCTCTCCTCCTCTGCTGTCCCACAAGACGCCCGTGGCTTCAGTTGAGAATCCTTCAGCACCACAGGTACCTAATTTCTTGGTAAAGTTTCCAAGACAGCCTGAGGCAGTGGTACCCCCTGTGCTGAGGGTGAGGAGAGGGGAAAAAGCCTGTCACAGAGCCATGGATCTCTGTAGGAGTCTGCCTGTGTATTTCGAGGGTGAGGGGTGTTTGGGATTTTGTTTCCTTGTGGGATGCAGCTGAGACTGATTTTTCTCTATAAGTCTGTGGACTGTAATTTTTCCATGGCAGGCAGGAGGTTGGGCAGATTGGTGCTGGGTGTCTTTCCTTATGTGGGGATAACCCTGTAGATGAGGAAAGAGCAGGAATGTGGGACTAGAATGGTAGAAAAGATGCCTTTTATTTCAAGTTTTAGCAGTTGTCTGGGATGGGACCTTTTTCAATGCTTTGCAGGACTCTAGTGTACAGGGTATAGATTAGTCCCTTCCACAGCTGTAGATAGGGCCAAGGCACCTTTTGAAGTGGACCCTTCTAATTTGGGAAGAGGCAGCCTGCCTGTGTCTGGGCTTGAGGGCAGCTGTTCTGTGCATTGTCAGCCCCTGAGGTCATCCCCTGAGCTGTGCCACGAGTCCTCAGTGATGGGCCTTGCACAGGGAGCAGCTGCTCTGGAGAATCCGTGGTCTGGGGAGCAGCTCGTGGCCCCCATGCTGAGCTGCCTGCACATTGTGTCCCAGGATGATGCCCCCTCGGAGCGGTCCCAGCGCAGCACGCTCAGCAGCACCTGCGCAGCCTGCCAGCAGCACGTCCACCTGGTGCAGCGCTACCTGGCCGAGGGCAAGCTCTACCACCGCCAGTGCTTCAGGTATGTCGTGGCCAGGCCTGCTGGGCAGCCTCTCCCCTCAGCACACTGGGGGTCTGTGGCCTGCTGCACCCCATCTTCAAGTGTCTGCATCCCTGGGCAAAATGGAACAGGAGCAACAGCGCTTGAAATAAAAGTGAAGATGTTCCATTTGCCTGCCAGCCCCCTGTCCCAGAGGACTGACTAGCCCCTTGTGTCCCTGTGCTCCATTCCTATCCTGCTCCCTGCCTCCCTTGCAGACTTGTACTTTCCCCCTTCACTTACTTGGAATCCCAGCCTCTTGAGCTTCTCCCACCTCCATAAAAAAGGATGCTCTGCCTCTTTACCACCTGCCTACCCAGGACCACCCCCCCTTCCCCTTCCACTAAGGTCTGAGCCATGACATCATCCTACAGACCTCTTTCCACCTACACTCCACATCCTCAACTGGATATACAGGCTTCCATGCTGCCTGGGTGGTGCTGAGCTCCCAGGGAGCATGTGGAGAGCTGCAGACTGTTAACAAACTGAGGAATGAGCAGCTCTCTGGTTACTCCCTGATGCAGGTCCTTACCTGCAGCACCTGTGAAATCATCTCACTTTGCTTTCCCTGCTGTGATGATGAAGAAATGAGATCTCTCCCATGGGCCACAGGACAAGGGTTGGCATCTGGTCAGAAACATCAAGCCACTGGGAAGATGTGGGAGGCCTCATTCACCTGCCTAAGCCAGTTGGCAATATGCTGTAGAAACAGTGTCACAGGAGGGCAGCTGAGCTGGGGCCCATCAGGCTTCCCATCTGCAGCTGGGACAAAAGCAGGAATTTTGGGGTGCAGGTGCAACATTCCCTCATGGGCCAGGAATAGGGGAGGTGCCATGTGTGCCATGGCACAGCTCATTGCCCTTCAGACTGAGCAGGGAGACCCCTGTAATTTAATCCCAAATGTTTTGCCTCCTGATTATTTTCTTGTCTATTTTCTGTTCTGTTTTTTTTTTTTTTTCCTGTGCTGATTCATGGACAGTATTTGGTCAGAAATGTCCTGTGGCAGTGGTTCCCATGGGCTGATGGAGATAAACCCAAAGCAAACTGCTTTCTCCCCTTTCCACCTCCTCATTTCATCCTACCCCTTCTCTCTAGAGTCCCTATGTCCTCACACTTGTGCTCTCCATTCCAAAGGAAATCCCAGTCAACCGGATGCCCAGAGCAGAATTCCTTGCCAAAATTATCTGCTGGCAGTGTAGGGCAGCCAGCTGCTGCAAGCACCAGGTATTCAGACAAGAAGGAACAAGCTTGGTTTTCATGGGAGTGCTTGATCAGCCCCTTGCCTTTGGCTGTCTTTCATGTATGCTATCCACCTCCCTTCCCAGGTGGAGAAGGACTGACTTGGTTGCCAGTGCTTTGTATCATGCTTGCGCCTGGAGGGCTTCATTAGGAAGCATTCAGAGGCTCAGTAGGGGAAGAGTGGATGATCCAAGGAGATGTGGCAGACAGCAAAGGACAGGGAAGCTATTAGCCCAATTTCAACAGGCAAGGCAGTGTGTAAAAGGCAGTGTGTAAGAGTGGCGCTGCTGCCTAAGGCCCTTGTCCTTCCAGCCAAATGCTGTGGCCCAGCGGGATGCCATGGTCAGCATTACTGAGGCTGAGCATGAGACCAGGCCAGGCTTGTGTGTTCCTTCTGAATACTCTGGAAGCCTCCAACAGAGTAATTTCCTGAGTAGAAATTGATGTAATTTTATTTAATAATCAGCACTGGGGAGCGGTTGTTTTACAAACAAATGTGTCTGACAGCTCTTTCACATGCCAGGACCCTTGGCCCCTGCAAGGCAGCTCGTAGCCTCCCTGTGCCAGTTCTGAACCAGCTGCTCCCTAATTCCAGTTGATATTCACTGTTTCATATCTGTGAATGGTTGATCCCTCTCCCCATTCCAAGTGTGGAAACCACACCATGTCCAAATACCAACTGTCACCCTTCCACACCTATTCAATCCTTTCTGAGATGAAGGAAGAACCCAAATGCATGCAGTATTTGAGTTGTGAGCTTGCCATGGGGTCCTACAGTGGCCTGGTTACATTTCTCTACTTTTCTTCTTTTCCAAATGACTTCCCCAAGGGCACTCTAGGATTTAATAGCAAGGGTAAGAACTAACTCTGTCCCTACAAGGGTCTTCCAGGTGTGTTGCCTTCTGTGAGGGGCAGGGTAGCATCCCCCATCTCATGGTGCTCTCTCTTCTCACTGGCAGGTGTAAGGAATGCTCCAGCACGCTGCTCCCGGGGTCATACAAGCCTGGGTCAGAGGCAGGGACGTTTGTCTGCACGCAGCATCGTGGTAAATTGGCCGTGAGCGGGAAGGCAGAGAGGAGACCCAGCCTAGACCGACAGTCACCAGAGCTAAGAACTGAGACTGGGGCTGACAGCATGGGAGAAAATGCCCTCCAGGCAGGAGCAGAGGTGGGGAAGGATGATGGTGACTCCCAGGAGAGTGTGGCAGAGACCTCTACGCCTGCAGAGGGCCTTGCTGGCCCAGCAGAGAAGGACAGCACAGCCAGCAAAGCAGAGACACCCACACCTGCTCATGCTGGCTGTGGGGCATCTGTCTCCCAAACTCCTCCCAGGCCTCCAATCCCCAGCAAGCCTGCAGGGCTCACCCAGGACAAAGCCAGCTCGCTGGATGGACGGCACAGAGACTCACGTCCCACCCCAGCCCCAAGGAAGGCCACCGATGCGTCTGCCCTCTCCCCTTCAACTTCCCACCCTGTCCCCCGGCCCAGGTCCACTCTGCCAGGCGAGGGCAGCGAGTGTGGGCCTGGCATGGTGAACGGTAAGAGGGCGGGGTGGTGGCAGGAGTTACCCTCCACATCCTCAGTGGCTGAGGTGCTTGACTGCAGGATGGCTGAGTTCCCTTCCTTCTCTGCAGCCTGACACTCTTCTGCCTCTGAATAAATCTTGGGCTCAGACACCAGGTCTTTGATTGTCAGCAATTGCCAGCCATCCCCATAGCAAGGAGAGCAGTACTATTTTTCCTGCCTGTCTGCTCCCTTGTACTTCTCCAGAGCTCTCTCACACAGCAAGCCAGTGTGGAGGGAAGTTGGTAGAGCTGGAGGAGTTTGCAGGTGCAGGAACAGAGGGGCATGTCAGTTGTCCAGGTGCAGCTCCCAGGGCAAAGTGGGGAGAAAAAGGCAAAGGGGATGTTTGGAGTTAGCTGGCTGCATCAACTGTGGGAGAAATACCATGGGGTCTTCAGTGAGTGGGAATAGCCATCTTCCTGTGGGAAGGTATCTAAGGTGCCTCATGATGGTTTAACCTCTTTCTTCATGTCTTTTTGGTGCTGTGACAGTCTGACTCTATGTCTTTCTAGGTCGGGTACCTGAAACAAGCCCCCCTATCCCAAAACCTCGAGGGAGACCCTGCTCCTCTGATCGGTACGTCCCTCTGATAGAACTCCATAGCGATGTGGGGCTATGGGGACAGCACAGCTGTAGTCTTCTCTCCCACCTCCATCAGCTCCTGCTCTTAGGAGGATGTAGGCTTTGACCTATTTTCCAGTAGATGCCAGCCCAGCATGGTCAGGCTGACAGTGTTCATCCGTACCTCCCAGGGCATTTTTCTCTTATTGTAAAGAGTTTGAGAGCTTCAGAAAGGTGTTTCTGTGACACTGGCAGATTGCCAAATGCCTTCTGAAATGGCCCTGCTTGTGGGTGCTGAGAAGGGGACATTTGTCTGCCTTGTGGAGGGTTTGTCCTGAGAAAGGTGGGAAGACCAACTATGCCCATAAAGCTCAGCCTTTACCACTGCTTAGCAGACGGAGGCTGTCATATTCTGACACCAAAACACTGGGCCCAGCAGGCAAGTCAGGCAGGCTGTGTTTCCCTAAGGCCTGTAGGTTTGCCCACAGAGAGTGTGACACTGTGTCTGGGGAAGCCTAGGGCCATCCTTGGATGAAAAAGCTGCTTCTGCACAGGAGACATCCTGCTCCATCTTTCCTTTCCCCCAAGGGCAAAGTCCCTCTCCAGTGCCTTGCCACCCCATCTTGACTCTGCCATCTCGATTTCTCTTTCTCTTCTACCAGTGGAGGAGCGGCTGCAAGAGCCAAGGACCCACCATGGATGGCCTTAGTGCAAGCAGAGCCCAAGAAGAAGCCAGCTCCCCCTCCTCCCCCAGGCAACAGCCATGAGACTCCAAGTAGGACTTCAGAGGAGGAGGATGGAGAGGAGGTGGGGAAAGCCAGGAGTGAGGAGAGCAGGTCTGATACCACAGAGCCCAAACCGTACAATCCCTTTGAGGAAGAGGATGAGGAGGAAGTGGAAAGTGCTGACACCCAAAAGAGCACACCTGAGCAGGAGCAGAGCGAGACTGCTGCCAAACCTCTTCACCCCTGGTATGGCATCACTCCTACCAGCAGTCCAAAGGCAAAGAAGCGGCCAGCTCCACGAGCCCCCAATGCTTCCCCGCTAGGTGAGCTTCCTCCCGCTCCCTTATCCCTCCTCTGCAGCCCCTGTGCATCCCCCTAGAGGTTATCCTTTCCCAAGTGCCTCTGCATCACCCTGGCAGGCCAGTGATGGTTGCATTAGTTTGCGTTAACCATGTCCTCTCTACCCACTGGAGCACAGCATCTACAGGCAAGATTTTATGCTGACCCTTGTGTCCAGTGTATGCCACCCTCCCCTTCTGTCCTGGCTGTCCCTTCATTCCTCCCTGAGTTCTCCCTTTACTTTGCAGCCCACCACCCCATCTCCAGGCTGTCACACTCTGAGCCATCATCCTCCACCCCCTCTCCAGCCCTCAGCCTCGAGAGCATCAACTCTGAGAGTTCAGCCAAGGTGCTGGGAGACACCGATGAGGCCTCAGTGCCCAAAAGCTCCTCCGAGCCCACTGTGCACATGCCAACAGCTGCCAAGACTTCCAGCACTGATGCACCGCTGGCCAGCGTCTCCTGCAGTGAAATCCCTGCTGTCCCAGCCAGCCTCTCCACCAAATCCTCCTTCTCCTCCTCCAGCGAGCTGGCCAGCCTCAGTGGGGAGACACAGCCCAACACCCTGCACACCAGCAGGAGTGGCAGCCTAAAGACCAGCCCCAGCCGGCTGCCCCCCAAGCCTCCAGCTGGGGCTAGCCCTACACCCATCCTCTTGGCTTCAGATGGGGGTGCTGGGAGCCCCAAGACATCTTCCTCACCCAAACCACAGCTGAAGGTGAGATGATGACCTTCTCCCCATCCAGATCACAGGGCTTTTCTTCCCCATCCATCACTTGGTTACAGGGGATCTGTAGGTCCAGGCTTGCCCCTTTGGTAGGCTTGATGTGTGTCCCCCTGCAAGCAAGCTTCAGGCCTGTGTTAAATGCTGGCTCTGCTTGTACTCTGCTTGTACCATGTGCTAGAGAAGAGGCAGGATGTCATGTAGTCTGAGCAAATAGGAAGGGAACCATGAAGGAAAATGTTTCAGCATGCTTGTGAGAGAGAGGCTGGGAAACTGATGTCAAACAGGAGCACAGTTATTTTTTTGACTAGGTGCTTGTGGAAATGAGTGCTGTGTTCCTCCTTTAGGAGGCTCTGGGGCGGGACAAACCCTAGTACTGCCCTGTCTGCTCATTCCCACCTGTCCACCTGTTGGGATCCCTACCCTTCCCTGGATGCTCATGTATCTGCTTTTGTCCACCCTCTCCAGTCTTCCTGCAAAGAGAACCCTTTCAATCGGAAGCCATCACCTGCTGCCTCTCCCTCGGCAAAGAAACCTCCCAAGGGCACCAAGCCTGTGCGTCCTCCTGCGCCAGGCCACGGCTTCCCACTGATCAAACGCAAGGTAAAAGGGCCCTGGGGAGCAAGGAGGGAAAAGCCAGCTCTGTGCTATCCCCCAGGGCTGTAGCAGTCTGCAGGCACCCTGCTGAGGCATGTGTGGGCAGGGATTACAGCAGGTGGCTGTGGCTGGAGAGGAGGGTGTATAGGCTACACCTTGTTCATGAAAGCACCATCATCTTCCTTTACTCCAAGTGGAGTGGGATGAGGATTTCAGATCCACACTTCAATGGAATATTCTGTTGACCCCCTGCCTTTGCTAGTGTTGACCAAGCTGTGGATTACCCCTGGAAACTGGAGTGTGGTGGTAATGAAAGTGTCTGATTTATGGTTTGGCAGGTGCAGACAGATCAGTACATCCCTGAGGAAGACATCTATGGGGAGATGGATGCCATTGAGCATCAGCTGGATGAGCTGGAGCACCGTGGGGTGGCCTTGGAGGAAAAACTGCGCAGTGCTGAGAATGGTGTGTGGGTTGGGCTGTCTGTGGGTGTGGGGCAGGACAGACCCTAGGGCTATCCTCTCTCCAGCCAAGGAAATAGCAACAGTGACTTCTTCCCTGCTGATGCTGGGGTTGGAAGAGCACAAGAGGCTGTGCTGGCCTCCAAGATTGGTCACAACCTTACCCTGAACATGGAGATGTCCCTAGAATGGAAACAGGTGGGAGAAGATATAGGATCTCTTTGGGCCTCAGAAAGAGGCTGAGGTTGGGTTGGCTGTAGCCCAGTGCCTCTCCCCTGGCTAGGCAGAGCCCAGCCTGTTGCATGGTGATGGGATCCACCAGGGCTGGGAATGGCTCTGAACTGTCCCTTTGCTTGGCAGACAACCCTGAGGACAGCCTGCTTGTGGACTGGTTCAAACTCATCCATGAGAAGCACATGCTGGTGCGCCACGAGTCAGAGCTCATCTACATGTAAGTGTGCAGGTGTGTGGAGAGGCACTGACACTCTTGGGGAACCTTTCTCAGCCCTCCTGAAATGGTGCTTCCAGGGGAGATCCAGACAGGGTCTCCTTGCCTAAAAAGGGAGGAAGTAAGGGCAAGCAAATCTGTCCAGATGCACTGAGAACTGACCCACGGTGTGTCACCAGAGCCTCTGCAGCATCTACTCCAGGAAGGCCTTGAGCAGTCAGGGCTAGTCCTTACTGGTCCTTGGCTCCCTGGCTATACAGAACAAGATCAGCATCTTGATGGTTCTTTCCAAGCTCACCCTGTACTTTGGGATAATGTTCCACCTCTCTGGAACCTTGCAGTGCTTCCCAGCATTTCCCCCTTCCTTTGCAGCTTCAAGCAGCAGAACCTGGAGCAGCGGCAGTCGGACGTGGAGTATGAACTGCGGTGCCTCCTCAACAAGCCAGGTAAAGCACCACTCTGGGTGTGCTTACCCCTTTTTTCATAGAATCATAGAATATATTGAGTTGGAAGGGACCCACAGGGATCATTTTTCCTCTGGGAATCATCTCCCTTCTCTCTAGGTGGATCTCAGGTGAAGAGAGGCAGATCTGTAGGGATGCTAATGCAATCAGCTGGCTCTAGAGGCTGTATCCCATCTCAATGTATGTCCCAGTCTTGTTCAGGGATGTGCTCTTTTTGTCCCCAGGGACTGCCTCATGCAGGGCTCTATCCCCATAGCACTGCTAGCCCAACTGGCCCTGTAACATGGCAGGGTAGAGGGGATTGTGCTGGAGATCTCTGCCCCAAAGCCCTGAATGTCAGTGCTCCTTCAGCCATGTAACTGCCTGTCCTTCCCTGGGGTTTGGCTGGGTAGAGAAGGACTGGACCGATGAGGATCGAGGGAGGGAGAAGGTGCTGATGCAGGAGCTGGTGACCATCATTGAGCAGAGGAACGCCATTGTGAACTGCCTGGACGAGGACCGGCAGAGGTGAGTGAGGAATGGGGTGAGCTGGGGGAGAAGGGAAAAGCACAGCCTGTCTGACTCAGTGCCACATGAGTGCCTTGTGGGGGTGTCCCAAGATGTCCACGTTGCTGATGTCTTTCCCAGGCTTCCCAATCCTTGTCTCTTTGAATGCTTTGTGTGGGAAAGACAGGACAGCACATGCAGCCTGTGGGAATTATCCTGCTGGTTGCAAATGCTCACAAGACAGTGATGGATCTGCCCCTCTATGGCTTCTAAGTAGGAGGCTTTCTAGCCTTAAACAATACAGAAGCTGTTTTCAGGGCTGAATTCCTGACCTCTTTCCCATTCTTTCTTTCAGAGAAGAGGAGGAGGATAAAATGTTGGAAGCCATGATTAAAAGGAAAGGTAAGAAACAAATGGGAAGCTTTTTGGAGTGATGTTTTCACTGCTGACCCCAGTAAGGGGCAGCACGAGCCATTTGTGAAATTGTGTGTAGAAGAGATTGAATCTACTCCGTGTAGACTGGAGAGACTTTCCTGTAGGGCCAATAAAGTTACAGGCACAGTTGTGCTGCACACCCCCATTTATCAGAGAAAGTGTGCATGCAGTGGAGGGCTTTGATTAGCGGTTGTCAGCTTTGCCCATTGTCTCGTAAATGTCTGTACAACTATTGACATCCCACAGTAACAATCTCCCTTTGCAACCCCAGAATTTCATAAGGAGACGGAGACAGAGAGCAAGAAGAAAGGCAAATTCAAGCCCATGAAGGTGCTTAAGCTGCTGGGCAACAAGCACGACTCCAAGAGCAAGTCACCCAAGGAGAAAAGCTAGAGCAGGGGAACACCAGCAGTGGGAGGGAACCCCGACTCACCTCTCCCTGGCCCTGGCTCGCCTCTCCCCCTGCTCCCTCCCCAGGCACCCGAGCTGCCACCCCAGGGAGATGGCAGCCCTCAGCCCAGAGCGGGTGAGAATGACCAAAGCCCTCCCCTTCCCGAGGCTGTGGGGGAGCATGACCATACCCTTCGTGAAGCCTTGTTAACAAAGCGAGGAGAAGACGGATTTGCTTTTCAGATACGTTCCCCAATTGTGTGCTCTTATCATTAACTGAGAACAACAAAGGAGTTTCGTGTTTGTGGAAAACTTGCACTAACTGCACCCCGTCCCTTCTCCCACCCCTAACTGTGACAGTTCCATGTGCCTCTGACTTCTGCCAGGAGGGGACTGGGCCTCCCTGTCCCTCCCTGCCTGCCCACTCTTGTCCCTTTTCTGTCCCATTTTTAACTTCAGGAGAAAACTGACATTAGAATCAGGATCCTTTGGGTTTTACTGGCCTAGACTAAAAGGTTAAGAAAATACTCCTGCATCACAAGGCTCTAGAGCCATGGCCAATAAAGCAACTGGTGCCCTATTTATTTTGAGCCGTCCCCTCCCTCGAGTGCCAGGGGTGGGTGGGCTCCATCCCAAGGCTGAGAGGACCCAAGGGGATGGCATACAGCTGCTAGGATGTAGCTCACGTGCCCTACTCAGGAACCCCACTGCTGCTAAACACTGCTGACTCTGCTGCCTTCCTGGGGAGGGAGGACCTGTTCCTTTTCCAGGCAAGGGCAGAAAAGCTCAAGATTGAGTGAGTGCTGGTGAGGGGCACTAAGCTTGTGTCCCTGCTCACCAGTGCCAGCCACCCTTGAGCGGCAGGGGAGAGAGGCGCGGTCACAACTGACCTTTACCCAGCTTCATCTGTGTATTCTTTAAAAGTGTGCAGATGTGGCTGATTATTTTTTACACCTCCTTTACTAGATGAATTCAAACCTATCCTAAAACTTTAAACCCCGTATTTTATTTGTCATGTGTGTGCGTGTGTGTACATCAGAGGAGGGAATGTGTTCTTCCAACCATCCCTTCTTCCTTCCATTTTTGTTTCCTGCCTTCACTTCCAAGATGATGAGTTATTTATTGAATTATTGGATCACTCTGAATTAGAGTTTCATGGGTGTTTGGTTGGTCAGCTGCTCATCATGCCTTCTCATTAGCAAATTAGACATAACCAGCCCTGAGCCATCTGCTGCAGTCTCTCCTAAAAACCCATCAGGCTTTAGCCAAAATACTTTCGGAGCAGTGCCTTGCAAGGTGACTGGTGTAGCATTCTGGAGAGGGATCCTCATTTCCCAAAACCAGAGGGACCTGAGCCCCTCCTCAATCCCAGGATGGCCCCTATGGCTGGGAGCTGGCCAGCTCAGCCCTGTGCTGGTAATGCCATCTCACCCTTGCCATACCCAGCAGGCTGATGAGGAACAGTGGGAGGAGGAGGGGAGATCCCAAAGCACAACTCTTCTCCAAGGAGAAACAAATCTGCTTTAGAGCCTGCTGTCACATCACTGTTGCCAAAGGCCATTGGGATTACTGCAGCCTGACACCCCTTGGCCCTGTGCCCAGTCAGAAATTTGATTTGTAAATTATACTGTACTAACACCACGACTTCCATTCACCTGAACAGAAATAAAAGATACATTGGATTTAAAAAATGATTGTGGATTAGGTTTCTGATTCCTTTGTGCACTTGTGCTGTCCCAGGGCCAGGGCATGCTGCCTGGCTTTGGAAAGTGGCTGAGTATTGCTAAGAAGCAGAGGATGAGATGTTAAGGAAATTGGAAACTGGATGTTATGCTGGGATTTCCACAGGAAAAGGGGGACATCATGCTTCAGCCTGCTGGAGGACAGAGGTGCGGGTATTTATGGGTGAGCAAACAGCCATTTCCAGTCTCTATGGGAACAGACTGGCTATTCTGCATACCATGCTTTCAGGAACCAAAAAATCACAGCAAGTCCACAGCAAAGAGCAGCAGCCACTGGGGTGAAATTCCCTGTCCCTGCTTAGCACAGCTGTGTTCCTGAGCCCCTGCCCAGTGGGCTGCCACCAGAGGTTTGCTGATGCTGCAGGTCACAGTCACAGTGACCTGCAGCAATGCCAAGGGCTTGTGATTGCACAAGGCTGTGCAGCTGCATTTCCTCCAGAGGCATTCCTGGCATCACAGGGCCAGGAGCGAGCAGGTTACAGGTGTGGTGGCAGTGTGTGTTACCATCATGCTGTCATGAGAAACCTCCACCTCTGGGTAGATGGGAAGGAATGACATTTCTGTGGATGGATTGCTGAGGCACTGCAGAGGAAAAAGAAGGTTCTGCTTTGTCATATTTTGAGAGCTGTTGCTATGTGTTTTCATGTCTTTAGTATTATTGAGCAAGAAGGGATCCAGTGTGTGGGAAGGATTTTACAACTTCTGTCGCTGTGTATGTACAAATTGGTCCCGCCTTCTAGTTTCAGGCAACAGATTGCGCTGCCCCCTCTTTGGAAACAGACACAGACCAACCTCCGATGCCCAGAGTCTGGGAAGAATAGGTGGGAACAAATTGCACCTGTGTTTTGCCCTTGGCCTAGTCTTGGAGATTGGATTTGTTCCCAACAGGGAAGGCTTTTGTCATGATATTTCTCATTTCCTCACTTCTCTTCTTGTCAATGATCTCCATCTCATGCAATTTCTGCAAAGTAGAAAGGGGGAGAGCTGAGCAGGGACAAAGCCAGCAGCTTTTTTTTTCCTTCTCTTGCCAATCTCAAGAATAAAAACTCTGTTTCCCTGATTAAGTTACAAGCAGAGATGTAAAGAAAGCTGGAAAACCGCTATCCACCATTCCCCAAATTCACGCCTCAGCTGTGCCATGAAGGGAAGCAGCTCTTTGCCCCCTTCCCTGCTCAGATATCAGAGAAGACTCTGCTTTATGATCTCTGACACACGGGATTCCCTTCATGCACTGTTCAGCCAAGGCCCTTGCATACCTGTGAGATTTCAGTGAGGACGATGCCTTGATACTTCTTGCCCTGTCCTAGAGCTTCCATCTCTTCCAGGAATTCCCTCCTCTCTTGAATTTCATTCATCACTGGTGGATAAGAGAAAGAACTGTGGAAACAGCATGCAGCCAAAAGGCAAGAAAACACATTTCTGTCTAGATCTGAACCCCCAATTTCCTAAAGTTATGCTTGAACAGCAGTCCCATCAAGGCAGGGTGATATCTGCTGTAACACTGACCTTACCCAACATGTCATCACAACTACCTCAGTAGTCCCTTACACAATGGATAGGTCCCCTCTGCCCAACTTCTTACCACTCCCTGACTCCCAGGAACAGCAGTTTTCTAGTTTTCTTTATGTAGACAATTCTCTTTTGCTTGTGGGCAATTTAACCAGTCTGTGGATGGAGACAGAACCTGCTGTTGAGGTTCATTAGTTGACATGTGTCACCCAGTGACTGCAACCATCCAAGACCAGGCATGGATCACCAGCTGCTGCTTTGCAGCACAGACCTGTAGCCAGCTGATCCAAATCCTGACACAGATGTGTCAAGGACAAGTGCTGGAGGCTACCAAGCATGTGTAAAATCAGCTGCACTGGCTCCCTGCAGCAGGGAGTATCCCTTCTGTACGTATTATTCTAGCAATGCCCATCTTTGTGCTGCCCTGGCTGGCAAAGGGCTGGCAGGGCTGTACACACACACACTGAAGATTGAAGCACAGAGAGGTATTAGGCAGGGTTTTGGCATCCCAGTATACACTGCAGGCCAAGTCTTTCACTGCTTCAAATTCTGCTTGATATTCAAGCTTTGCTAGTAAAACTGCTGTGATCCTGGAGTGGAACAGCCCAAACTGTGGTCAGGCTATCAAGTGACCTGGTCTACATTGAGTCATGCTTGCTGGGAAAAGGACCAGCAGTACCTGAGCTTGCTTCCCAGGTATCCCTGCAAATCCCTAGGCTATTCCCCTGCCAGCAGGGTGCATTTGGTGTGGGCAGCCCATCTGCCAGCAAACCTCGTCAGTATAAGCTCTGTGAGGATGGCTGGATCAGAGTGTCACAGCAGTGAGTCCTTTCTCTTGGAGACTGGCCTTTGTGGCTCCTCCTGTAATGGGCTTCAGGTTACTGGCAACACAGCCTGCCACTCCAGCTCTAGGAGGGAGCTGGCTTCCCAGGTTTCCTGTCTGCCTCCCTCCTGGGGACATGAAGACGTACATTCTTCAAACCGGTCAGGCTCAGCTATCTCCTCTTCCTTCTTCCGAACGAACACCTGCTCCACCTTGTCCTCCACCTCATCCTTCCCTGATGCTAAAATGTTCTGAAGTCTTCTCTTCTCCTTTTCCAAATCTCCTGTAAATGCCAAAGGAAAAACCATTATTATCAGCACGTCTCCTCATGGGGGAGCCTGACCACACTGCTTCCCTGCTAACTGCCAGAGGAAGTGTTTCATTAACATCAGTCCATCCCTGGACTTGTGCAAGCACCACACGGGTGTACAGAGCCCACCAAAACCAACATCAGAGGTGTGGTTCACATTTATGTGCTAAAAAATCATGTAGTGCCCCGTCCTTACTCAGGGACTCTCCAGGTCCCTATCACCTGTCACCCCCCAGCTGGCAGGCAGAAGTCAGTGAACACTTACAGCAGATGTTCCCTCAGAGATGCATTTCTGAAGCATCTTTGCAGACTGAGAGCATGAGGACGTGGAGCAATTCAGATACACTGCCACTGCTGAGATTGAGGCAGGGGAGGGACAGAAGGGGAAGAGAGGCTCCAGGCATCACCATGTATTTATTAGAAATGTTTGTTGACTTACGTGTGGGCTGTGGCTTGAATTTCTCCCGTGTGCAGGCATCCCCTGCCTGGCAGACCCTGGCAGGTCGGAGAAGCGGTCTAGCTGGAAGCCTGTGTGGCTGACAGGCTGCTGGGTAGGAAACAGGCACTGGCTGTTTGCTGGATGGGGGGTATCTCTGAAGGGGCAGGGCATCTCCGCCTGGGGAGAACCAAAAATAACAGCAAATCAGGCAGGGGGGACTCTGAACGCATGGCTCTGGGCCATGGCCAGCAGATCTACCTGTTGATCTATAGCAGCATCACAAACGAAGACCCCAGTGCCCCAGATGTCTCACCCTGGTCACTGGGCACGACAGACTGCGGTTCAAGTCACACCATTACGCCTTGTTTCCTGGGTGACCCGTGGGGACAGCTCTCCCGTTTGTCCCCATGTATCAGCAGCCGCTGTGCTGCTGGTTTAAAGCACTTGCCCGTCCGAGCAGGCTCTGGGCGAATGCCGAGATGCAAAAGCTCCTCACCACAGCACAGCAGCGGGTAGGAGAGCCAGGGAGCCTCACTCACGTTTCACATAGTCCATCAGGTATCGCTTCTGGGAATGCGTCATCTGCAACTCCTCCATCATCCCTGACAAACACAACGTGTCGATGAAGAGGCACAGAGCCGGGCTGGGGAACCCGCCCTAGGGTCCCGTCCCCTCACAACCCCAACCCGAAAGGGAAGATGCGGGTTTGGGGGACTCCAGCCGGGGCGGCGACACCAGCGACGGGCCCGCCGGTTGCCGGACCGCGGTGGGACGCTCTGCCTCGGGGCGAGGCACGGTGGGCGGGACCCCGGCGCCCCGAGCAGCTGAGCCCGGCCCCGGCCCGCTCCGCCGTTACCTCTCACTAACTCCCGCGTGCCTGTGCTGTACCGGGCCGGCCTGCCCGCCGCCGAGACCTCGCCGCGGCCCGGGGTCCCTGCCGCCTCCATCGCGACGGGCGGCCACCGGGCGGGACGAGGGGCGCGGGAACGGGGAAGAGGCGGCGGTCGCCATGGAAACGGCTCGGGAGAACTTCCGGTAGCGTCGCGGCAACGGCCGGAAGGCGCTCCCGGAAGCGCGGGTCAGGAGGCGCCCGGCGGGCAACATGTCCGACAACGAGGACAAGTGAGAGCGGGCGGCCGAGGGGAGGGAGGGAGGGAAGGCGGCGGGCGGGTCGGGTGGGGGTGGCCCGGCCACAAGTACGACGCCTGTGTCTATCCCGCAGCTTTGACGGGGATGACTTCGACGATGTGGAGGAGGATGAGGGCCTGGAGGACCTGGAGAACGCGGAGGAGGTGGGTGCCCCGTGCGCCGCCCGCAGGGCCGCGTCGCAGCCTGGCTGGGCGGTTGCTGTGGCTGGGGAGGCCTCAGTGGCTCCCCCCACACCTCAGGGCCTCAGCGGGTGCGGCTGAGCAGCGGCGCGGGTCTGTTTCCACCAGGAGGGACAGGAGAACGTGGAGATTCTGCCCTCGGGAGAGCGGCAGCAGGCGAACCAGAAACGGATCACGACCCCCTACATGACCAAGTACGAGCGAGCTAGAGTCCTGGGCACTCGTGCCCTGCAGATAGCGTGAGTATTGCCCACTGTGTCCCCAGCATTGCTGCAGCTGTGCCTCCCTTACACTGATTAGTGCTTTCCTCTTCCCGTAAAAATTCCCAGATCTTCTGAATCCTCTGCATGACTGCTGAGCTTGCATGTCACCCTCTGGTCAACCTGAAGCTGACTCTTTATTGCACCTGAAGTCTGTGTGTCTCTCCTTGCCTCAAACTGTGCTACTTGTGCATAAAGAGGGAGCATTTAGTAGCCACAAAGAGTTTTCCTAGATCACAGACAAAATTACTAGGGAATGGGACAAGACAGTTCTGGTTTCTGTCTTTCCTCCAGAGAGTCAGCATGGACTTGAAAGTTCATAACTGGTTTGTGAAAGGTAATGTTGGAGAGAGAGATGCTTCAAAACTGCTTCAGTTGATACCACAGGGCTGTAGGAATTGGGAGTGAAGAAACCAACCTGAAATTTGTTCTAAATGCAGTTGCATTGTGGGTAGCTGTAAGGTTTTTGAAGTATTTGCAATA
This sequence comes from Anomalospiza imberbis, assembly GCF_031753505.1. NCBI lineage: Eukaryota > Metazoa > Chordata > Aves > Passeriformes > Viduidae > Anomalospiza > Anomalospiza imberbis. Next base: position 60,769,422 of record NC_089685.1, read on the forward strand.
AAAAGGCCTTATTTATAATAGACAATAACATTTTGAACTTACTTTAAGTGCTGTCAAGGCTGGCTGCTCTTAATCCAATTGCCTTTTTAGATTTGTTTTCATAATAAATATTAAAAAATGTTGTACTTTTTGAAAATCTACCTTCTGAGAGAGATTGTTAGACAGTGGCAAGGGTTTGAATTTCATCTTGGTTATATCCACCTTCATAATGAGACTTCTCTTGTGCATCGTTTAGAAGCTCACAGGCAGGCAAGCTGTTCTTTGCACAGCCTGTGAAGCTGTTTTATGCATGTTCTTTCAGTTGGTGAGAGGCAAGAAAAATGGGGGGAGATAAGATAGGCCCGTGCCAGGCCTTTAATCCAAAACACTCTGGCACCTGGTTCTGCTTCACCTGCATCTTCTACTTCCAGTGCTGATCCCAGACCAGCAGCAGCTCCCATGGCCTTACCCACACATAACGTGAGCTTTCTCTGCCATCACTGTCCAGGGGATGGGTGTAGTCACAAATCCTTTGCAAAATGCTGAGTTTTTTCTTCCGAGAGGTAAAATGCCCTTTAAATCCAGCCCTTCTCTTCCCCTGCTCAAAGCCTGGAAGCTGTGAGCAAGTCAGAATATAAGAGATGTGTTGGGGTTGTAGAACTCATTTGACAACAATTCCAGCTTTTTCATTAGATTCATTTAGAAGCGTTCTTTTCTACATGTTTAAGTACAGCAGAGGGCGACTAGGAGAGTGTGGATTTGACCAGTCCTTGAGCACGGGCTGGTTAGCAGAGCCCTAGGGATGGGACAGGAAGAACACTGAAGTAAAAGTTTGGTCTGTAACCATCTGGGAGAATTTTCTTCTTCAAGTGTACAACAGAGCAAATCAGTTTTGCCAGGATGGTGTCCCACCCCCCTACTTTGTTGGCTGTTGTAGAGATGACGCAGGTAGGCAGGTGTTTAGCTCTTCCCTCTCTGTGTTTTTGCTCAAGTGGCTGTTGATGTTTTTCCTAGGATGTGTGCCCCTGTGATGGTGGAGCTGGAAGGAGAGACAGACCCCTTGCTCATTGCCATGAAAGAACTCAAGTAAGTCACAGATTTTGTACTGATTTCTGTAAAGCCAGCAGTCCTCTCCTCATCCCAACATTTAGCAGTTTGTTCTAAGACAGCCTTGTCTTCCATCAATAACAGTGAGCACTATAGTTGCCTTTTCCTTTTTTCACCTTGGAGTTTCTCCACAGCTGCTCTCTCCCAAACTAGTTGCTCCTGCAAAAAATACTGATGATTAGAAGTGCTCTGGAACTCTTCTACTTCACATTCCCAGTATTCTTATTTCTGTGATGGGATCCCAAGGTCCTCATCTTTCGGGAATTGATTTAATTTCCCAAATGGAATTGTTTCAAAGCAGCCATCTGAACAGACCTGTGTTCAAATGAAGTGCTAGCAAAAATTAAAGTAAGGGTCAGGCTGATGAGAATGTTTGTTTCCTGCACCCTTGCATGCTTGGCTTCTTGTCCTTTCCCCCTGCTTACAGAAAAGTGAATAAATCCTTTGTGACTGCATCAGAGGCAGCTTTTGGATGACCACTTGCAGGCCCACTTTTCCACAGCAGAGCTCCCTGCTGTCCCACAGTTTTCCTGCACAGTCCAGGTCACATGCAAGCAGCTGGACTCTGTTACTGATTAGATCCCTGGCCTTGAACAAAATTGTCCCCGTGCTTCCCCAATTTCTCAGTGCATGGAAGCTGCTCTTGCAGATTTTTTATCTATGACAGCTCCCTTTGCCATTGCTGAAAGCACTTTAGGTCATATTCCTGTCAGATCTCCAGGCTCAGACTGAGTTGCTTCTGGTCACTGCCTGTGTGTGAGTTCTGGAAAGTAAGTCAGGGTGGTGCGTCCTATTCTGTGCCAAAATACAGTTGTAATTCTTGGCACTGGGGAGTTACTTTACTACTGGAAAAACAACCTCCCTGAATGTAAAGAAGTTGTGTTACTTTTCAAGTCTGATACAGTTAAAACCTGATGACCTGGCTAGATTCCAGACTGTCTGATTATGCTTTGCTGACTTAAATCTGCTTTCATGAAGTTAAATTGTATTCAGCATTTTCTTGCTCTCTAGTCGGAAGCACTGTGAGCAGGTGCTGTGCTCCACCCCAGCTGTAACAGGTTTTGGTACCTGAATAGTCACTGTTTCATGTATCCTTCTTAAAATGTATCTGATGCTCTCAGGATGCAAATTTCTCTGTAAATACCAGTTTGTCCTGGAAGTTCTCAGAATTCTGCCACCTTTTTAGTGTTGTGTGGGGAAAAACCTTCTGTCAAACAAAGAGTGGATTTGTTCTTCAAGTCCCTTGATTTATATTTTTCCCCCTGTATCGAGGTTAGATGCTTGGTGTTGTCTCTTAGTGGGTTCAGACCGCAAGGCTCAATTCTTGCAGGAGCATCAGAGATCTGAGAGGTCTTGGGTGTTCATAGTCTGAGGGTGCTGAGTGCTTTGCATCTACAAATGACAGAATGTTGTTGGGACTTCGCTATATAATATCAAACACTGGCGCTGCACAGCTCTCAGTTAAATCTGATGAGCTTATTGAAGTCACCAAGCACCTCACTTCCATCACCTACTGAAGTGATACAGTGGAGATTCTGACATTTCTGTTCATCTCTCTCTTCCCTTCAGAGCACGCAAGATCCCCATAATCATCCGTCGTTACCTTCCAGATGGGAGCTATGAAGACTGGGGTGTGGATGAGTTAATTATCACAGACTGATCAGATTCCAGCCATTGTTTTTGGTTTTGCATTTCCAGGGTTGTTTCTAATTTTGGGTAGTGTTTGTGTAAATAAATTCTAGATCTCCCTATTTTAAATTAAATGTATTTGGGGTTTTTTGCCCTCTGATTTTCTCTTTCAGTCCTATATGTCTGAGAGATTACTTTCTTAGCTGTCTCCACCAGTCTGGGTATTTTTTTTTTCCTGTATGCCATATACTATATTAATAAGATTAGGGAGCCAAGTGCAATGCTGTTTTTCCACCTTTCTTATGCTGTTGAAGGCCTCATCTTTTAGTTATGCCAAAGTCTGCAGTAACTCCCTCCTCTAGCACTGCTTCTCCCTGGTTACAGGACTGATACCCAATTAAGCTCCTGCTGTACATAAATGCTCTGGCAGGTACTTTGGCTTCAGAAAGACTCCAGCCTTCCACCACTGTCCCTTCTTAAAATAGGAGTGCTGAGACACCTCCATTGCTTCCCCCTAGACAGTTGGGCCTTTGTGCCCTGAACAGGTTGCTGTGGAAACCCCCAATTTCCTCTTTGGCCAGTGCTGACTGTGGGGCTTCTCAGGAGTATCGTAGAGCAGCTCTCATCAAGCCACCTATTGTTTCCCTGCTCCCTTGCTGCTTATCAGAAGTGGGGATCCCCTTTCAGTGGCACTGCCCCAGCCGGAAGCGTGGCCGCCCCTCGCTGTCCCACCAGCTCGGCAGGTGTGGGTTGTTGTTGCACTTGCTCCTGGTGCAGCTGTTCTCTGACACACGGTGGAACCGAGGTCCTGGGGATGGACAGGCCATCTCAGTTGAACATACCCTGATGATTCTTACGGTGGCACAACTGCAGCTAAATCCTAGAGTTCCTTTGATCTGTATTGTGGTGAAAGATCAGTCATCTGTCCCCTTCAGGTACCTGCACTCTCACCTCTGATGTGCTGGGAGGTAATGTGCTTGAGTCAAAAGTTGGGTGGATGCCTTACAATCTGCAAAGGCTTCCAGCCAGCTGCAGATTTTCATCACTTCACCTAGTTTTCATTTCTTGATCTGTGTACTTCAAGGTTCTTTCTCTGCATGCGGAAGATCACTTGATCTGCTTGAGCAGAACACACCAAATTTTCTCAATTATCTTACTAAAAAGAGCTCTCAGAGGTTTTGGTTTTTATTTTTAAAGAGAAGAAGGAGGAAAGCGCACCTTAGCTATGGTTTCTGCCTTATATTTTTTTGTGCTCTGGTCCAGAAATAATATTTCTGACTAGTTCTTATTAAAGCTTGTTCTTATATATATAGTGATCATTCTCCATGCTGTATGTGTGGTCGGTGCCTGCACGTGAGCATCCGTGTCCCAAAGGGAGTTTATACCCACCTGCCTGGGAACTTGGCTCATGTAACCAGCCATGAATGTCATTCTCTTACTGCTCCCTGTAAAAGCACCAGTCTATCCTTCCTTTCTTGGTGTGCACAGGAAGGGCTGGTTTTGGAGGCAATAATGCAAGAGCTGAATGGGTCCCTGGGTGAAATGACAGGTCAAAGGGGATGTGGAGATGTTTGCAGGTGCATGGAGGGGGTTGACTGTGAAGAACGCAAATGCTTCCTGGTCCAGGCCACCCATACCAAGAAAAGGTTAATTTGCAGCACTGTGGCCTTCAGCCTTCTCCCCCCACCCTCCATGGAATCCTTTAATCACGTTGGTGCGGTGAAATTTCAGCCCTGAAATGGTGCCTTTGTGCAATCGTTTTGGCGTCTGCCATGGAGCGCAGGGTCGTTTTCTTGTCCTTTTTTTTATTTTTTTTAAATGGCTTCTTTGTTCCCTACCGGACTCCCCTCCCCAGCCTTGCATCTGTATCAGATACGATTAAAGGGATAGGGAAGGATGCCTGGCCAGCTCCTGCTAGGCTGCTGGAGGAGTGTTTAACCCCTCTGTTACCAGTGGTATTCTCAGTACTCTCTTACTTGCAACAACCCCCCTCTATGAGAGGCTTCCCCTTCCACTGGCGAATGGTTGAGGCAGAGCCCACTCACTTTCCTAATTTGCTTCTTGAAGAGCTGGAGTATTTATGTGATATTAAGAACTTTCTTTTCCCACTCTTCTGTTCATCCATGCTGTGTCACTTCTCTCTCCCACCCCTGTGATCAGCTTTCATACCTCTAATTCCACCATGGCTTCCCTTCCCCCCTGCCTGTGCTCCTGATTGCTCAGCAGTGCCCTTCTGGGCTATTCCCACAGTCTGTGATTTTGGGGTATAGGTTTCTCCTCCTCTCAGTCCTATTTTGCATGGAACTCTTTAGCTGGCATCACTATTATTAGATTAATTAAGCCATCCTGCTGTGGATGTTCTTGGCCCTATACAGAACTTCATCCAAATAGTGCTGTGCTTTTTAAAAAGCTTTGAACATTCCACAGTTCCTAGATGTTCTGCTTACTCTACTCACCTATAAAGTGTTTAGTGAACAGAAACTCACTACTGCATCTGCTCACGTGCACCAGCATTGAAGCATTTTGGAATCAGCTTGTAATTGTTGGGAGTGTCTGTGATAAATGGGGCTCCTACCGTTCTGCCTTGAGAAATGTTCTAGAGTGATACCTGCTTACACTTTTTTCTTTCCAGACAAGTTCAGATACCCTCCCAGGACCTGACTATATACAGAATATCTTCTTCAACAAATGAGGAAGTGTATACATGTATTCTGGAATATACTCTGTGTGTATGAGTGTTTGTGTTTAGGTTCTTGCTTGTGGAAGGCAAGAGGGTGAGGAGTTGAGTTTTTACAGAGAAATTAATGGCTGCTTCCAAAATAGACAAATTTGTGTATGTGGGGAAGTTTTTTTGAAGGTATGTCACCTGCTACCTGGTCATAAGTAACCAAGATGAGAAACCCCACACTTCTAGAGAGCATTAGCAATCACACCAAGAAATTTTTGGGTGAAGCACATGCAAAATAGTACTCTTGATTGTGTGTGCTGTATCTCATATGAAGAACAGAAATCAGTGTTAGTGCTTTTCTCATGGAAAAAATGACTGGAGGTGAGGTGTAAACAGAAGGTGAGTCTCATATCCATGAAGGAGTCTGGACAGCCAGTCAGAATTGTACCTTTGTCCTCTTCCTGAGAGGCAGAGGAGCTGTGCACAGGGTCTGTGTGGTGATGTGTGTGACCCATCATACATATACTGGGGGAAAAAACAAGAGACCTGCAAGGAAGAGGTCAAAGAAACCCAGACATGTGAAAATGAAACTTATAAGTTTATTATTCCATATGCTTAATGCAGAGTTAATGGTGCTAGGATGGCACAGAGACTGAGGAAAGGGAGGTAGGGGAGGAAGGTGCTACTTGCATAAATAAGGGGACAGGGCTGGAAGAGGTTACATGCGTACAGGGAGCAAACATTCTACATGATCTTTTCAGACACCACACGGATAAGTCATCTGTAGCTAAGGGAGGCAGGAAGGGCATCTGACGGTCATATCAACAGAGGAATACAGCAGCACCCATCACAGTCCACATTTAGTTAAAGTCTCTTTCTAGACTGGAATATGCATTGAAAAGTCCCACAGCATGTCTCTGCAATCAGCTACCAGGAATCATCTTTTCCTGTGGCAATTTTTGTGCCAGTTCACTCCCTGGCATGACAAACCACCCCAGTCCTGGAGGTGCCAAAGGAGGAGCAATCAGACTGTCTTCAGATGTTGGGCTGAAAAAAGAGGTTGATCTCTAAGAGATGGTTACTTCCAGTTTGAAACCCAAAGGCAAAGAAGATTACTTTACACCTAAATAGGCTTCTTTCATCATCCAAGATTGGGTCTGTATCTACCTTGCTTAAAGCCACAGGAGTATCTTTCCATTCTCAGCATAGATGTGAGGGAGGTGTTGGCTGACTGGGAGACATGATGGACAAATGAGTTCAGCCTGGGTTTGGAGTGGGAGCTCAAAGAGTACTGGAATCAACTTGGGGTGTTGGCAAGTGCATCGTAGCTTTCTTGGTGGCTCTTCATTTCATGCAGGCACTGTCAGACATGGAATAGCAAGGGCCAGGTTTGCTCATAGGTTGGTTGGGGTTCTGAAGAGATTAGAAGAGACTGGGAGGCCAGAAATGCCAAACATGAATGATACAGAGTAATATTAAAAAAGGAGGATTCACCCATAGCACCGTAATGGTTCATTGGTCCTTCCCCACCTCTTCTCTGCCTTCATATATGAACATGCGTGTGCACACAGGCTGTGATATGAGTAATGCTAAGACTGACCCTGCTGTTCCCAAATCCCATGTACTGTTCAGGCAAGCCTTCAAATCTCCATTCTGGGAAGAGTGTGGGATTAAACAGAGACAGGGTGGTGGGAAGAAAAGCTAGGGTGCAGCTGAGGAAATCAGCAGGGAAACAAGCGTGGTCTTCCAAGGGGTTCAAGATTCATGCACATGTGAATCTTAGGCAGGACTGCTGCACGACGCTGATTGCAAGGAAGCCGGCCATGCCATCCTCCCTACTGCTCCTCCCGTGACACATCCCGAGGCTGAGCGGCTACCCAACACCTGCAGCAGGTGACAAAGTGTTGGCCATTGTGGCCTGTTGGAAACACTTGCAAACTCCCTGGAGCAGTGTGGGAGGGGAAGGAAAGGACAGTCTCTCTCATTGTACCATCCAGGGTGCGCACAACAAAACCCACCATAGACCAGTCACTCCATGTCTAGAATCCTCCTCATCTAGAAGGCCAGTAAGGCATTGCAAGCCAGCCATGTGGCCTGTGTGAAATTGGTAAAGGGCAAAAGGATGATAAACCTTCCTCTAGGTGGGTGTGCCAGCGAGAGCTGGGATCAAGAAAGGCACTTCTGTATGCTTGGTGGGTTCTGGTGGCTGGATGGCACTGAGTGACCTTGGAGTTCGGAGGCTCTCTGCCTGTGCTGATTCTTCGGAGCCTTTCCGTCGCTGCTTCGGTCACTGTTCCCCATTCCCTATGGTCTGGAGAGAGTTGTGTACACGGGCTGTTCCCAATGTGTGGGGCTATGGGACTGTGGCACGGAGGGTGCAGGGTCAGAGATGGCAGTGTAAAGGGGACGTTGGGAAGGTCCCATATAGGAGAAGGCAGAATAGAGGCCAGAGGCTTGGGTGGAATGGCTGTAGTAGGGTCCCGAGGGCTGGTGGTCCGGGTAGTCAAACTGTGGCCTGGAGATGGAGGGGAAGGCTGAGCCGTAGTGGGGCAGACTCAGGGATGTGTAAGCAATCTGGGAAGTGGAGGGCTGGTCAGTGTAATGGCCTCCAGGGGTGGACCCCTCCGTTTTCACCTGGGCCTTTGAGTCCACCACCGATGAGGTGGCAGTGGACAAGGAGACTCCATGCTGCTTGGAGATCCAGGCAGAGTGTCCGCTGGCCGCAGCCAGGGCGCTCCCGAGGCCGTAGCCAGCAGCAGCCGCTGCCGCATAGCCCCCGACATGGCCTGGGTGGCCAGCATGTCCGTTGGGCGGCAGGTATTGATCAAATTCATTGACATCAAAGGTCTCCATGTTGGACATCACCTCATGGCTGATCTCCCCAATGTCCACATTTCCAAAGTCAATGTGTGGCTTTCCCCCTTCCCCCAGGGAACGCCCTTCTCGTTTGGAATCAGCTTTGCCTGCCTGCATCTCGGTCTTAGGGGTGGTAGGAGGTGTTGGGGGCCCATGGCTCTGACCTGCAATGTGAAGAATATTTTGAAAAGGAAAAAGAGAGAAGAGGTGAGTTACAGCTTTATGACTTGCTCTATAGACAACCCATCTCTGTTCTTCCCAGTATGCCAGCAGCTGTCTAGCTGGAGAAAGAAATAGACAAAACCAAATCTCTTTATATCATCTTATGGAAAAAAGGGAGGATGCAATGATACCTTGCCTGACTAGAGGAATGCAAGTGCCTCTGAAACTCAGGCATGTCCCTGTACTGCTGGCACCAGCCGTCTGCTGGGTCATGAGTAAGGTGTGAGCCCCATCACTAAGGCTTTCACCATGATGACTTGCCGTTTTTGAGCTTCTGACTTGGCTGTAGTCTCTCAAGAGATTCACTGAGACCCCAGACTCACCTGAGGAGTGTTCCGGATGACCGTCAGATATGGGCGACCCTTCGCCGGGATGCCTGTGATCCAGGTGGGCATTCTTGTAGTGGGCCTGGATGGCAGCAGCCCCACCAGTCTCCCCTTCTACCTGGCCTTCACCCTCGCCCTGTGTGGCCTTGCCATTTTTCCGCCGGCGGGGCTGGTACTTGTAATCAGGATGGTCCTTCTTGTGCTGCATCCTAAGCCGCTCCGCCTCTTCGATAAAGGGCCGCTTGTCGCTTTCGTTCAATAACCTGCAGAGACCGAGGTGGTAAAGAAGAGAAGAGGGAAAGGAGTGGGGCAGGTCCATCAAAAAACACCTATGCTCAGTATTGTGGGACAGGGTGTGTAAATCCAAGTGCCAGGATGTTGCCCCATGGAGGGTACTTCCCAAAAGAATAGGAAGAACTTGGAGTGTTTCCATGGAGACAGCAATGCTTTCCTTCTTCTCCTTAGTCATTAAGCCCTGCCACTGGTTGGTGCCAGTGCTGGATGCCCCTTCCCCACCTGTGTGATGCTTCTCACCTCAGTAAGTTCAACTTACCCTCTCTTCCATTGCCAAAGGGCGAAGCACAGCCTTTTGTAGCTGTGTTAAATAAGGTTGGACGAGCTGCTTTTAAAAACTTCAGGCAAATTAAGGGCAGTTGCAATTGTCCTTTGGACAAAGGTAGTGTACTCCCTATAGTGCTGCCTGCCCCATGTCTCTTGCTCTTCCCCAGACTGTATTTGTTCCAGGTTAACCTCCAAGCTTCTATAGGCTCTGCTCCTAGTTTGAGACTGTATTGGAGCATCAATAGCAGCAATTGATATTGGCTACACGGGAGCCATGTAAAGCAACCCTTAGTCATCTTGCAATATTCTAAAAGGGAATTTGGAAGTTTGGAAAGGACTAGAAACCCTATCAGAAAGAAAATTTGGAAGGACTAGAAACTGTGTATTCTACTATTCCTGGAGCTCTTGCTCACCTCAGACATGGATAATGCAAAAGGCTGAAGCACAAAGGACCAGCGTTTCTTGAACTTGGCCAAGCAGTTGTAAAAAATTTAGCTGCTATTTCGCTGGCTTTGTAGAAGTAGGTGAGCCTTGGTCTCTGGATGAAAGGCACTGCAGAAATGTAAGCTTCTTGTCTGTATTCCTGCCAGATCATGGGCTGCTCTAGTTAAGGCTCTCTGAGGAAATGGTGAAATGCACAGGCAGGATGCCTCAGAGCACTTGAAGATAAGATCAAGCTCATTACTCAAGCCTTTTGCAGCATTTCAGCTGGAAGCACTTCAATTTCATATTATGATTTTCCTCCTCATATTCTTGTGACTCAAGGTAATCCTGCCTCCAACCAAAAACCAGTGCTCTCAGAAGGGACTGGTCTTCTCATGACTGGGAACTCAAAACAGCCACTAAAAATGGCAGGGCTCACAAACAGCAAAAAAAAAAAAATCCATTTATGTTATGTCCCCACCTTTTTCTCCCCAGCAAAAGACCTACATGGGATTGGGACTGTGCCAGCACCTTGGCACCGCCGAAGCCCTTAGCACTAAAATGTGACCAATTCTGTTCAGCTGTAGGCTCTGGGGAAGATATAAAGGCCTGAATTGACCTGACAAACTGAAGATGAAGGGGAGGTATGGCTCAAGGAATACACAGGTAAATTTAGTGGGCAGTCAGATTACCAGCAAGTAATGGGTTGGTCCCTAAACACCCTTTTCCCCCCTACACCTTGTGCATTGCCTCGGCTGATAGACAGAAGGTGTGTGGCATAGTGCTGACCTGGGTTCACTCCAGTCAGCCTGAGCGGGTTGTGGCCACACACCACATTCCTCCACAGCCTTAATCCTGGAGATTAAAGCAACTGAGCCACCATGAATCCAGCACCAGCTTTCCTGTCTCCCTCCTGCCACTGTATACCATGCTCACAAGTCTCAGAGGGTTCTAATCCCTCAGCCTGTGCTGCTCCAGACAGCCCTCCAAGGGTCAACCCTCATAGGCCTTGTGGACTGGGAGTAACCTTGCCTTGGCAAAACCTTCATCCATACGGAACGTGGGATATGGAGAATAGAGACAAAACATGCAAAGCTCAGCCTCTGAGATCTGTCTTGTGGATGGTGTGAAACAGAGCCATCGCAGGCTACACAGGTGCCTCACCTCCTCTCTCCTTGACAGCAGCCCATGGGTAGTGCCACCAACAGGACAGAGGCAAGTCCACTCCCCACATCTTTGCCTTCTCTCTAAGGCTGCCTGCTCCCTCCTCCCTCCCACTGGGATCAGAATTCAAATCAGCTTTAGCAAAGTGAAACTGGTGCGAGCAGGCAAAGGCCAGGAGATTTGGGGAGATTTGGATTTCACTTGCTTCCTGCCCTCCCCCTCCTGCCCCCCATGCTCTCTAGGCTATAATGCAAAGGAATCTCGCACGGGCAGAGAAGTTACGGATCACAGAGCAAAGCCCTTCATGGGGCTTATCCAAGCCTGACACCAAATGCTCACCTCTGAGCCGAGGGGAGAGGGGCAAGCATCCAGCGCCACGCTCTGGGAGGAGAAAGAAGGGCTAAAACATTTCTGCTTGCCTCTCAGAGCCTCCCCTTCTGCTGCCTGGTATGGCACTGCTCTGTGTGCCAGGTGCCTGGCTCAGCAGCCAGCGGCCTGACCCTGGCTGGGGGTCAGCTGCCAATGAGTCAGTGCGGTGATGGGCTTGGCCACTGGAGCTGATGCAAGGCAAGGGCTGGCTGGGAGCAGAAAGCAGCCCTCCTACACATCCATGGCCCTAGATTTTATGGGCATGAACCAATTCCCTGGGTGTTGGCCACCCTCATGCAAAGATCCCTCCATCGGGGCCCCTTGCTCCTCCCTACCAAGCCTTCCTCCCCTTCTTCCCATGCCTCCCTTGTTTTCAGCCCTGGAGGTGGTGCTGGCTGGCATTTTGGCTGGGAGTCATGCTGACATTTTCAGCAGCCAGCCTCCATTTGAGAACTGTTCCCTATCCCACCCTGGGAAAGGAAACCATTCAAGGACAGATTTCGTGACCATCAAGAACAAAAACTCTCCCTTCTTTTTTAGTATGTCCCATTTGTTGTCTGCACCCATCACACACCCTAACGGGTACATATTGGGGAAGGTGGATGGGGCCATAAGTGCCCTGGCACCATGTTTGGAGTCAGGCAGGTAACGTGGCCATCAGGGCATATCCTGCAGCCCCTTCCAATGAGGGCTGGTGCCTGTGGAGGACACGGCGGTGCAAATTCTGGGCTTAAAAAAAAAATCCTGGGCTGTTGCATCCTATTTCTCAGGTGCCTCTCAAGATTTTCATCCTTTTCCATCCCCACCCGGTGCCGATTGCTGGGGACGTGCTTGGTTTAATGGTGGTCTGCAGGGAGTCCCTGTGGTCACCAGCCTTTGCCTCTAACCCACCCTTTATCTGTATAAGCTCAGAACAGCCAACATTTTCCAAAGCGACAAGCCATGGCAGTAGGGTTTCGGTGGCCACCTTTGCAAGGACATTCATCAAAAGTTTGAGGCTAAGCTATCCAGAGAAAATCCTGTCTGCTCGCAGCTGTACCCATGTGTAGAAGCTATACCTGGGGGACAGGTAGATAAGGCAGTGGGAACCTCAGCAGAGGAAGCCCAGCCATACCATGACTGGAAGGCAAGGCTCTGGGCTACTATCCTGGTAACCTTTGGGTCACCTCCTCTGGAGTTTTGTGGTTGATATTTCCCCCCAGCCTCACAGAAATACACACACGTAGGGCCAGATACTGACCGTACCCAGCTTGCTGTGTTATGTGATCTCCATAGGGGCTGGCACAGCTCGGAGAGCCTCAGCATGCACTAGGAGAGGAGATGTTCAAGAGAAGCACCCAGGTGGCAAACTCAGGAGCTTACAACAACCCCAGGCTTGATCCCACAAGCTTCTCATCTGAGCAATGCTACCTGGATGTATTGTGTCCTAAGAAACACATGGAGACCTTGACCAATGTCTGGCGGCAGTGTCCCACTGCTCCGACTCCCATATGGCCAGCAGTGGGAGCCATGTCCTGGGAGCACGGAGGCATTTGGGTGCATGACTGTGGCCGTGGGCTGGGGGCTCTGTCTCCCTGTGCTCTGACTGCAATACCTGTGGAGGTTTCACTGCTCTGCTATAATTTCTAGGAAAAGGGAGGGAGGGAGACACCATTGCTCTAAAATCTGGCAAAATTTTGCAGTAAAGGAATGATATCTTGAAATCAACAGTTCAGGAACAAAAAGGGTGCCGCACCCCCTCTTTTCAACACAGCTTCACAATCCAGAAGCTGGCAGCAGAGCCCCAGGTTAAAGCAAGTGCTGTGGTAAAGAGAAGGCAGAGGAGATCCAAGCAGGAAAGAAGATCAGATGAGACATTCACAATCAATGCTCTGCCTTTGACTTCCCAAAGAAATCCCTTTGCTGGGGTTACATTAGACACTCAGGAGTCATGGTAAATAGGCTGACATAGCAGAGGGAGAATCTAATGCCCAACGGGTTGGTTCCTTGTGAGCTAGGCAGTTTGAAGCCAGGAATGAATAGCTGCTATAGAGAGTGTGTTTTGAAGCTTCTGCTTCAAAAAATGTGTCTTGGCTCACCCAAAACTGAGGGCTTCCTCTCTGAAATGATGTCAGAGTGTGAGAATGAGAGGGCTGTTTGCATGAGCCTTGGTTTGTGTTGATTGGCATGAGGCAGGGGGCTATGCTGGGGACTTGTGGCAGAAAGTAACAGGTTGATGGGGCTATCAGTGGAGAGCGTCTGACGGGAAGGATGCAGCACAGCCAGCCTGACACATTTGGCTTCAGCACAATGGCTCTCTGCACACTCGTGGGCTGGCTGCACTAGATGAGAGCAGCCTATGGATCTGCTGGAGGAAGGAGGGGAGGCTACTTGAAGGACCCAGGATCTGCACAAAGTGAAAATAGGTGCACAAACTGGTGGTGCTAAAGGACCAGTATATGTGTGCTAGTGAGAAGGGAGGGCATCCCTCTGGGTGCAAAGGAAGATGGGGTTTGTTTGAGCCAACATATTCCAAGAGAGCCTGCTAAAGCTGGGACTCTTGCAGGTCTCTTCCTCTCTGCTAAGCCTCAGTCCCTGTTTCTACCTGTTTCTCTCCTTGTTCATCTCACTGCACTTGCATGGCCTGCCAAAAGTGGAACCATACAGGAAAGGACGGGTGTCGGGCTCTGTCTGTCTCCTTTCCCCTGACCTTCCTCCTGAGGTGTAAATTGGTTTCCCTCTTGCTTTGTGGCACTGCCCATAAAATAAACTCTGTTAGTGCTGGGATCTGAGTTCAGACAGGCTTGAGGCAGCCACCTGTGACTTAGCTCTTAAGTCTTGAGCTCAGCCAGTTTACTGCTAGTGCACAACTGAGCCCTACAGGGAGGGTGAGCCAAGAAAACAAGATCTCCCCAGGCAGTCAGGCAGGGAGGACCAGAATGAGAGTGTCCTCCTCAGGAACAATAGGGAAACTTAGTAGGAAACACATGGAAAGGGCTGCTGCCCAGGACAGAGGTGAGCTCTGCTGAGGAAGAGCTCCCTACATCCAGCCACCACTCTAGCTCCAGCCAACAACTGCGCCTCCTGTGAGGGGGCTCACCGTACAGAAGTCCCCTCAAGGGACACCCCTTCCATCCTGCTGAGTCTCCATCCTTCCACATGACTACACAGTCCTCTAGAGGACACCTCCAGACCTCAGCCCTCACAGCCCACATTCCACCAGTCTCTCTTACCTCCAGAGCTTCCCCAAGGTCTTACTGAGCTCGGCGTTGTGCAGGTGCGGGTATTGGTCAGCCAGTTTCCTCCGGGCAGCCTGTGCCCAGACCATGAAGGCATTCATGGGCCGCTTGACATGGGGTTTGCTCTTGTTACTTCCATTGACCCGGACGGGCATGGGAACCAGGGTCCAGTCATAGCCGCTCAGCACCTGGCTGACTGCCTCGCGGATGCACACCGGGAACTTGTCATCATCCGCCTCTGAGTCTTGCTGTTCCTTCTTCACCTTCCCCATCTCCCCATTCCCAGAGCCAGTGAGGTGTGGGGAGTTGTCTGATGCCATGGAGGGTCCTGGGGAGAGGCAGTGGTGGTCTTCAGAGCCCACTGGGCTCATCTCCACCTCTGAAAGGTCTTGGTCATCAGCCATCGCTGCTCTCAAGCCTTCCCTCTTCCTTCTTGCTGTCCTTCTCACTGGGGAGGGAAGGGAGGAAGACAAAAACAAAGGAAAGAAAGGAAAAAAGGAGGAAAAGAGAGAAAATGAGAAGCAACCACCAAATCTGAAAGGGACTCCAAGGTCTCTGAAGAACTGACCACGAGACAGGGGCTGCTCAATTAAAGCGCAAGCAACGCAATTGCTGTGCACACCGCAGAACCCGTGATCAGTGGGGGTGGGGATGGATCGGGGCCCCTGATTAATTGGGATATTGCTCCCTATCTCTGTAATCATGTGGAGCTGACATGTGGGGAAGGGGCTGCAGCAAGAGGGATGATGAATGTTGGGGGCCTGAAAGGAGAGAGATATGCACTATTCTGCCTGGGCACAGCACCCCACAGAAGAGTGAAATGTGGAGGAGAGCCAGCAAACTTGTGTGGGGAAGTGCCCCTTTATTTCAAAGACGTGCAGTGAAATGTCTGGGGGGAAGCATGAGAGGGGAAGCACTGGCACCGTATCTGTAAGCCAGAAGGGACTGATACCCCAGCTGCTAGGGAACCTGAGCGGGTGGCACCACCATGCAGAGAACCAGCCCAGGCCTGGGATCCACACCCAGAGACCCTGATTCCAGCTGTGAGAAAGTGCTTCTGTGGGGACATCTCATCCCACGCTCTCACAGCTGATAAACCAAAGGCATAAAATACATCTATACTTCATCCACATACACACTCCAGAATATGTGTGTATGCATATGCATACTCACATTCATGTATCTATATCTGTATCTGTATCTATAGTTTTATATATATACAGACAAAAACACAACCAAGTTTAACTTTGAGACAAGCCATAGCTTTGGGTTGCCTGTCCCACACGCTCCACCTTTCTCCTTCTGTCTGCAGTCACCTCTAAAAGTCTCTGCTGCTGTGTAGCAGTTCCCCACTAAGAGAAAGAAGCACTCTAAAAATAAAGGCCTCTCTATACTCCCCATCTAGAAATTAAAAAAAAAAAAAAAAGTGGAAGAAGAAAAAAAAAAAAGTGATGGAAAAGCATGCCTCTGGCTTAACTGGAAAAAAAGCCAGTGCATAGCAAGAGCTGCTGTTCCTCTAGTTTCGGAGGGCAGACTCTTGTTTGGGAAAATGAAAAAAGGAAAAAAGTAAGATAAAGTAGAGGGGGAAAAAAGCGTGAATGAAAGTGTGCGCGTGTGCAAGCGAGCTCAGGTAGGAAAACTTACATTGCTGGCCGGTGTACCGGGCAAATCCTGCGAGGGCTGTGATTTGTATCCCAATAGCCCCCCTGTTCTCTCTCCCAGCCCCAGCAGTGTTGGGGCACGCAGCACGGGGAGGCTCTCAAGCGAGTGCCATTCCTGGAGGGAGGCTTGGTTTTTACTAATACCCCGGCTGGATGTCTCTAGCTGGCTTTGCTGCTTAGCACCGGGGGAGGGAAGGGCGGAAGGTGGAGCCAAGCACTCCTCAGAGCCAGAATACGGTCAGCCAGGGACGGCGGGGAGGGGACGCAGGCAGCCCCCCACCCCACCTCAGGCACCAGTACATTCCTTGTTTTCCATGGTGCCAGCTTCTTCAAGAGAATTGCTGGCATTGCTGCTCTCAGTGGCATGGCCACCCCAGAGATGGTGCTGGAGGATTCAACCCTGGCAGGTTGGGGTGGTGGGATGCTGGAAGGGATGTGGGTGGTTTGGGGAGAAGGGTGTGCATCCTCAGGATGGGGGTCCCCTTCCTTCTCCTTGATATCATGGTTACTCCTGAAACATCTAGCCCTCCCCATGTACTAAATGAGTTCCTAGTCCTCATCACAGAGTCGCATGAGGATTCCTCTATGTTGAAACAAGTTGTCCCAGGACTCTGGGGTCAAGGCACTGTGAAAAGGGCATCATTCAGACCTGCATCTGCAAGGTAGGGAGGGGGATGCAGGGGATCAGAGGTGTTCTGAGGGTGGAGTACATCAGGTCCAGGGAAATGCCATGCTGCTGGACAGTGAATACCCGTTTGAGCCAGTTAAGATTTTTGCACTCTAGGGATGGGCTCTGTGGGATTTTGCCAAGACATGCAGGCTCTGCTTCCTCCAGCATGCTGAGCTGCTCCTACAGGCAAATGTGGTCTTACAAGGGAAGTGGGGTTTCCTAATGAGAAGGACTCAACACTCACCGTCATTCTTGCTGCTTGTGCACTGGGACACATAATAGATCTCAGCTTTCAATGGTTTAGAATTTTGTCCCTCACATCTTCTGTTTTCCAGCTCATTTTCCTACCCACATGCCTCTGGTAGTTGTTTCTTCAAATTCCTTTGTTTCCAGGGCTTATAGATCAACACCAACTCTGTAACCATGAGAAGTCACCCACAAAAATTCTGATCTCCTATGGTAGCAATGAGATAAACCGAGCTCCTGCCCCAGCTCCCTGCTGGAGACTCAACCTAAAGACATTTCAGTGCTAAGTCAGAAAATACAAAGAGATTAATGCATATGACCCAGGCAAACAGCTTGGAGGGATTTCAAGAACATTTTCAACTCCTATAACAGATATTCACTCTCCACAAGCTTTGTGTTAGAAAGACCCAGAAAACCACTGGCTGGCACCACATGGACTGTGAGGGAACCAGTCCCAGGGATGGTGCTGAGCACCTGAGCTAAAGCCCTCAGAGCAAACCTGTGGGGCTGGTTGCTGGCCCTGTAAACTGGTTGACAGCTTAGGGCTGTTTCCCTGCATGCCTGGTGTTGTCTGGAGTAAATAAAGCTCTGAAACCATAGGGTGGCTGCAGGGAAAACCTGACTAAATCCCAGTGAGAAGCCTTTACTGAACAGAGCTGGGAGGGGGAAATGGCTACATACCATTGGGATCAAGCAGGCAGCTCTGTCTAAATGGGCTGCTTGCACCCGGCAGAAAAAAATAACTGTCAAGGGATCATCTCCTACCTTTCTTCTCTTCAGTATCACCTACTCTGCAAAAAAAAGATGGGTTCAAATACTTTTCTTCACATGATGCCTTTTTCCCTTTGGAAGAGAGGAATGTGAGTGTCTTTTTGATGACAAGAAAACCCAATGGAGAACCTCGCACAGCAGCATCGAGGCCCTGCTTTCTTGGCCAAAGCAGCAGCTGATCAACCTCAAGTCTTGCCATTTGGGATGAGTTCTCTCACCAACAGACACTCCAGTTGTAGTTGGCACAAGAAGAGGACTCAAAGCACAGATGGGAAGTTTGGCAACTCACCCTCTGTCTGGCATGCAGATGACCAGCAAAAACAACTGAGACAAGGTCAGTTTCTACACAGTTGTCGGTGGCCCACTGGATCCAGAGTCAGTGATACTGCAGAGCTCATGGCACCTTCCCCCAACCAGTAATGGTCATCCTCAATCTACAGGGGCCCTGCATAGAAGTGCAGGAGAACTGGAACTGGAAGTTTGGTATCCAGCCCCTCAAGAAGGGAGCCTCTGCTGAGAAATACTGCCCTGCTTGTTTCCCTGGCTGCAGCCAACCTCCAACCTGGAGTAGGGAGGGAGAATGACACAGAAAATAGCCAGAAAATGGTGTTTATTTGCTCTCCCTTCAGGTGGCTAGTTCCTGTGGATTCCATGGGAAAGAGGCAGTGTGGTAGAGGTTTCTTGTTTTCCTCTTGAGTGGGGATACAGAGTGCAGGGCTTCACATGGTAGGGAACAAGAGGCCATGGGTCCTCTAGTGCTTTGCTGGAGAAGATCCCCAGTCAGGAGACAAACAAAAGAGCCCCACAAGGCACTGAGCACAGCCTGCTCAGCTCACATCCCGAGTGCAACAGGTAAACTGCAGGGAGAAAAACTCCCAACTGGGCAAGAAAGGAATCAGATCCAGAAGAGATTTCAGTAACCTCCAGGGCACTGGACCAGTGTTTTCCCCACTGCTTACCATTCCTGTCAGAGCCTGCTGCCACTAGCCAGCCAGGAGCCAATTTGTGCCTCATTGCAGAGCCATGGGTGGCTCAGCTACAGAGAGGGATGTCCTCAAAGGATTGTGTACCAGCCACACAGTCTCTGCAACCTCAGTTGTCTCCTTGTATTTAAATGTTGAGTTAGGGGCTTTTTCCCTCCATTCTGCTTTTCTCCAGTTCTTGTATTTTGTCTCCTTTGGTCCTGCCTCCACTTTTTGAATTCTCCTTTATTTTGAAGTCTGTTTACCCCCTTTTTTAGCCCCCTCTCAGAACACTGAGTGTTTGTATATCCTTGTCCAAGTCTCTTCTGTCCACGTCCTGTGTTCACACCTCTCCCAAGGATTATATGAGAGACACCCTGCTCCAGGCTGGCTGCTCAGTGAGCAAGGAGCATCATCGCAGCAGCACCTGCTTGGTAGGGTTTCAGCAAGAGGACCACATTGGTGGGACACCTCCTCCACCAGGGTGGGACCATGGCGGTTTCAGGGGAGGGGTTTTGCTAGATGACACCTATCCCCTGCACCTGTCGTGAGGGAGGAGTCAGAGGGGAGAGCCTGTCCACAGCAGAGGAGCAGCAGGATCCCCAGCACGAGAGCCAGCTTTTGTCCCCTGCCCAACTCAGGGGCACAGCACTGGTATTGTCCCAGGACTGCCTGGGAAAATGGGAGGGGTTCCCTGTGAAATCTTTCCATACAGTAAAACAGCGTCACAGCTGGGGAGCAAGGAGGGGACGATACAGACATTTGAAAAAATACACATACACACCCCCCAGCCAAACAATACCCACAGTGTGCTGAGGGAAAGGGAGACCCATGAATTGGGAGTTTGATAAGGATTTTCTCCCGCGCGCGCCTGCTCTCTCAACGGCCCCTTCAGTTTTCCCAACAACCCCCCCTCCTTCCCTTTCTGGCTTTCTTGTTTGGACCTTACACAGTGCACAGTCTTTGTTCAGGATACAGGTGAATGACAATCATGTGATTAACACACACTCACACACACACACGCACGCACATAAAAAGCTTTTTAAGAGCGTCCAGCTTGCTCCAAACCCAAAGACTGGAGAGGAAGCCGGGGCTAGGAGGAGCTGAGGCGGCGGCAGTGGCCAGGATGGGGACAGCCACTAGGATGGATGAGCGGGCACCACCTCCTCTTAGCAAAATCCCCTTCATGTGGAAGTGGGCACGTGAGACAATGAGGGGCAGGAGGTTGGGGGGGTGGGGGAATGGTCTGGGATTTGGGGGTGGGAGGGGGTCTTGCCCCTGTTGCCTTCTTGCCTGTGCCAGGCAGGTTTGTGTGGATTTGCTGTGGTTGTATATCCCCTGTGATGCTGTGGGAAGGGCAGGAAATGGCTATACCAACATCATGTTAGGGAGGGAAACTAGATATCTTACACCAAAGCCAAACCCTCGTCCTGCCCTATCTCCAAAGTGGGATTTGCATCTTTGATGGCATGAAGCTTGCTGCTGCTGCCTGACATGGCTGGTGGCATGACTTGGTGAGGAAGAGGATGGGGACAGCCCTCCTACTGGAAAAGGGGTCTGTCTCCCTGCCCATGAGGGAGAAAGAGGGAGGCAGAGGACCAGGCAACCCAGACGGTCATGGGAAGGTTGAAGATGTCAGGGACAGCTGACCCACATTGGAAGTCCCGCTATCCTAGTCAGAAATAGTATACCAAACATCCACAGTGCATGTCCCCTTTGGTGTGAAGATGCCACTGGGCCTTATCACACCTCATTATCATGGCCATGGGATAGCTGGGAAGCTCATTACTCAGTCCTGGGGGTGAGTAGAAGCTAGTGGCCAGGTGGCCATTTGACTCCCCACAGAGGAAGTCACGAGAAAATTGGAAAAACTAGAAAGGTTTCAAAGCATTACTCTTTTTATTTGATGATTGCATAAGTGTGATGCTCTAAGAAAAAAGCAGGGAGGAGCAAAGGGAAAGACCACTATAATGTCTGGAAAACCTGTGAGTCTGCAGATGGTCTGACTCGTGAGACATCATGGGACATGACTGATGACAGCCTGAGAGAGATCAGGACCAGGTCGTACCCTTTGCTGGAGCACCCAAGCCCAGCCCTGTCTCCACCACTTCCTCATGCCCTTCTCTCCAAATTCCTCTCCCATCCAATGTCATGACTGCTCTCCCAGGCTCCCAGAGTGCGGGTCATTTTCAAGGCTTGTCCGTGAACAAGAGGAAGCAGAGGGTCCCTGAAGGCCATGTTTGTGTCACCCTCCTCAATTCTGTGTCAGCCACACTCTCCAAAGAGCCCTTTGATTTGCCTTGTGCCATAGGCAGCCTTCCAACTGAGAGCTAGGCACAGAAACCACTGCTGGGCTCTGATCTTCATCACCCCTCACTGTTTTTGGCTGAAGCTTCCACTGTTTGTCCTAGGCCCTTTCCAGGTGCCTCTGAGCTTCCAGTCGTGGGTGTTGATGAACTGGTTGTTTGCGATGCAGCCTGAGGAGAAAGGAAGTGGTATGGGTCAGTCAGGAAATGCAAAGTGCTGCCTGCAGGCCTACCTGTGTTTTGGCAGCACCATACAGCATCCATGTGCTTACAGGGCAGCTGCAGGGACCGTGCAGGAAGATTTGCCGTGGAATTTCAGGGGAAACACAAGGCAGTCAGTGCCTGGAGTTGTTTACTGGTGGACTGGGCTGTTTGACAACCCAGCGTCCTGTGCAGGCAGCTAAAGAAATGTCACAGTATCTGTCCTTCTCCAGGATTATCATTCTGCATGGGCAACAAAGCCTGGATGGTGCTGGTCGGTGCATAACTCTGCACTCCCATCACCTCAGGAGGGGTTGGGAGTCCTCAGGAAGTTCTCTGGGAACTGGGTCTGGATGTGGTTGCAGAGTCCCTCCTGGCTCCAGAGCAGGAGTAAAACCTGTTCTCTCTCCAAGGGATGGTGCGGGATGGCACAGGTGCAGGATACCACAATGTTGTTGCTACTGGTGTATGGCCTTGATGTGGCCAAGCAGACTTTGTTCAGCTGCATTTTTTGTCCTAAAGCAGTGGATTACAGTGCCAGCTGCTCCAGAGAGGAGGTGAAGGGAAAACCTTGTGGAAAGTAGGGAGGAGAATAATTTCTGAACATTGCAAAGACCCCAGGCAGCTCCTGGCCTGTCATCTTGACCAGTCTAATGTTTCATGGGCATGGCAAGGACCTGTGATGGCTAAACGGGACAATTTTCCTGCATTACTCAGGTCTGGGAAGATCAAAGAGGAGTGGGGCAAGCATGTCTGTCTGCTACCTGCTTTGCTAGATGGCACAGAGCCTGCCTGGCTGTTAACCCCTTCATCTCCTGCTGAAGAGGACAGGAGTACTTCCAAAAGGCTAACCCCAAAAAGCATGCACTGAAGGGGTAGAGCTGGAGGAGAAAGACCAGGTTGCCTGTTCTTGGATGGAGCCTGGCATATCCAGTGTAATGTAATGGAGGGAGCTGGATGCTCTCAGTCTGCACACCAGATGAGAGATGCCTAAAGGGGAAAAGAAGGGAATTGTACAAGATTGGTCAGAACAACCAGAAAAGGGGATCCTCCCAATGGGACCTGTGTCTGTAGCAGTGCTGAGTGACCCCAGTGGGCTCATTCTGTGGTGGTCAAGGTGGCTCCAGGGTGATCTTCACCTCTGCTAGTCCCCTGCATGCAGGGAGGCTCCTGGGGAGCCGGGGGAAGGGTTAAGTTGTGAAGGCTTCAGCCTGCTGCCTTGGCCCCTGTAATTCCTCCAGAGAGTAGGACTGGGAGAACAAGGAGCCCTTTCTGTTCACAGGAATTAATAGCAAAGAGTCATCTGGGGTGTCATTCAAGCCCTGATCAGCTCCCAGAGGAATGTGAGGGAGAATGAGTGAGGGAGCACGGCCTCAAGGCACCAGAGCTAGGGCAGGAGCAGTTTGGCTGGTAACCAGAGTTACCAGCCAGCATTTGGGCAGTGGGACCGTCTTCCTCTTTTACCCCAGCCTCCATGTCCCCTCTGCCCTATGCAGGGGCTCACCCTGACACCCATATTCAAAGGGCTCCCAAGCTTGTCCCTTGTTACCCATCCCTTCATCCCAGGGAGGGGTGAGATATCTCAGCCCAGCAACACAGCCTGCCCTCTGCTGAGCCTGGAGGGATGGACCAGGCAACCAGAGGCCAGCACAGACTCACTGCTCTCACAGTGGACGTGAAGTCCAGCAGGCATCCCCTTTCCAGGGCTGTCTCACCACCCCCAGCCTGTGATGGCAATGTTGTTGTCCTTCCCAAGGAAGCTTGCCCATGGAGAGGGTCTCCAGGGAACCCTCAAGCACAGACAGGGATATGAGGCTGTACCTCAGGGTTCAAAGTTCAGTGCTGAAGCCTTTGTCACTGCAATGGCTCACTCAAACTCACCTGGTCACTGCAATTTCAGGAGAAAAAGATCAGTCTAAGGATTTGTTATGCTGCTGTTTCACGGTGCTGCTTCATGGCTACACAGGAAGGCTTGAAAATATTGCATGGTGGCACTGCAGCTTTGCCTATAATGGCAACCAGCTCTGGTGAGCTAAGGAGAGATTTTGGGCACATCTCTACTTTCCTGAGAAGGAGACCTTGGAGTGATCCATCCTCTTCCATGACCCCCCTGCCTCCTCTCTGCCCAGCTGCATCATGGGCAGCCCATGTTACAACACCTGGTAGCACAGGGTGACTTAAGGCTCTGTTGATGCATCGTGGTGAACTCTACCATGTGAAATACAGAACCTTCAGGTTGGCTCTCAGTGTGTGCATGGCCACAGCAGGGACAGCAACCTGAGCTCAGCAGCCTGGCAGCAAGTGTAGGTGGGGCAGACGGTGACCTGTGTGCAGTGTGAACAGAGCTGTGCTGGAGTCATGAGTTGCTTTTGCTGGCCAAAACATATCTCACCAAAGCCTCCCCTCCTCCCCCCAGCACCAGGTCAGTGTAAAACCAGGCTTAAGCACCAGCCTGCATCTCAGCATCCTCTGGGAGATGCATGGTGCCACTGGGATGGATTCTGCCTGTGCCCTGCTCCCTGTGCCACCACTACTGCCACAATGAACGCGCCTTGTCATAGAGGGGTTAATAAATGATGCAAGAAAGAAGCCCTTTAATGCACAGTGACCTTTGGCCTTTCATAAATCACAGTGTTGGGCTGCAAGTACACGGGGGGCACGAGGCGTTTGGGGGAGAGGATGGGAGGGGGTCCACGCAGCTGCACCACGGAGTTGACATTGTTCCCACCATCACTAAAGTGCAACAAATCCTTCTATTGTGTTCCTGGTTTATCTGGTTCCTCTTGTTTATTAGCAGAGGTTGTTTGGCGCTGGCTCCAGCCCTGGGCGGGTGGAAAGAGTGTTGGCACGCACCAGAGAAGGGGAGGGAGGGAGTGGGGGGGATCGGGACTGGAGGACGAGAGCAGTTCATCAATGGCTGTATTGTCCCATCTTTTTTGTTGCTCCTGTAATGATATGTTCGAAAAAGGGGATTAAAAAAAAAAAAAAGGCGGGGGTGGGGGGAGACGAGAGAGGGAGAGAAAGACAAACTGCACAGAAGGACTCGGTAAGAATGGCCGGTCTGGGCCCACAGCGGATGCTGTTGCAGCTGGGGAGGATGGGTCGGGACAGAGCCGCGACGGGGCTGCTCTGTGCCTTTATGCTGCTTATTCAGGTCGGGAGTCGTGAGCCCCAGTGGCTCAGGCTGGACCTACCCGTGCCAACTCTATTCATGGCCAGCCGGGCCCACGTGCGCATGGCAGGGAGGACGGGGCAGCGGGAGTGAGGAGTTGGGGCTATTGAGGAAGGGGGAGGAAGGCTAATCCTCACGTCCCTCAAGACTGAACCTGTCTTTGTACAGAGGAGGCAGCTGGGGGGCACAGCATCTTCTCAAAACACTGTCAGTGTCCTTCACCCTGCCTGGTTGTTGTCCCCCAACATATCCACCCATTTTAAGAAGTAGTAGGGCCCCCTCCCAAATTAGCAGGGATTTTCTTGCACCCAGACTTTGCTTATGCTTGAATTTTTTCCCTGGAGGTGCCTATGGGCACATGCCCATGAAGAGCTCCACTGGTTTTCATGGAGATCAGTGGGACATTGCTCCCAGAGATTGATGGAAAATGGTAACACTTTGGTTGCCACTTTGCTTAAAGGTCATTGCCAGCAGAGTAAAACTGCCACAGGCACAGGGGCTTTGCTTGTCATTGCTCTGCCTGTTGCCACCAATGGAGCTGAAGGGATGCAAGCATCCCTAAGAGGAGCACATCCCTCCATAAAGAGCCTCATCGAGATCAAAGTGAAATTTATTGACAGAAGAGTGAAATTCTGCCTGGGATGCATAAGGGTATTTTTTAGTTCATTTCAAGCCACTACTGGCTGGTTTTATCTCAACCACACTGTCTGTTTCTTCTCCAGTGACTCCACCACTTCAGAGGTGTCAGGTAGGGCCATGTTGATCTGAACGTGCATAGGAGCTCTGTGGTAATTTTAAATTTTTATTTCAAATGGCATAACTCAGAGATTGAAACATTATTCTGGACTTTAAATAGCAAGTTTTATTTCATTGTTTTAGGTTCTTGTGACTGACCTCTCATCTTTCAGCCTGGGTCGAGTTTTATATGCAAAATGCTGGCTTGAAACAAAATGTCAGAAATTCACTTTGAAAATGTCCATTCACAGCATTTTGGCATTTAGAAAAGAATAATTCAGGAAGATTGCCTTGAAATGAAATGTTTTGATATTTTAAAAATCTGTTTCCCACACTCACTTTCCACTCAAAAGTGCTTGTTGAATTATGTCTGAATTTGCAACTTCATTCCTTTGAACTCCCATTTCTTAGCAAATTATTTACCAATAAATGCTTCCCTGGTACCAGCCATTCTCACCCAATGATGCCACATCCTTGCCATAATTGGGAGGTCTCAGGGTCTCCACAAAGTGGTGGAGCATGCTTGGATTCCTGGTTTCCCTGAGTCCCACCTTGGCACAAGTGATCTCAGAACATGGCAGGCCTGCCATCAGGCTGTGTCACCCACTCCATGAAGGTCAGGAATGAAGCCCAGCAGTGGCACTGCTGTAGCTTTGTGGCCCTAAAAATTGAGGTTAAGTTCATGGAACGTGGTCACAGAAGATTGTGTGGTGACAGCTCAGGGTGTTTCTAGAGGGACATATGAGGAGTGGCAGGGATGTGAAAATCTGAGAGGATGGAACAGGACAGATCCCCCTCATCACAGGGATATATGTCAGTGCATGCAGAAGAACCTCCTTCACCTGAGTGGAAAATGAAGTGTGTCAAAGCCAAGAAGGATTGCTGACTCGATTAAAGTTAACATTGTTCATCCTCCCTTCTCCCATGTAAACATAAAATGAGAGAGTGAATTGGCCATAAAGAAATGTGCCAGGTAGTGATGACAGGATTATACTCGTTGCCAGTAGCTTCCCAATCCTTCATTTAAAGAGTGGTTCGGCTCCCCACCCCCTCCTCTGCTCATTGCACCTCTTCAAGAAAAGTTTGATGAGCTTCTCCACTATAGGAAATTCTCAAACTGGATTCTGTCTTCCCTCATCAGATCCTGCTCTGTATCCAGCAGTTACTTCCAGTGTTAACTGAAGCATCTTCATGAAACCTCTGAAAAGAAAAAATTAATAGGCAAGATTCAAAGCATGAATAGGCAATTGTCCAAGCAACTGGACCAGAGGGAATGGACAGAAACTGATGCACAGTAAGTTCCACCTGAATATGAAGAAGAATTTCTTTACTGTGCAGGTGACTGTGCAATGGGACTGGCTGCCAAGGGAGGTTGTGGAGTTTCCCTCACATTCCAGACCTGTCTGGACACAATCCTGTGCCATGTGCTCTGGGATGACCCTGTGTGAGCAGGGAGGCTGGTGCAGATGACCCACTGTGCTCCCTTCCAACCTGACCCCTTCTGTGATTCTGTGAATAATTCTCAGCAGCAGCCGATATCACTTCTTGTTCACATAAATCATCCAGGTCCACTTGTCCTTCTCGTCCTCCAGTCCAGTGAGAGGGGACTTTATAGGACTTCTGGATTACAAACCCAAAGAGTTACAGAGTTTTCCTTGAAAACATTTGGTCACATGATGAGTGATCTCCAGCAAACTGGAGATAGTTTTCCTGGACCAACTTGAGATGGTGGCAACATCAATCCTACACTTGAGCTGGACAGTTGTGGGAACGTATTGAAACCAAATCCCATCTGACATTCTCATGTCTCTCTCTTTTCTCATGGGCAGTCTAAGCTTGGCTTAACCTAAGGCTACCTCCCAGTCTCACCAACCCTCACAGCAGGTGGCACTGATGACTTTGGAGAAGTTAGTGTCTGCCCAAAAGAGGCCATGACACGTGGCAGAAAGGACAGAGCACTGGGACCTGGATTTATGTAGGCAAGTGCACCCGAGTGTCCCCAAAGGCAAAGCCTACCTGAGCTGCTTCCTCTGCAGGCAGCATCTCAATCACTCTGCAGATATCCCCAGGAGCATTCAGTCAGCAGTGGTGAGGACAAGTCAGGTTACCTCAAGGCTGTACCTGCAAAGTGCCGTAGTTTGCAGCAGGGACCACCTCTCTTTCCACATCAGCAGGTAATGGAAAATAAAATAAATGCATGCATGTGAAAAGGATATCTCATCCCAGACCATGTGGGAGACACGCCCTGGACTCTGAGGTCTCAGCTGTGCTCAGGGTAGGCCTGACTACTATCAGTGGCATCCCTTGGGGCAGGGACAAGACTGTGGCACTCACCATGAACTTCACAGTCCAAGCCATTGTCAAGAATCTTATCACTAGGTTTTGCTTCCCAAACTCCAGGGAAATTCAAGGAATCACTTTTCTGCCAGCAATGGTCTGGGAGTTTTTAAATAGGTATCAGCATTAAGCTAGAAATTCTTAACAAGCCCAGATCAATTTCCTAATCAAGAGGTACATTTGGGATGTTTTAAACCTAAGTGCCACCTCTTGGGAAGAGCACAGGCTCTGCTCCTCAAAGACAGTCGAACCCAGTGCACTTTGCTCAGGAGCAGGAGAGGAGTCACAGCCCCCCGGCACGCGTGACACGGTGACTAGAGGAGCATGGCACTGCTCGCGGAGCATCCCGGCCCAGATGGCACAGCTGAACCTGCCGGGTGGCAGGGGTGGCAGGACTCCCCGGCACCGCCGGCTGCACCAGTGCCTGCTCCCACGCTGTCCACAGCACAGCTGTCTGTGTCCCCTCTTCTCCCTGCCCCCCAGGAGACATCGTGGTCCCCTGACCACCAACGTGGCCCCTCTGTCAGGAGTCCCCTGGCTTACTGGTCAGCTCCGTTTGAATGGTGGCATGAGAATTTCTCCCTCATTCGCACAATCATCTTGCCTTGCAACCCCCCCCCCGCCCCCAGCCATCAATATCCTCCTTCCCTGCCTCCCTCCTCCTTCCCCGCCGCCTCCCCCTTCTCTCCCTGGAACTTCCCTGCAGCTGCAGAGCTGGCCAGACAATCGGGTGTTTTAGAGAAATACATTTTTGGGCTAATTTGCCATGCATAAGTGTTTCTCTTACCCTTTAAAGGCAGGGAACAAAGAGCACATTCTCTGTGAGCTCTGCCCTGTTGTGAGCAGCCCTGCAGCTGTACAGCACTGTGCTACCCTCCTCTCTTCTGCTCCATTCCCTCCTAGCTGTGTAAGGAGATGGGGCTCTGCTTCTCCCCGGGACCGCAACATCTCCTACCCATCACTACACATTTCTTTCTGCTTTGTTGTTGGGTTGTTTTTTTTGGTTTTGGTTTGGGTTTTTTTTTTTGTTTGTGGTTTTTTTTTTTTTTTTTTTTTTTTTTTTTTTTTTTTTTTTTAAGCAGAGACAGAACAAGTGCAGAGGGAAAGGATTTGGCAGCACTGTGACCTAGACTGACTTGCCAGATCCTCCAGGTAGAATCTTTAATGTTGAGACATCATTTATTTGCAAACAGTCTTAATTTTCCTTTATTTGGGGTTTAATTCTATGTCAAAATATTTTACTCCCTTGATAAGTAACACTGTGGCAATGTCTTACACACACTATATTAGACTGGATGAAATTTTGTTCTATCAAAGAAACTTAGTCAAAATATAAATCCTCTGAGAGGTTTTCAGGTCCTGTTTTCTCACTTCAAACACTGGTTGCCATCCCTGCCCATCACTGGAACTGTTTATGCTCAGGTTAAGTGGACTTTGAGCAACATGGTCTAGTGGGTGGCATCCCTGCCCATGGCAGGGGAGGTGGAATTAAATGATATTTAATGGCTCTTCCTGACCACACCATTCTATGAGTCCATGATTCTATGATTCCTGGCTAGGGAATTTCTCAGACAGGATGATTTTCCTTTTTAGGGCTAGGATGCTGAGTGATGAACAGATTTGGCCTGGTGGATCAAATTAGAAAGAAGATGCAGGTGTTCTGTTATGATTCACTCACAGGTTGTGGAAAAGGAGATAGCCTGGAGCAGCTGGACACTGAGGAACTAAAGATTTTTTGTCAGCTTTTTGGGAATCCCATTTCAGCACTTGCTGAATCTTTTTCCTGTCCATGGAAAGCTGGTCCAGCAAACAGCTTGCCAAGTGGTAATAAGGTTCTGGTATAAGAGAAACAGGACTTTTAAACCAGCCATAGTGAAATTACTCACACCAGTTCAGCAGCACTGTATCAAGGCAAACTCTTTCCATCAAGCCCACTCCCATCTGCTGTAAATATTAACTCAGTCCAAACCAGTCCCATTTGCAGATCCAAATTCAACACAGCCTAAGGCAGCTAACAGGGAGAGAGAAGAGAGAAGAGAGAAGAGAGAAGAGAGAAGAGGAAAGGAGAGGGGAGAGGAGAGGAGAGGAGAGGAGAGGAGAGGAGAGGAGAGGAGAGGAGAGGAGAGGAGAGGAGAGGAGAGGAGAGGAGAGGAGAGGAGAGGAGAGGAGAGGAGAGGAGAGAGAGAAGAGAAGAGAAGAGAAGAGAAGAGAAGAGAAGAGAAGAGAAGAGAAGAGAAGAGAAGAGAAGAGAAGAGAAGAGAAGAGAAGAGAAGAGAAGAGAAGAGAAGAGAAGAGAAGAGAAGAGAAGAGAAGAGAAGAGAAGAGAAGAGAAGAGAAGAGAAGAGAAGAGAAGAGTGTAGCCAGCAGAGGTGCACAGGGAGGAATGCATAATACAAGAAAAGGTAAAGGTCTTATGAACTGTGGACTCAGATCCTGAGTTTCTAAGCTAGGAAAAGCTTAGAGGAAATGACAGCTAGAGTAACGTAATGGTAGAAGAAAGTGTAATCAACAACAGCACCCAAGTGCTGGGACAATGGGACAGGCTGAGCCTTACCTGGCACAGCCTAATAAACCCCTCAGTTCCTTCCTGGCTCTGAGTTCTTTGCACTCCGCAAGGTTGGTTGGCATATGCACCTAAGACCTCAGTTACAACAGGAAGCCGTGAGTGGAGCCAAGGCTCAAAGACCTGCATTAATGACAATGTAGTAGCATTTTTTGTTCACAGAACACTACTGCTCTTAGCTCAGCTGAGGTCTCAATGTTCTGAAACTTCTGCTTTGCTGTGCCATTGTAAATGAGTTAGTTGTATGAGGCAGCAGTGGAGAACTTCAAGTTTTTTACTTTAAAAACTCCAGAACTCTCTCTTCTGACCTATAAGTAACTCAAGTAAGTGCCCACCAGTATTAAAACTGTACTGCCAAGAAAAAGACAATTTCTGCCAGACTCTCCTGCAATAGTGGAAATCCATTGAGCAATGGCTTTAATCATATTTAACATCCCTCTGGGGTAAATGTCCTTCAATCCTTTAGGAGACTGAATTTGCAAATTCCCCTGGTGGGCTTGCAGGGACATCACACAGCACAGGTGGTCTGAGTAGCACAGATAGGTTGAACTCCAGCACCAAGTGCCAACATATATACCCAAAGCCCTGGGTGAGGTTAGTGGGAGCAAAATCTAACTCAGCTTTTGAGGTTACTATCTCAGTAAAACAGAGAGAGAGAGAATGAAAGGGAGCAAGAAGGTTAGGGAGTGGGGGAGGGCTGGGAGCCTGCAGACTTCTGTTGCCACATGATTTTCCTGGTTTCCAAACTGCTGCTCAACAGACATGCACGAGTCCCATGTGATGGCCTATTACGAAAGCACAGTTGTAAGGCTGTTTGCATCTCATATCCGCTTGGCAGCCCACCTGACCACGGGCTCCAGGGGCACCCTCTGCATCCTCCTCCTCTGCGCCATCAGGCCAGGGGGATGGGTGACCCATGATGGGAGGACACTGCTGCTGAGCTGGTGAAATGATGAAGCAGAGAGGAGAAATGTCTTTCCACTGCTCTTTGCACTCCTTTGCCTGGCACTGTGTTAGGAGGCTCCAGAGGCAGGATGCTGTCCCTCCTGCACTGTTATGAGGGGAAGAAGCTTTCTTTGAGATCTATCTCGCTCCTTTAGAGCACCCAGAAGCAAGCTCACAGTCAAACTGACTGCTGATATTCCATGTTTATCTTCAAATAGGTGCAGATTCTCTTCCTTGAGTGGAGCTTTTTCTGGTACCATCAGCCTAGAGTCTCCTTTCACCCAAAGATCCACTCAATTAAAGAGGAAAATTCCTTATAAATAATGTGGAGGAGACTAAGGGAGAAAATTATGACAGTGAATTAAAGACAGTTGTTTATTTGGAAATAGATTATTGGCATACTTTCAATTAGTTTGTACAGAGAACCCCTAACTCCAGTAAAATTGTTCTTCTCAGTCAAAGAGAGGACCAACACATGAGCAAGAGAGATACAATGTGTGAGGAGAGAGTTTTGAAGGCCAGCAATAGAACCTGCATTCACAGAGGCTGTGATGGGACAAGATTATGCTGCAGTAAGCCATATATTTTAGGGGTGGTGTTTTCCTTGCTCCATAGCATCCCTAGGAAAAACATCAATCGAAAGTTTATCGCCTCATATGCTGCAAAAACCCCTCTGGTGATCTCTTCCAAAACCAAAGCTCCAATGAGAAAGGATATCTGACATTTAAAACTTCATTATGGTCAAACACTGAACATCATCCCTAGCTCTGTTCCCGGACAACCAATTGTTGTTTTAAATTGCCCAAGAGCCAAGACTGCTACCTCGCCACACAGATTAAGTCTCCCGGGGCCATGCCTCTTTCCTTCACACTCAGTAAATCGCCTCCATGAAGGGTTAATTCAACAGGCCTTTTACTCCAAGTTGTTTTCCAAGTAGCTGAGAGAATAGGTCTCTTGTTACAAACATGGCTTCTGGGCATTTGGTGATGCTTTCCCTTTTCTCTCTCTCTGTACCACAAAAGAATCTTTGTTCTCGTCTCTCTGTCTCATTTACTCTCCCCCACCCTGCTCTCGCCTCTTCCCTCCATTGGCTGCCAAGTGACTAAGGAATGGCAAAAAATGACCATAGCTTGGTCATGCAATATTTCTTCACCTACTATCTGATAGAGACCTTGAGCATCTGTGTGAAGGCCCCTCTGCTTCCACTGGACTTCTCTTAGAGATGGGGAGAATGAGTCAGATACAATGGGGCAGGATATAAGTTGAATCAGACTAACATGCTAATGGAAAGGTCTTGGAAATTGACTCATGGTGCCTGTTTCAGGAAAATCAAATGATAGGGACTCTGAACTGGCAGGAGTCGAGTGCAGCTACAATGGGTCTAATTTTTATGGGAACTCGGCTTTTATAAAAAAACACATGGGAGGCACAAAAAAAGTCTCTTGACTCCATATTTACTGATTCAGTTGGTTGTAAGCTGGAGCTGACACTCTCTTTTGGATGGGTTGTATGTAGTGTCACATACTTTCCCTGCACTGTTGCTGTAAACATTCTCTGTGCATGATCTCCCACCACAGAAAAGTTGTGGCAAATCCCCATGAACATCACGTCTTCCCACAACCCATTGAAATTATACTTCAGGCATTCCCACAGGCATCCTTCCAGCTATAGTCTCCTTGCACATGCTGCTTCACTGAGTCACCCTACACGTACACAGATATGTAAAAGATCACATGATGCCAAAGTCACTGCAACTTCTACAGTGACCTTTCTGCAACAGAAACAATTCCTTAGCCAAATTCCCACCTCCCTTCCTTCATAGCATTTGGTATATACTTCACTGATGCTGTGTTCTGCAACAAAATAAAATTCTTCATTCTCACCTGATGCAAATCTTTATGCCTTTCTGCTCACCTTCTTCTCTACTGTTCCTCTTCACTCCTCTGTTCCTCTTCACTCCTCTGACCCTTTGTCCTGAGTCGATCTCTGTCCATGTCATGGGTTAGGTGAACATGGCTTATGCTGCCTGCATCCATCTGCCAAGCTTTCTGCACTCTTCTCCCACTTAGTGCCTTAACTATTTTGGAAGGTCCTTGAAACAATCATTAAATTTCAGCCTTGGCCACATCCTGCACACACACATACAAAGCTGTGGATGTAAGGCGTTATGCAGAGAATTTTTACTCCTGTAGAGAAGGGGAATGGACTACAGATAAAAGGGCTATTATATTCCCATATTAGAAGGACTTCTTGTCTGGTGGATTTTAACCAAGCTGGTTAAAACATCATGAAAACGATGCACTGACCAACTCTTTATATTCGTACAGCTCTGCCCACAATAAGGATTTTTGCTTAGTCAACCATACTGTTTCAAAACAGCGTGCAGGGCAGTTTTCACTGGAAAGCCTCAAACTTCTCTAATATTTAACAACAAAGGAATATATAATAACCCTTTTCCCTGCCTCCTGGCTTGATAACATCTAAATGAATCCCAACAAAGACACAGAGATTCCTCCTGCAGCCTCAGCTGTGCTCCACCACTCCCACAGGAGCTCTGTCATAGAGGGTGCTTGCCAGGACACTGATCATCTCCATCACTAAAGACAACCAAAGGACCCTGAGATGAAGAATTTTGCCCTTGTCAAAAAAAACAAGTCCCTGAAAGGTCCAGAAACTTGTTAATTCAAATGTTGGTCATCTAACTCTGCAAATTTAAACCTCCCCACCAAGCAGTGCCCCTGATGAAGCAATGTATTGCTGGATGCTCTTGGCATTCTCCACTAAACAATGGTGAAACTTTAAGGAAAAGGCTTTGCTTCAATTCTCCTTCACATGGAGGGATGCCACACTCCTGATGCAAAGACTCTAATCAAAGGCATTACACTGTCCAGAGAGCCCCATCGGGGTCATCTTTGCACCTTGTGGAGACCAAGAGATCAGATGTTGGAGTCCTTTTGGAAAAAAGAATCTATCACCATCTCTTTCACAAATGAGAAACCCAAGGATGGATTATCGATTCTTACTTAGATAATTTTGGATGAATCAAAAGAGAGGAGGGATAGCTGGATGTCTAAATAAGGCAAATGAGATCACATGTTCCGCCTTTTTATCTGCTTTTCTCTTTCTGCTTTTGGACAACAAAGCTTCCTTTGATACAGAAGAAGAGGGTGGGTAGGGATGGTGGGGAGAGGGGGTGCCAGAGTCACCCCAATGGCCCCCGGTCACTTATCCATGCTCCTTAATGTGATGTTCCCACTGACAGCGACAGAAAAAAACAGTGATCTCATGATTCCAGAAACGATTCACACAAACAGCACTGGGAGATCAGGGGTGAAGGGGACAGGAAAGAGGGATAAAGGATGAGTGAAGAAAAGCAGGAATGGGAGAGGAAAGGGTAGGAGTGGTAGGGAGAGTGAACATGGGAAGCAGGACCTTGGGGAACAACTGTGCGTGGAGGTAGAAACTGAAGGTCAGACTCCAAAAGAGGATGTGTAATAGGGATTGTAGAGAAAAGGAAAAGAAAGAGGAGTCTTGAGACCAAGGTTAACAGGACTGATGGAAGAAGATTGTGTGTGAGGTGTGGCACTGTATGGCAGGACTTGAGGGCAGGGTCAAGGATATGAGTTGACTTGAGTTGTCTAAATGTGGGAAGAGGGAGGCTGGCCTCAGAGACAGCATGGCGGGATGAGGAACAAGGGCTTGATATGAGGATGAGAAGGAAAGGAGGCAGAATTATCTATGGAATTGGGAACAGAAGAATTAAGACTTGCTGAAACTTGCTTCTTCTGCATATTGCTACAAAGAACCAGGTCACCAAATCTGCCAAGAGAATAAAACTGGTCTCTCTGAGTCCAGACCCAACAGATGCCAGACAGATTTATTACCTGAGGCATTCAGCCATGTCCAAAGGAGGCAGTGGCTAAGCAGTGGGGCTGAAAACAGGCAGCCTGGTTTGCACTCTCGCTGGGCTGATCTCGCTGAAGGAGAACTTCACTCCTGCACAGAGGAGCACTATCTGTGTATTACACCTCACCTGCCAGCAGCCATTTCATCCAGCCTTCTTCATTTCCTTCCCTCATGTGCTTTCATTACTCTTTCCCCTCTCCCCTCCCTCCATCCTTCCTCACCACCTTGCCACAGGGAGACGGGAGATCTCCACAGTTCGCAGGAGACATCCCTTCTTCTCCATCCCCCCAGGGGACCTGCCACCCCAGCAACTTGCCCCTAACCAGTGAAGCAGCCATGGCACAGCAGGAGACTTTTTAGCCCACAGGACTTCGGATGGAGCTGATACAAATAGTGGGATGAAAGACTGGGGAAACAACTAAAAGAAAAAGTGTCTTTCACAACAAGCTGCCATCTCCATGTCTCACAGCTCTCCCCAGCACTGGCCTGTCCCAAGGGCTTGTCACGTTTCCCCCCTCCTCTGTCTGCTCTGTGGCAGCTAATCAGTGACCCACTGACAGTCTCTGTCCATCACTCGTCTCTGCACGCAATGGGGTAATTAAACCCTGACCCTGGGCTCCTTTTATCCATTTCCTCTGCACAGTCACTCCCCAAAATGGCAGAGGGGAGGGCCTGCTGTGGAGGCTCCTGCCCCAGTCTCCAGCTCTAATGAAGATGTGAAGCACAGAGGAAGGACCCGTTGTCAAAAGAAAGATGCTGAGGAGGCAGCCAAAGAGGTATTGAGTGGTACAAGGCTTCCTTCATGATTGTGCTGAGCTCTGCTGACCCACCTCCACCTGTCAAGGCTTTGTAAACCTTCAATTCTTTATCATCACACCCACAGGTTGTCCAGCATCCTTCCCCTGACAAGCACACCTACAGAAAACCTACCACTCCTCTGCATGTCTTCAGGGCAGTGCCAGCTGTGGTGCCCAGCTCAGATCTAGCAAAAAAAAAAAAACAAAAAAAAAAAAAAAAAAAACAAACCCCAACCAACCAACCAACCAAACTTTCCATAGGGCTCAATATATTCAGCCCTGGGCTTGCACATCCACAAGATCAACACAAAGTTTCTGCCCTCCCTGGTGTGAACCCATTGCCTCCACTTGGACTAAGCCAAATGCCTCAGGCCTGACACAGGACTTTCCTCATTAAACACCTGTAGAAGGGCAGAGGGAGGTCTTAGTGATGGGGTGAATCCTATGGAGCACAGTGGATGGACACAGGAGCTGGCTGGGACAAGATGATGTCGCTCTTGTGTGCACAGAAGGACAATGGAAGATACACCCAGTGACAGACAGGAGTCACAAAATGCCAGGAAGTCCTTTTTTTTACTTTATTTCTCTTTCTGTTTTCTGGCACTCTGCAAAATTTATGACACAGATTGATAAATAGCCAGAAATGATCCCGAGCAATCCAGACTCTGCTTCCTCCTCCTTACCCTGAGTGGGGAAGCTGCCTCCCTCCCACGCATGAGCAAGAAGGGCTGGGGCCACCCGGGGAAGGGCATGACGGGTAAAGCAGTGCCCCCAAACAATTAAGCACTGTCCCAGGCACTGCACACCCTTGTCCTGGGAACAAAAGAGTCACACACAAGAGACCTGACTGTGAAGCCTCCATCCGCTTTCATCACTGACCCCCAGGGCAGTCAGGGCACAAGGTCATCCCACTTAAACTCCAAACTCGGCCAGAAATAGAGCTGGGAAGTGGGCAAGGGTGGCCAACTGCAGGGGTCCCCAAGCATTTGAGGGGTTCTTTGACTGACCCATTTCATTTCATCAAAGACACATTTTTTTTT
This sequence comes from Anomalospiza imberbis, assembly GCF_031753505.1. Lineage (NCBI taxonomy): Eukaryota > Metazoa > Chordata > Aves > Passeriformes > Viduidae > Anomalospiza > Anomalospiza imberbis. The sequence continues at coordinate 60,806,256 of NC_089685.1, forward strand.
CTGTAAGGAAAATGGAGAGCAGTGGGTGTGAAAGGAGTAAGGGGGAGGCAGGGTGTTCACCATGAGTTATGACCACTCTCAACAACAGTCTTTTACATTTCAGAGGTGAGGAGAGGATGGGGTAATTGGGCATGTTAGACCCATGCATAATGAGGGCAAGTCTCTGCCTGTTTCCCACCCCTCACTTTGTTACTGCTCACGAGATGTGGTCGCTATTCCGCTGTGGAGCTCAACATCCCAAGGGCTCATCCCAAGGACCACAAGCTTTGATAGCATCTTGCCAGACTGGTAGTACCCCTGGACTGTGCAATAGAGTGTAGTCATGCCTCTGGATTGGAAAGGCTTAAAGTTGCCTTACCAAAAAAAAAAAAAAAATTATCAGCCAAGCCAGAGCTCACGCTTTCCACCTGCAGGGTCTCAGAAAACCCATTAGGCTTTAAGGTTTTTCAGGTTGCAAGTACTGATTTTGGGAGTAATGCTTTCATAGAAGTAACAGCTGCACCAGATGCCCTTGAGACCTATCTCCTTGTCTGGGAGAAGAAATCTGTGAAGAAGAAGTCCAGGGGCACTGAAACATGTTTGGTGCATGTGGAAATACAATGCATCTGCCACAGAGCATTGTCCATTTCCCCCAACTTCCCTCTGGATAAACCTTGGGGAATCCTAAATGCAGGAAATTTCAGAGGAAGGACAATGAAAACACCCAGTGAAAGCAGTCCCCTATTCCACCCCAACAAGGCCATGTCCCACCTGCCCCCTATAGCGGCTGCTGCAAGTGTTGGCAGCACCCAGCAGGAGTGGGGTAGGGATAGGGCAGGCAGGCTGTGCAGTGATGGGCAGGGAATACAATCCCCACACTTACAGAAAGTTCCCCCAAAAACAGACAACATGGCTCAAGGGACAGCAATCAAGGAGGATGTTAGTCCAGAGTTAGTCATGTTGACACTGAAAACAGTAGCAGAAAAGCAGCCAGAAACATGAGATTCAGCACAGCTTCAGTACACAGAAATACATCTGAGTGCCAAGAAGCTAACCAGTCATGCAACGTGTGATCTGCTAGCAGACTCTTTTATTACATGTGATGAAAGACAAGCAGAAGGGAGCTTTGACTCTCGGAGTCAAACTTTTAATGGATTGTGTACTTGGTGATAGAAAAATCTAATATGCAAACTAAGCCCTCTTGATTAAAGCCATATTGGTAGACTGCAGGCAGTGTGCCCAGTTTTCAAGAGAAAGCTGCAGTTCAAATTTTTGATACGATTAATTAGACCTATTCTTGAAAATGAACAGCTTCCTGGGATTTTTTAAAATGCTAGCTAACCTTACTTTTTTGGATTTTAGGTAACCATTTTCATCAGCAATTCATTACTTCTCCCCTTGGGAGGAGGCGATCAGGCGATGGATTTCTACTATTGAGACAGACATGGCTTTAGGGCGTATGCAGATTCATTCTCCATCTCACACAGAGAGAATCCAATTGATCTTGGACACTTTGGGGCAGCTGTGCACAAAAGGCAGGGTCAGCCAGCACACGTGTACAAAGGCTGAGGCTTCGGGGATGTACTGAAGGACATGCACAACGCGCACACTTCACTGGAGCAGCACAAAACAAGGCTCATCAGACCTACAGGTTTTGGCCTTGTCAGTGTCAGCAGGTCTAGTTTTTCACCTCGGGCGAGTTCTGCTTATTGTCTTTCTTTTGAATGGCAGGAGATGCCAGCAAAGGAAACATTCGCTGCTTGTTTATCTCCCTTGCAGCTCTAGTAGCAGAAGTGGACAGCAGGAGAAAAGAGGTCCTGCAGCTTCTTTTAACCAGTCTGATGCCCAGCCAATGCACAAGGCTCTGAGCAATCCCCTTGGGCGCAAGGAAATGATTCACGTTATGCAGGTGTTCTCCTATGTGTGTGGAAAACCTCTTTTTCCCCATTTGCAGTAAAATAGGAGAAATACCCCACCGTCGCACACCCCGAATCCAGGCCCCCTCCTGCAGCAGCAGTTCCAGGCACTGACCACTCGGTGGCGCTCCAGCCCTAGAAATGGAGCCCGGCCGGGCGGGCAAGCCCCCCGGCCGGGGGACACACGGCCCCAGCGCCCCACAGCGCGGGACACACGGCCCCCGCCGCACGGAGCAGTCCCGCCGGGGCGTGGGACGGATAGCGGGCTCGAGTGCTGCCTGTGTGGCATTTGCTGAACCAGCTCTCGGTTTTAGATGTCAGCTTTGGGGAGGGTTCTGCGGGGTGACCTCTTTGCTTGTGTTGCAGGGTCTCTCTCAGGACCGCGGCATCTCAGAATCTGTCCTGCTAATTGTCACTGACTCTAAGGATGAATGTTCCACCACCTCTCTGGGCTGATGTAGCGGTGCTTACCCACCCTCATAGTGATTTTTATTCCTTTTCTTACACTGTAATTCCATCCTGCAACTTGCAACCCCTTCCTGTTGTCTTTAGCTGTGCAAAAACCCTTAGAAGAGTCTGGGTCCATCTTCTCTGTATCACCTGCAGCCACAGTCAAGTGCTGTTGCACTGCTGAGCCCCAGCAAGCTCTTCGTGCAGAGATCAGGGTCTGGCTCATCAATTCTGGAGCTTCACTGATGTAAAGCTCCTGTCAGTGGCCAGGGTCAGGATGTCAGTCTCTTTTCTTCAGAGAGCTCCCACCTGAAGGACTGCATTTCTCATTCAGCTTCCCCTCATAAATAAATCACATCTTAGGCCCAGGACTATAAAATGATTATTAACAACACACTCTTGCCCCTTGTAGTCCAGCACTGTGGGTGGCTTCAGTCAGTGTTTTGATGTATGCAGACAAGAGGCTCAGGGGGCTGCATACTGCAAACACTAACCACCCTCTCAGCCAGCAGGAGAGGTCATCGCCATGGACAGCCCTTGTTCCTAGTCACGGAGGAGTTTTCAGTTCAAAGAGTACAATGTTGGGGTTGGGGGTTTTTTTCGATCTGCGTCAATAAGTCGGGTTTGGAAGCCTGGTAATTTCTCAGAAGCCAGGAGCAACTGGAAAAGATGATACATAATGCAACAAGGCAACCACATTTCTTTGGGAAATCAAAGCATTCTCCCAGTGTTGGTGCTGTCATGACGGAGGCAGGAAAGCCATTTGAACAGCCAACCACTGCCCCCACACCTATCGCAGAGGAGAAGAACGCATGAAGCCTGGCGGTTCTGCATGCATGGCGGTGCAGGGGGTTTGCACAGAGCCTGCTGACTGGCTTCCACATCTGCTGGCCTCCTTCCTCGGGTCACTGCTGATCGTGATTGTGCCAAGCAATTTCACAGAATCACCGAATCAATCAGGTTAGAGAAGACCTCTGAGATGGTGGTCCAGCCTGTGAGCGAACACCACCATGTCAGCCAGACCCCGGCACCGAGTGCCACGTCCAGCCTCTCCTTAAACACCTCCAGGGACGGTGACTCCACCAGCTCCCATAACTATGTCTAATCACCCTTTCCGTGAAAAAATTCCTCCTGATGTCCAGCCTAAACCTCCGCTGGTGCAGCTTGTGACTATGTCCTCTTGTTGCCTGGGAGAAGAGACCCATCCCCACGTGGCTACGACCTCCTTTCAGGGGGTTGTAGAGAGCGATCAGGGCACCCCTGAGCCTCCATTTCTCCGGCCTAACCAAGCCCGCTCCCTCGGTCCCCATGGCAACGCGGCGGGCGCGGGGCGGGGCTGCGGCGGGCGCTTCCGGGCGGCCCCGGCGGTGACGTGGCCGGCGGGGGCTGACGGCGCCGCGCGGCCGCTTCCGGTGAGCCTGGGGGCCCCTCAGGGACGCCCCCCCGCGGCTGCCCCGGACGGTCCCGCCGGGCGGGCTGGGGCGGGGGCTGCGCTCGCCTCCTGCCCGGCCGGGCACTGCCCGCAGCCCTGCCTGCAGCCCCTGCCCGCAGCCCTGCCCGGCCGGGCACTGCCCGCAGCCCCTGCCCGCAGCCGCTGCCCGCAGCCCCTGCCCGCAGCCGCTGCCCGCAGCCCCTGCCCGCAGCCCCTGCCCGCAGCCGCTGCCCGCAGCCCCTGCCCGCAGCCCCTGCCCGCAGCCCTGCCCGGCCGGGCACTGCCCGCAGCCCTGCCCGCAGCCCTGCCCGGCCCCGCCTCGGGGGCCCGGCACGCTGAGCTGTCGGTGAAGCCCTGGTCCCTCAGGGTCGGGTGTGGTGGAGACGACCACCCTCACGGTGTCCCCGTGCCTTGGGTGCTGCCGAAGGGTGGGCGGAACCCAATCGTGCCAGCTAATTACTACCTGAAATTAAATGGAAACGAGGTTTGTGCATGGGGAAATAATGAGTCTCTCGGTGGAAAGCTTGGGTACGGCCTGCCGAGACAGGCGGTGAATGTCAGAAAGTGACGTGACTTGCTGTGAAGTCAAGAACACGGAGATGTGTGATGGATGTCGGGGATAAAACTGAGTATCTTTAGCAGCCGTGGTGCAAGGTCGAGTGTGGGAAGAAGCAGCTTCGGGAAGGGACCACGTTTTGTTCTGTGCTTTGGAAACGCTGCACGTGTGTGAGTCTTGGGTTTGGAACATGCGGCATTCAAACTCGAGGACTTTATCCTGTTGCATGCAGAGCAGAGAACCAGGAACACTTGACTCGTTTTTCATCTTTTGTTATAAGAGCAGAGACCACAATGTGGCATTCCAAAAAGAAAAAAGAGATTGATAAAGGTGACAGGGTGGTTCTCTGTTTTTTTTTTTTTTTTCTATTGCAGTCATTCTTTTATTTGATTTATTCTGTTCTTCTCAGGGAGTTTGGAATAAGCAGCTTCAGACAAACGGACTCCACTGAACCAAAACAATGTTTGCAGATTTGGACTATGATATTGAGGAAGATAAGCTGTGAGTATTTCTCTTGTCTTTTCCTGGTGTTTCTTATAATAGAATTTGGCTTCGCAGCCAAGACCTAATGAGAGTTGATAAATTTACCTGTGTGTGACACTGTGTGCTGAACATCAGCCTTCCTGTTCAGTGCTGATTTCTTGTTCCCTCTGGAGAGTGGAGATGAGGCATTGCTGTGCTGGTGAGCAAAGGAGAATATTTGTATTGCTCTGCAGTGACTGCATTTAACGTAGAGCACTTGATTTGAATCACATTTATGCTGTGCAAGTTGTCCTCTGACTTCAGCACAAAGTGCAGGTGAAACACTAAGGCATGATAGTGTTTCTTCAGTGTGTAGCAATGGATGAGGGTGTCTCTTCCACCTCTAATCCTTGCATGCAATCCCAAGAAAAAGATGGCACAGAAGGTCTCTCTGCTGGCCTGTGCTGATAGGCTCTGTGGCAGAGCTGAGGGAATGAATTCAGATGTGCAGTGCCCATGATGTCTTCCATTTGTACTGACTCACATACCAGAATTGTTTCAAATGCAGGCAGCTCTGCCCATGTTCAGTTATTCCCTTCTCTTTGCAGGGGCATCCCCACTGTACCTGGGACAGTGACCCTGAAGAAGGACTCTCAGAACCTGATTGGGATCAGCATTGGAGGAGGAGCACAGTACTGCCCCTGTCTCTACATTGTCCAGGTGGGCACTTGGGGAGGAAAAATAAGCCATCTTTTTAAAACAGTGTTGGCCTGAGAGATGGGAAGTGTGGAATGAGAGCCCTATGCTGTTTGTTTTTCTCAAAGTGGGAGATGACATCTCACTTTCCAGTGAAAAGTTTTCCCTACTCTAGTAGCTAGTAGGTGTGGAAGAATTAAATTAAGACTTTTAGAATTGTCCTTCTCCTTGGAGAGCATGTTAGAATTCACAGGGGAACAGTGTGACACTCCCAACACCAGGAAATCCTATGCTCCAAGAGGCAAATCCTAGGGGCAAGAACTTCTTGAGGGAACAAGATGATCAGCACACCTCTTGGTTTGGAAAGGGGGAAAACTGCAGCTTCAGCACGGACAAAGTAGAAGTGAATGAAGTAGGAGGAATGCAGCTGTTGGTCTGTGCTCTGTGGCTCTGCAGGGGCCCTTCTCCTGACTGCAGACTGCCTGTGCTCTCTCCTAGGTGTTCGATAACACTCCAGCAGCCTTAGACGGCACCGTAGCAGCCGGGGATGAAATCACTGGAGTCAACGGGAAATCCGTCAAAGGGAAGACCAAAGTGGAGGTGGCCAAGATGATACAGATGGTAAAGGTGAGAGGTAGGAGGGGGCCACTGGAGCTTCTGGGTCCTAGTTGGCAGCTTATTGTCCTTGGGTAAAGGGAGCCACTGCTGCCTGCTTCCAGCACAGCAGTTTGGGGTTTGCTCTCTCTGCAGGGAGAAGTGACAATACACTACAACAAGCTTCAGGCTGACCCAAAGCAGGGCAAGTCTTTGGATATTGGTAAGACTGGTTTCTTTCTCCCTAGAGTGTTAAAATGATGCAGAAGGGTGCAAAAATTGGTCCTAGATAAAACCAAATCTGTTTCCTTTCTTGCTCTTAACTCAGTCATTTTCAAATGGATACTGTCAAAGAGAGTTACAGGTTTAAAAAAAAATCCTTCCCTGACATTTTGAAATAGGCTTGAAAGTTAAATCAAGACTTAATTGATGTTGTGAGAGGCTTGTTTTTCTGTGCTGTGTTTAGCATGGATGATGAATCTCAACTGCATAATAATTTGATTATTTTTACTACGTGTAAGTTAGGCTGACCTATTTTGAGATGTACACAGAAATATGTCAATTGAAAGGCATTGGTGGTGATTTCCAACCGTGGAGAACAGTGATGAAATACCTATCTACACTGACTTTTGTACAAACATAAATTTTATGGGAGACAGGAGAGCCTTTATTGCTAAAACAAAGTGTCTGGTTTTGAGCTAAGCCTACACAGCTGTCTCCTTTATATGGTCTGCCTTTCTCACTTTCAGCTCTCTGACTCTTTGCTCTCATTTCTTTTCCTGGTGATTATGGTGCTAGTAAATTGACAGGAGTTCTGGAAAATTGTGAATAGTGAGATGGATTTCTGGGAAAACAGAAGTGTGATGAGAATATGGTATTTTTCAGAACACTGTGACTTCAGCTGAGTTCTTGGGATCTGCAGGCAAATCTGCCTGCAAATAAAGGTGACTGAGTCATCTGGTTCCAAGTAGGGCATAGATGTCTCTAGTAATTTGTAGGGTATGACCACCAAAGGCAGAAATTCCATCAAGAGGTGATGAAAGGGTTTAACTAGGATTCAAAAGGTAAAAGTAAGGAAAGAGAAAACACTGAGCATTAAGTCCTGATTATCTTTCAGCCTCATTACTTCAGCTGAAGTAATACAGCAGATAGCATAAGCCAGGTTTAGTTCCAAATATCAAGTGCTTTGCTTTTAGCAAAGTGATTGATAGGGACAGTCTTCCAAAAGAATTGCTGGAGCTCCATTGATTGAAGTATTTAGGATGTGAGGGCAGGGCAGATAAGCAAATTAGAAGATGTGCTATGCATGGCTGGACCAGAGTGCCCTGTTTCTACGGTGTTCTTTCTTCTTGCTGTCTCAATACTGAATTAAGAGCAGTTTATCCAGTGCCTGGAAAACCGGTGAAACATGATGGTGAACTTTTCATGGCCATGGAAGTGACCCTGATGCTGGTTTGTAACTTTGTTTTGGCCTTTAGTATTGAAGAAAGTAAAGCACCGGCTGGTAGAGAACATGAGCTCTGGGACAGCAGATGCCCTGGGGTTAAGCCGAGCCATACTGTGCAATGGTAAGTATTGTCCAGGAGGACATTTTCCTAATGGAATGCTTACTCTCCTGTGTTTGCCTGACTTTTATTGTTGCTTGCATGGTCCACATTCTTTTCTTCTGCTCTGCCTTACTGTTGTGTTTGTCTCTGCCCTTCCTGAGTGATACAGCCTGTCCTTGTGGCCACTTAAATGTTACCTCAGGTCAGATTAATTTAAAGCAGGGACCAACTTAGTGAATGCCAATAGATGATGACCCCATACTATAAAATAAGTTTGCAGTCATTTTAAAAGCTTCCCATGTTGTGTCACAGGACGGGCATCAAGAGATGAGGGAAACTTGAACCAAATATATGAAACTGGTATTTTTTCACCTAGTCAGGTCTTAACCATGTCCTGAATGTGACTGTTATAATTCTGTATTCTGATTCTTGTTTCTATTTAGATGGACTCGTGAAGAGATTAGAGGAGCTGGAGAGGACTGCAGAGTTATACAAAGGTAAACTTGGTATTTATATATATATATAAATAAACTTGGTATTAGATGGGAGACAAGGATACTTTCATTGTGTTTCAATGAAGTGACTTAAATGTTTTTTCTGGCTTCCGTCACAGGCTTGACAGAGCACACCAAGAGTCTTCTCAGGGCTTTCTTTGAGCTATCTCAGACACACAGAGGTAAAGAATCTTGAGCAAAGGGAGCAAAAACTTTTGACCTTGAGTTTCAGGATTTTTTTGTCAGTATTTGGATGTGTGATTCCCTCATGCAAAAAAACCCTAAGGGTTGCAGAAATGAGCTGTGAAGGGCTGCTCTCCTGTATTGCCAGTCATAGTGCTAACACAGGCCCTGTCCTTCACATGAGACACTGAGGAAATGCCCTGCCAAACTCTGGTCTTTAGGGAATATGTAGCATCATCCCCCAGTTAATTGTAAGGTTATGGGAGGCACTTATTGGAGACAAGATTTTTCTCAGGGTTCACCTCTTTATTCATCTATCTGTAATTATTCTGCACATGCAGCATTTGGAGATGTTTTCTCTGTCATTGGTGTACGGGAACCACAACCAGCTGCCAGTGAAGCCTTTGTGAAATTTGCTGATGCCCATCGCAACATTGAGAAGTTTGGGATTCACCTTCTGAAAACAATTAAGCCGGTAAAGAATTAAACCAGGAGTAAAGGGTTTGGAGAAGAGGGGAATCTAGAAAGGCAGAAGCCTGTCTTTAAAGGTGTGGTCTTAAAAGTTCATTCATTGAGGGAAGAAGGATCCTTGTCTGCTTTCCTTCAGGGAATTCTCTTCATAATGAAAAGAACCTGAGAGGTAACATATTGAATATATCAACCTTGTCCTTATGACTTGTGCATATGGGTATATTCCTCTCCTTTTCTTTTGGGAGTGAGGGAGTAGTGTCACTTACCAGTCTAGTACCTGATATTGGTACCCATAACTGTATTATGTCACTAAAAGAGTTCAGACAAGCAGCCCAGGAACAATGTAAGAATTTCAATCAATGTATTTGAGTGAGAGTCTCCAGGGGGTCTGTGCACTTAGTTTAGCAAAGAGAGAATTTAAGTGCTGATTTGGGCACCACTTTCAGTGCTGTGTTGGATGGACAATGCTGGTCATGAAACTTTGAATCAGGGAGAGCTGTTTCCAGGACCAGCTGAAAATAAAACATGTCAAAAGCAGATGAATCCTGGCTAGGAGTGAGGCAAGCATTTCTAGCACTGGAACCACTTGCCAGTGACAGTAAAGAATGCTCTAACCATTCTGAGCCATGATCAAACATTTTCTTTCAAATATGCAGTAGTTCAAAGAAGAGTTTTGAGGCAGCCTCATGACCTGTGCTGGGTAAAAGGTTGCACTTGAATTGTAGTCATGCTTTTTAGTCTTAATTCAGCAAGAGGGTGTTTCCCTTGCAGATGCTCACTGACTTGAATACGTACCTGAATAAAGCCATTCCTGACACGAGGCTGACTATCAAAAAATACCTGGATGTCAAGTTTGAATATTTGGTGAGCTGCTTTTTTTTTTTTTCCTAAGTGATGGTTGAAATTAAGTTTCATAGAATTATCCTGAAAGTCACATTTAGCGTATATGATCATGTATCCATCCTTCCATAATCCATGAGAGAATGCCCTGTTTTTTCTAGTTCTTTGTTTACTGCCAGATTACTCAGATTCAGACACCTGCTTTTAATTTAACACTTCTCACTGGTAAGAAAGATCTTACAGTACCCACATGACTTATTTTCTACATGGTCAGAATTATATCCTGATTTATTTCTAAAGACTTCTCTGCAACTTAGGCTCTTGAACTCCTCTAAAGAGCTCCCCCGTCCATATTTTTCAGGTAATTTTGGACACTCTTTCTTTAGCCAAAGTAAGCAACTGTCAACTCATATTTGCTTTGATTTAGAGCTTGCTGTTTTTTTTTTTCTCCTTCATTCCACTCAGTCCTTGTTTTCTACCCAAAAAGGGTAAGGTTGCTCAGTGCACCTGTTCTCTAATTGAAGGAATCTATTTCCTTTTACCTGTTGAGAGAAGTACTTGGAGCTGCAGCCCTAAGGCAAGGGAATATGGCAGAATCTCTTCCTACATCAATCCTTCCTGCAATTAATCTTTTTCTTTTCCTTCTTATTTATTCCTATGTCATACTTTTCTTGTACTGTCTTTTCCCAAAGAGTAGATATACACAGGATTTTTCCCACTGTGCTTTCTTCAGAATCTGTCCACTGAAGGAAGGCTTGGAATGGTGCAACCTGGTGCAACCTCGTGTTTATGGGTGATGATGAAGTTGTTTCTAATTTTTAATAGTTCCTTCTTGTTTTGCTTTTTTTTTTTTTAATCTTTAATTCTGCAAAGTCTTACTGCCTGAAAGTCAAAGAGATGGATGATGAAGAGTACAGCTGCATTGTGAGTATCAGTACAATTGCAAAAGTACTCCTGTGCCTGTCAACACCCAAACTAGTGAATGCATCCTAAGGAATTACACACATTTATTCTTGATGTATTAGAAATATGGGATCCTTAAATGCTACCTGGGAAGCACTGCAGCTTGTTTGCTCAGTGGTTGCCTTTCTCAGTATTTAAGTACTATTAGGTTATGTAAGGAGGATTAAGGTGTTATCTTCACAAATTCCATTTGTGTGTAGTGTACAGCTTATCATTAATTCTGGACTTGTTTCTTAGAAATGCAGATTTACCTTCTCTGTAGCAAAATGCATGTGAAGCTGCATTTATAAGTGAAGGAAATTGATTAAAGGATCTCTCTTAACAATAGGGGATTTATAGTTTAGAGTTTCAGGACTTTAATCCTTAACAGCTCTGTTTAAAATAGTTAGAGGTATCCCATAAATTCCAGTTTCCCTGCATAAAAGTAACATCCTTTTTTATCTTCGATATCAGCCTCAGAGCAGACATTTGATTTCTTGGAATGCCTAGTTCCCAAGTGCCAGGAAGAAATCAAACTCCTAACACAATATTTCATTATATGTTTCCTTCTAAATAGGAAGGAAATAATCCCAGCCTTGCCCAGCAGAGCGACATCTTTGGGTTTTGGCACGTGCAGTGTGTGTTAAGGGGGCCGTAGTCTGTAGCACAGATTTTTCTGTATGTTGTGTTTACAGGTGCAAGGGAAGGATGCTTTGTTGCTGACAGAGCTAACCTCTTTCCAGATTTTTGCAGGACAGTGTATAGGTCCCTCCATGTTGATTTCCAGCATTGTGTCTGGGTGATTGTAGATACCAGAGGGTTCCTTGTGTAGATACATAATTCATTATGCAATCCATACAGTGAAAATCTTACAGAGGAGGGCAGAATTTTTGTATGCTTGATATAAACTTGTTCTTAATGCCTGTCTTACTGGGCTGAAAGGTGCCTGTCCTTTTGTATTTGCTTAGTAGTGATGCTTTTCTTTACCATGGTTAGTGGGTGTTTGGCCTTCAAAGTGGCCCCACTGACTGCTGGTTTTTGACACAGCTCAGTGTTCCTCCTGGTTCCTGCTTCCTGACAGCAGTTCCCGTGTGCCTGAGAGGTCTGTAATAACCCAAGGTCATTGTGAGTCCACAATGGCAGTAGTAGGCAGACTTGTGTGCAGGCACTGTTGTGTGTTGTGGGAGTCTGAAATGGCGCCGTGATTTTGGCAGGCTCTGGGTGAGCCTCTCTACCGGGTCAGCACTGGCAACTACGAGTACCGCCTCATCCTGCGCTGCCGTCAGGAGGCTCGCACACGCTTTGCCAAGATGAGGAAGGATGTGCTAGAGAAAATAGAGCTCCTGGACCAGAAGCATGGTGAGTGCCACTGCTGGGTTCAGCAGACATGACTTTGGCCTTCTTGTTCCTCCTTTGTCTCAGCTCAGAAGACGGCTTAGTTCTTCTTTGCTGAAGAGCTTCTTTGTGGCTGTACCTGGGACATCAGCCCTGAGGGGCCAAAAGGGATTAATGTGTAGGAGATGGTATCTAACACTGGTAAGGGAGGCTTGATCACAGCCTTCACACTGTTTGGGAAGGAAATTTTTACACTTTTTCCCCCCAACATGTCTCCACTACAGTTCAGGACATCGTGTTCCAGCTCCAGCGTTTTGTCTCCACGATGTCCAAGTACTACGACGACTGCTACGCCGTGCTCCGGGATGCGGATGTCTTTCCCATCGAGGTGGACCTTGCCCGCACCACTCTCAGCTATGGGCAGAAGGACACGTACACAGATGGGGCAGAAGAAGAAGGAGAAAGCGAGAGAGAGGGTAGCGGGAGGGAGGATGCAAATGGAGATAAGCTCATTGATGATGCCTGAGTGTGTCAGCATGGCCAGAGGGAGGACTTTGCAGACTTATGAAAACATGTATTTCACGTGGCCATTCACTCTCCGTGATTTCTCTGTGTGTCCAGCCGGGGATTCCTCCTCTGCTTTGGGTGGGGTAGCTGGTTGGTTTGGGACCAACCTCTGCTTTCCTCTCTTTTCCTTTGCTTGTTTGCCTGGATAATTCTTTTTGCCCCTGGAGACTTCTGCTACCCAACCTGGGTACTGAGCTGTGGGGGGGAAAAGCCACTCCTACACTGCCATGTGCCCCTGTGCAGGCAGGACTCTGCTGAGCACATGGGCAGCACTGCTCCTCTCTGGCACATGGAAGCTGGTTAAGGGTTTGGAGGTGATTACAAATGGTGAGAACAGCTCCCTTCCGTCCTTCCTTTGTGCTATGGGGAAGTGTTAGCATCGCTGCTTGCTGTCTTCAAGCTCCTTCTGAGGATCCACCTTAGGACTGTAATGGAAATACCCCAGCTTTAAACTAGAAAGGAGACACAAAGCCTTGTAGAGAGAGGAAGAGGCTTTGGGATTTTTTTAGTGTAAAGAATTACTAGCGTGCTCTCTTCTCTGCACAACTATTTTGTGCTGCCTCTGGGCCAGCCAGTAGCAGTAGCTATCTTCCCATTCCCTAGCACGAGGGAAGTTGGGAAAGGAAAGCTGAGGTAAGTGAGAGTGCTTCTTTCCTCCTTCCTTTTCTCTTCCCCTCCCTCCATCCCTTTGGGCCAATCCCAGATCCGGATGGCACTTTCTCTGTTAGTGGGCAGCACAACTGCTCAGGAGTGGTGGTGTTCTTGGGCCAGGGGTTTTGACTTTTCTGTCATTACATTCTAATGGTCATGGGAGAAGTTATTTAAGTGCATTAATTTATGATCAAGATTTTTTTTTTATTTGTGTCTCTTTGATTGTTTTTGGAGTTTCTTCATCTCTGTGGGTGCCTGGAAAAGAGCCATCCATGGTCAAGCTGCTCTGGAGAATTTAAACAGACTGGTGTAGTGACTATTGTCTGTAATAAAGGAATATGTGACATTTCATTTCATGTACTTCATGTCTTTCCTATGAGAGATTTGTTTGCTTATCTTCCATTGGTTTTAATCTTATGCTATAATCTTGGGAAGATGGGTGTCATGGTCTGGCCATTTTTTTCTTCTCATACTGGTGCATAATCTCTATACCAGCCTGTGGTGGTCAGTGCAGTGCGGATTTCTAGAGGAAGAGTGTTATAAATGCTATAGCAAGACCAGTCCTCCAGTAATACCAGCTTCTCTGCATTTTAGCTTCCCTGGGGAACACCAGCCTTTTAAAGGCCACCAGGTGCCTCAGTCCCGCCAAGGTGGCATCTCTGTTCCTCTCCAGGGCCAGCTTCTCCACACAGCTCAGCTGTTGCATCACAAGCTTCAGCTGATGCTTAAGTCCCTGATCCTCTTTCAGAGTTATTTGTTGTGCCAAAACACAAAGCAGTTGAGGGGGAACTGAAAATGCTTCAGTAGAGTCTGCCTGAAAGCCATTGAAACCAAGTGTAAAGCAGCATAGCTGGGTTTTTTAGGAAGAGGTCTGGGAATCTTGCAGCACTGTCTATAGTGAGATCTCGTACCCTGAGGGCTTTTATTTGCTTTTGTGAAAAGAATGTAAGAGCAGGAGGCTTAGTGGGAAATGTTGGCTTGTGACAAGGAAACAGAGGGGACCTTGTTCTAGTGACCAGCCTGGCTGACAAGGGCAGTTGTTTTCATGCTGTGGACCTTGGACCTCTGGGAAGTTGTGAGCTCCTTCTTGGAGGGAATACTAGTGAATAAGGGAAAGCCAGCCTGGGGTTACTGGGAAAAGAGCTGCAGAGCAACTTGGTTGAGCAGAAACAGTAATCTTTCCTTGTTGGTAGGGAAAACAAGCTTTGAGAGCACTGGATGAATGCCTGCAGGGCCCCCTTGCTGCTGCTCTCATTCTCCCAGAGCTTTGCATCTGGGGTTTGGTATGAGCTTTAGTCTCATTTGAGACGTTTCTAAGTGAGTTTGAATAGGAAAAAGCCCAAAGTCACCATTATGACAGGCTTGAAATCAGATCTGACAGTGGTGGTAGCTATGGTGGGACAGAGTAGAGCCTCATGGAGTTTGCCTTCTCCTCTCCAATTTCCAGTTCTTCTGTTTCTTCTTAAACTGATATTCTTCAACAGCTTTATTTTGCTCATCATTTACTGCTGTTTTTTGTTTGGGAGCACCTAGAATGAAACCCTTTCCTTCATGTCCCCACTCCCCTGCTGTGTTTAAATGGCTTTATGGATCCTGCCAACTATCCATTAATTTGTAGTCAGTCTGGTCTGGAATGAAACATAACTTTTGGTGGCCCAACGAGCTGCCTTCCCGCTAACCCTCTGCTTAGTTTTTGATCCCTTGTTATAGTCACAGGTTCCCCCAGGGTCTCTGAGGTGAAGCAGTTCAGGAAACCGGAAGAAAGAGCTTTGGCCAGGGGTGTTTATAAAAGATCCAGTCCTAAAGCAGATTAGAAGTGGTTTAAGCATGCCAGGGAAGGTTGTCCTCTCTGAATCCAGAAATCCACCACTACAGCAGGGGGTGAGGGGGTCATGCCTGCTTTACCACGTGCTCCAACACCCTCATTAGCAGCACTTGGAGACTGGGGCTTGTCCTTCTGCCTTACCTTTGATTCCTTTATGTAAGGAGGTTTTCTCTATTTAAGAGGAAAACACAGGCACATCTAGTGCCATTCCTGCTCAGTGGATAATCGCTTGGGACATGGTTATTTACCTGTCTTGAAACACCCGCCCCCACAGGGGCCGAGTTGTTCCCTTCACACGTCAACGGGGCTCACTTGAGCCTAGACAAAGCTGGCTTGGTGCTATTCCTGTCAGCAAGGCTCCGTACTGCGGCTGCACACCTAATGGCATTAGCCTTTCTTAGGTATCTTCTTCTTGTACCTCAGCAGCAGCCTCTAACACAGTGCTTTGCCACTTGGGGAAGCAGCATCAGGTGCACTTGGCAAAGCAGCATCAGGTGTCACTGCCCCAGCTTCACTGTCCACAAAAGATATGCCAGGCAGAGGTAGTTGGAGCTGGTGGCCTCCTGGTTTGGCAGTGCCCGAGGGAGGTGTTGCACAGAGCCTGCTGGCCCCTGAAGGTGGCTGGATGGTAGCTATGAGTTACACTACGTCCTAAACGTGCTGCCAGTGCAACTGACACTATCCAGACTGTGGAAGTGGGGTGAAGGAAACATTGACACTAGAACAGAGCATACCAGATCTGATTACAAAGAGTCTCTAATTGTGTTCTGTATTGTGACAATGCAGAAGGAAAAGGAGAGTCCTTGGCAGCCTCTTCAGAAGACTTTCTCCAGGGCTGGTTTGAAAGTGAGGAAAGAAGATTATTATTTTTTCTTTTTGGTGTTTGGGCTGCTCTGAGCCTGTGTTGTACCAGCATGGGTGCAGGATGCAAGCAGACATATCACTTGGTAGGTTGTGGACATATGTACATAAGGACCAACTATTCTTATACCTCTCCCACTTATTTCTTACCTCTGCCTTTGTCCCAGCTTTCTTCTCCCCGCATCCCACCTACCCTCCCATGCTGAAGTGCTTGCAAACAAGGCCAGTTTTACACATCCCTCTTCTCTGCCCTGACTAAAAACTGTCTCTCTCCACCATCTGGTCAGCGTTGCAGCCATCTCGTGCCAACACCTCCCCATCCCCTGCGGGACAGCCGCCTCCCTCCCCCCTCTGCTCCTCTGCCACATGGTTGGCCTCCTCGTTGGCCACCACCATGGCATTGTCAGTGCTGTGGGCTGGCTGGTGGTTGTCGCTGCTGTGCTCCTCGGCTTCCTGCACGTCGGACTCTGCTTCCTCGGTGTCGCTCCCCCCTCCCACAGCGGGGTTGTTCTCTGGGGGAGGCTCCTTCTTCCCTCGGTTCAGGCAGCAGTAGCTGGCAACGCCCAGGAAGAGGGCGGAGAGCACGACCTCTGAGCCCGCCAGGTAGAAGATCACCTCATAGTTCTTGAGAGCATCGACCAGGCGGCCTGATGGTTGGAGAAGAAATGAGGTGGTTGGAGAAGACATGAGATGATTAAATTTGGCCTACGCCTTCCTGCATGAACAGCCCGGTGCAGGTAGGCAACACCTGCATTTGGCTGAGGACCCATTCCTCAAGGGAAGAGCAAGAAGCCTGAATACCTAAAAATCACCCTGGGAATGAGCCACAGTGTACTTCCAGGGAAAAGTATGGCAACAGTTCATGGTTGGTGTTTTCACTTGTTTGGACAACCTTAAATAATTGTAACACCTTCATGGCGGGCCATCTTCTACTTGCCAAGGTGGGAAAAGCCTCTCATGATTTGGATTGGCCAGTCTCAGAAAAGAACGTTTGAGAGACATTGCTATTTCTTAAGCTATTATGTCAGCAAAACATTCCAAAGGGAAGAATAAATTTCTCTTTGGCAGAGAAATCCCTCTGGTTGGCCCGCACCTGATGATTTCTGTGCCAGAGATATTCTCAATATATTTTCTGAATCCACTGGGGCTGGCAATGGAGGAAGAGTTCCCAGTTCTTGTAGCTGGGGAGCATGAACAGCTGCCTTGCTGCAGTCGGGATGCAGCCATGGAACTGCACTCTTCATCCTGGTCTTGCATGCTCTCAAATGCAGTCACATGTGTGACTCCCAGTCCCTGCTGTGCTACAGTGCATGCGCTGAAACCAGCCCCAGGATACGCTGAGGTGCCTCCCGGAGCAGTCATGGGAGGCACGGAGCGAATTCCTCAGCAGGTGAACGTGCCCCTGTTCAGCCAAGCCAGATGGCGAGCGAGGAGCCTGCATGTCCCAGTGCGCGTGCGTGTGCGTGTGTGTGTGCAGCTTATCCTGTGCCAAACCCCCTTGGCCCATGGAGCGGGAAGCAGCTCAGGAGGATTACACCAAACAAAGCCACTTTGTTCAACCCCCTTCTCCCAGATGAGCACTGTTCTCCCCGAGTCCGAGCCGTCAGGACTGTCAGAGGACTCGAGCTTCCTGCACCAGGGGGTCCTACAGCCCCCAACAGGACTTGGCTGCCCCCAACACGGTTCTTCGGTGACCCTGAACTGTCTGCGTGCCACTGTACATGCACACAGCACCGAGGCACAGCTGAACTGAGGCAGGAGGCCTGAGGGATTCCCTTGTTAGCACCCCACTGGTGGGCCTTGCTCCTTGGGGCAAGGTGCTGTTAAATCCCCCTCTCCCATAATGATCTCTCTACAGCTGCCTCCAAGACGCATATTTTTTGACCCTCTCTGGCCTGGGACTGCCAACTGCCCCACAGCTTATAAAGTGAGACATGAATTATTGTTAGCATTTAAGAGGGTCTTCTCTTGGCTGCCAAATTTTACTTGAGAACTGGTTGGAGTTGCTGAGGGCGGGTTTTACTCATAACTGGTGGTTTGTGCTGAGGAAAAGACCATTCACACCAAGGTCTTCAATGATGGGCTTCAGCCTATGTGTTACAGCTGAAGGAAAGGAGTGCAAAAAACAACAGAGTGGTTCCTGCCTGGGGATTTTCCATAGTCTTGTCCCTGACTCTTCCTTGCAAATCAGGAAACTGCACTTTGTTTGGAAATAAGCCTTGGGCATGATTTGGCTTTCTCACATGTGATCAGACACTTAACATTAATCTACACCAACCTCCATTCAACAGCCTGTTTTTATGGGTTGTTTGTGGGGCACGGACCTTACCAGGGGCTGTGACCTAGACTAGACTGGCTGAAAAGCTGTGAGTGTCTTAATCCTCTTAGAAAAATTACCAGCAAATGCCTCAGGGGACTGTGCAAACTGTTTTGACTTGACTGACAGCAAAACACCTGTGTCTTGGGATTGGGACCAGAACAAATTGAGATCACTATTCACAGTGCCAATCAAAGGGCCATGGACACCAAGGAGAATTTGAGAGACACCTGCTTTGTCCTAATGAAGACTCTCAAAGGTTTGTCTGCAGCATGTACCTGACCCTCTCCTTAATATGATTCTATGCAACATTTGTAGTGAAGGCAGAGATCAGCTCTCAGCCTCTAGAGCAAATTAAAATTGAGAAATAGGGTCTTTCTTCAGGTGCTATGTCCATGCCCGGTACCTGCAATACACCGGAGCAGTGACAGCCAAATGCATCACCTGCAGCAAGACACCTACCTGCAGAGGGTGGGCCGATGAGCACGGCGAAAGCCTCGATGAGTAGGACCAGCCCAATGGCGCTGGAGAACTTCTGGGAGCCAACGATGGCCATCAGCACCTCGAACTGCAGTGCCCCTACCATGCCGTAGGAGATGCCAAAGAAGACGCAGAAGATGACCAGCCCCGTGTAGTTGCTCGCCCTGGCACTGCAGATGTCTGTCAAGCCATTGAAGAGCATGGAGAAACTGAACAGATATGCCACATGAGGGCGGACCCACTTCAGCCCTGCTACCATGCCACAGGCTGGGCGGGCAAAGATGTCTATGAAACCAATGATGGAGAGCAAGAACGCGGCCTCTGTGTCCGGTACGCCTGTGTCCTTGGCATAGTTGACCAGCAATATGGGGGGCACGAAGAGACCCAAGACCAGGATGAACTTTGAAATGGTGTAAATGATAAACCCTCGGTTGGAGAAGATACTAAAATCTAGAAGCTTCTTTCCTTTCTTGGGCTTCTTCTTGGCTTTTTTGCCTTTCTTGGTTCCATCAGTGGTGCTGATTCCCTCCTCTGACTTCCCTCCTATGGGCAGCATCTCCTTGGCTTCATATTTGTCCTGAGCTTTCCCCATCTTCCTCTTCATGCCCATATCCAGGGGTCTCATGACTGCCCCACAAGTACAGCAGTTAAGCAGAAGGCCCCCCATGATAAGGAACCCTCCTCGCCAACCAAACTTCTCCAGCAGCACTTGCCCCAGTGGAGAGAGAGAGGAGAGGAAGACAGGGCTCCCAGCAGCAGCCAGTCCATTGGCGAGAGGCCGACGCTTGTCGAAGTAGGTGCCCAGCATGATCAGTGAGGGCTGGAAGTTCAATGCCATACCCAGACCTACATGGAAGTGAGAGCCAGGAGGGAGATATGGAGTGCAAGAACATGAGATGTGTTTTGCAACAAGCTGAAAACTCCCCTCAGACTATCCTAGTCCTGAAGTCCCATGATGGGATGAATGTGTTCCTCTCAAGCCTCTGTGCCTTCATGTTGGTGGATTGTCCCTGCAGAGGATGGGCTAAACCAGCCTGTCCACCTGAAGTGGGTTTGAATCAGGTAACTGTGCTCACACTTAGGCAGGATCTGAGCCTTACACAGGAATTCTGCCTCTTTTCCCTGCCACTCTGTACTGATGCCACCTACCACAGTCGCCATGATCACTGAGCGCCACTTAGGTTTATTATGTCTCTCAACCACAGGCCCTGGCTGTTTAGATCCAGCAGATGCATCCCTCACAGGTGCAACTTTCAGGACTAGAGGCTTCCCATAGCGTGTGCAAGTAGGTGAGGGAGACCTGATACTAGACATGGCAGTGCTAAAGGGAAATATGCTAAAGTGAAATACAACATGGTTTTGGCTCTTCCCCAGGTAAGCCTGTGTTGCCCCCCAAATCCTGAGGCTCTCACCTGTCAGCACACCAGCTGTCAGATAAAGCTCAATGATATTGGTGGTAAAAGATGCCAGGATCATCCCAGCAGAAGCTAGCAGCCCGCCAATGAGCATCACAGGCCTGCAGCCAAACTGGTTCACCATGATGCTGCATACTGGTCCTAGGAGGAAGCAGAGGAGACAGAGTAGGTGACCAGGAGGAGACAGGACAACTGGGGAGGGGCAGGCAGCCCAGGCAGGGTTCTCAGGGAAGATGAAACTGTAATGATGGAGCTCACTACTTGGCTGCTTAGATACACATCTGTTGGGCCTGGCCAAGGGAGAGAGGCTGGTGGTGTGGAGACTTCTGTTCTGCCCTGCCTTTGGACTCTTATTCCCTGGCACTTGGTGTGATAAGAACAGCACTTCAGCAGTGGGAGAAAACCCTGTATCAATTATCTGGGATGTAGGTGGGGTGACCCCTGAGGTCTCCTGGGGCAGAGGAAACAGGGATACGAGATGCAGCACACTTCCAGAAGAGAAGTGGTAGGACAGTTATATTCTGCATCATGGTTCACGACTAGGCCAGTGAGTATGAGGAGAGTCCATGGGGACGTGGTCTGGGCCCATGGCAGAGTGGGAAAGGTGTGAGTTGAGGAGGTGGGAGTGTGTCCAAGCATCACCTGTCCCATAGAGCATGGCCAGCATGATGGAAGAGATCCAGGCTGTGTCACTGTAGCCCACGTGGAAATCTTTCATGAGCTCCTTGAAGTAGACACTGACGGCTTTTGGGAAGGCATAGGAGAAGCCGGTGATCACAAAACAGCCAAGGAGCACGATCCAGCCCCAGCCACCATCCGGGGGCTTCACAGGAGCTGGGAGCTGCCCTTCTTCTGGGTCAGGTCTCCCCATCTTCTAACCTAGGAATGGAAAGGAAGGCCGGGAGGAAGTAAAGCAACAGAGAGAGAGAAAGTCTGCTGGTGCTGCAAGAAGAGAAGAGAAAAGCAGAGCAGCAAACATTTACTACAAGGTTTCTCTCCATGCCCACCATCTCCAGGCTCTGAGAGGCTTATTGGGCAACCACATCTGCTCTTTGTACCCTGGTCCTGCCAGGTGAGCTAGGATTGCTTTTTGGTGTAAGGTCATGCCTCAGCTGGGCAGAGGTGGGAAGCTCCCCCTGAGACCCGGGCAGTCCAGAGCTCCATAACCCCTGGCCAAACACAGCTAAGCAGTGTCACGGCTCCCAGCTGAGCCTGGAGTGCTGCACCTGATGCAGCATCAGGATCTGCAGCACCTGCCTTGCTTCATATCCAGCCTTGCCTACAGATGGTTCAAGGCAAAGACCAGCAATGTGAACACTTTTTGCTTCCTAAAATCTGCTTTTGAGCCTCTCCCATGCTGGTCTGCTCCAGTGGGGAGCCCTCCAGGACCTGCCTTGCCACAGAAACCTCCAGCAGTGAGGCAAGGAGATCCATTAAGCCCTCTGTTTTTTTTCTCTGGGAGGCCCCAGTGCATGGCACTCTCCTTTTTCCCCCCCTCCCCGACATCAGGGGCCAGATTTCCAAAATAGGTGAAGGGGGAGAGCACAAAAAAACGGTGGTTATTTGCATGCCAGAGAGATTAGGGCTCTGTACGTACACGGAGGGGCCGGAACAAAGCCTAAGTGGGGAGAAGGAGGGAATTAAAGGGGATGTCTTGTGAGTTGCTCTCAGGGCTCTTAAGCTGCCCAGGAATTTTGCTCCAGCTGACTGCTATGGGTATGTTTTTAATTTCTCCCTTAGGTACCAGGTTTCTGCCCCTTCCAGCACCATTGGCCAATTTCTTTGTCAGCCAGGATTATTTTCACACCTGTATGCAAAGCCATCACTGGACTTACACTAGAGATGCTCCCAAGTAGATTAGACAGGCATTCTCCATGCCTGAGTTGGGCTTTTTTGGGTCTGGTTTGTCTGCTGCTATCACTGGTTTGTCTGCTGTCTTGCTGGCAGCACACTCCTAGCAAGGGTCCTCTCTCCTGCCCAGCTCTCTCGGCTGAAGGACTGCAAGATGGCAGCAGCATCCTCATCTCTTGGCACCAGCAGCTGTGGGAAATGCCAGGAGTCACATATGGACTAGAGAGTGCCGAGGGGACAGGGACTATCTTATGGATGTGACACACATAGCTAGAACCTGGGAGCTTTGGATCTGGATGCATTTCTCAAGGAAGTCCCTGTTCTTGGTGACCTCCATGCAAAGGGATGAGTTGAGCTGATTCCCATAGTTACTGTTGCTCTGAATATCAGAGAAATGCAAATCCTTTAGACAAAAGTGTGGATGGCACAAGCTGGGCCAGACCCCAGGCAGAGGGCCCTTACTTGGCATGAGTGGTCTTAGTCCACAGCCACCCTCAGCCATAGCCCTGCTTCTCCTCTCCAGGAGAAGAAAACAGAGTGCAGCACTCAGATGCCTGCCACCACCATGAGTCCCTGCAGCAGAGCTCCCCAAACTTTCAGGATGCTGCGAGTCACAAAAAAAGGGAGCTGAATCTGGCTCTGAGCATGGACTGGGGCAACTCTTCTAGATGGCTGTTTCCTATCAGCTCTTGGGTTGAGCCACTGAGGCCAGCACATGCTACTCTAATCTCTCCCTGCCAGCCCAGGTCTCAGGGACTGTGGCAAAGGACAGAGACATGGACTGAAAACAGGGGGCTATAAAGATAGTTTTAAGGCAAGGAATCCCTACAAGGAAGAAAAGAATAATGATACACTCTCCAGCTACTCATACCTTCCCCATCTCACCCTTTCTGGTGTTTTCTGGATCACTGGCACCCTGACAGCCAGACTGAATAGCCTCGTTCAGTTTCTGCCATTTTGCCCACTGTTCCTGTCCCAGCTCCAGCTGACTGACAAGCTAGATCCACCTGTACAAAAGGTGACCTGCTGCCAAAGCACACTGATTTCTCAGTCAGTGCTGGTGCTCCACCACTGCACCGTCTGCTGCACGTAGCTACTTCAAGTAAGAGCTGCCACCAAACGTAGCCTGAGACTTTTCATCCAAGCCCCTCTCCCAGCCTTGCTTTTCTTGAGCTCATCCTGCACCACAAATTAAACGAATCAATCAAACCATTGAAATCCATCTTTCCCTCAACCTGCTGCTCCCTGCCAGCATCCTAGCAAGAAAATATTTGTCTGTCTGTGACATGCACTTCAGAGATTTTGGAGCGCCGCCTGTCAATGATGGGCCCGTGGCATCTGATTTTGAAGAGCACACGAGACAAATATCTGTGAGTACTTGTTTGAGTTTGGAGCTGGAGGGAACCTCTGCAGGAGCCACTTGCTCAGTGCTACAGAACTGTACAGCAAAGCATGAAAGCACTTTTACCTGCCTGCAGCTAGATGTTGGCTGAAAATGATGGGGAGCACCAGAGGAGCTCACCTGTGGAGATGCCTCCGAGGCCAATATGCCATAGCACACCCCTGCTGGAGAATTATCCCAGCTGTGAGCCAGGCAGTTCAGAGCTGCCTCCTTCCTAACACCATGACACACATGCTTGTCTGCTCACAGCAGTCACACCACATACCCTGCACCTGCCTTTGCACACTCCACAGCTCACTATCATTTTGTCCCCAGTTAAGGAGCTTTATCCACAGGTAAAAACAGTGTGTGTGAGTTCACATGCACCTAAAAGCTCATCAGCATGGGCACCTGCCCTTCCCCATGCATCAAAGGAAGGTGGGCCAGAGCAGGCACTGCCGCAGAACTTGCTGCAGGTGGCTGCGAGAAGACTTGTGCCGACACCAGGAGGCACAAGCCGAGGTTAGAAGGGTGAAGACCACAGCAGATTCAACTGTGGCTGCCAGTCCCTGGAGACACACAGAGCACAGTGCAGCCGGTGCTGGATAATGCCCAGAAAATCCCCACTGCGCTAGACAAGCTGCACGCAGGAGGGTCCACATAAATGCTCTTGGTGCCTCCACGCAGTACAGATGCGGTGGGGAGTCTATTTATTGAGTGCAAGGCCCACACTTCATGCCACCAGCCTCTCCAACCCACAGACAACTTCCCTGGGAAAGCATTTGTTAGAGAATTAAATGAATGCAGGCCCAGATTAATTGTTCCTATCAGCTGCTGGAGTGAGGGTGCAAGCATCCCTCCACAGCACTGACCTGTGCAATGAAGCGATGACCTCCCGAGCACAATCTGAGCCTCCAAGGGTTGAGCAGATCCCTCAGCAGTGCTTCCTTCTCCCACTGGCTGGCACTTCCCGGCTCTGAATGACGGTGCCTGGTTAGATGGTCCTGCTGGATCTTCTCTCCATGGTGGGCACAGGACAATGCCTGCAGGAATCTAGCACCTGTTGAGCAGTCTCTTGTGCTCTGCTCCTTCCTTCGGAGAACTACGTTCTCACAAGACAGCTAACCCGCCTCTCAGCTTGCTTCCCTCCAGTTCCAGTGATGCCCAGCAAAGCTGTCTGTGGCAGATCTGGGGGGACACCCTATGCAGGGCACTCCCTTGCCTCCTGTGGGTGCAAGCAATGTCCCACGACACCCCCAGCGTAGATGTGGGTCAGGAGCTGCTTATGGTTTCAGGTCGGCAGAGACTAGTGGGTGCTGAGCGGGCAGAAAGCACTTCTCCACTTTTAAGAGGCTTTTCCAGCCAATGGGGACGAGGTGGCTGCCTGCCACAGGCCGAATCCCCTGGTAATCCCGCTGCCCAGGGGCTCCTTGCGTTCTCCCCAGCAGAGCAGGGCAGGCTGGCAGGGATAGACTCAATTGGAGGGACGAAGACAGGAAGAAGTGGAGTGAGGGTGAGGGGTGTTGGGTGCTGGGGAGGGAGGCAGTGGAGGAGGAGACTGTGTGCCTGTGCTTCAGTAAGGTGCAAAATAGGTAAAGCAGCTGCTTTTGAAGCTTCCTCAGCTGCCAGCCACTATGGAGAAGCGGTGGCACGGTTTTGCAGGGCATGTGCCCAGCAGAGAAGTTAGACAAGACTGAGCAGCCAAGGAATCGCTGCCAGCCATGACTCAAAGTGCCAGATCCTGCCCACCCCGGGCAGCTCAATAACCCCCCCCTCCCCCAAAACCAACCTCCCCAGTGGCTGACTCACAGGAGGAGGTCTGGCAGGTGCTGGGGACCAAGCAGTCTCTGGCCGCTCGTGGGGGAACCCTTTTCCTTCCAGGGAGGGGCTGGGGCTCAGCCCAGGTGGGCTTTGGGAGGAAAAGGTCTGGGCTGTAAACCCCTGAAGCCCCTCAGCAGCAGGGGGGTGGCGGGGGCTTGGCCACACTCACAGCCAGGGTTTAATGTCTATTAATAAGGCTAATCAGCTAAGCCCTGGCCATCGCTAGCGCTCCATCCCTCACTCACGCTGCCTCTCCCGTGAGGGCTCCCCCAGCACACGCAGGGTATTCCCAGATTGGTGAGGCCCCCACAGGCCCTAGGGGAATGCCCAGGGCACACGTTACAACGGTGGGTGAGGAGAAGGGGGCCACAGGTCCTTGCTGCCCTCCGGCAACAGGACAGACAGGGGCACTCAGGGGGGCAGCCAAGAATGGGCAGTGCAGCCTTCCTGGTGCCCTCCACATCCACCCCAGACCCCTAGGCTGGTGGCTGCCCCATCTGGACTCATGGCACTGCAGTGTCCAACACCACAACCGTGGGCAGCCATCATGGAGCGCCTGTCCTCCCCCTGCATCTTGTGACTGAGTTGATGTCCCAGCCACTGAAATGCACACAGAAGATGCGTTCTCCATTTTATTAAAAAAAAACCCCATATATTTTCCACAGGACAGTACATGAAGGAACCGGGCAATGGTGCTGGACACTGTCACCTGCCCCTGCCTTGCCCCAGCACTGCCCAGCAAGGTGAGGGGCTGCACCTGGGGTGAGAAGAGGCAGGTGCTGCTACAAATGGAGACAGTTGTCAAAGAGGCCAAGACCAGACCCTGTCAGCTGGACCACATCACTGGAAGCCTTCTTATAGCCTTCTCTTTTGGGGTTCGTTCTTCTGGTGGCAAAGAAACTGTTTGGTGACAGTCCTTCTCTGCCCACAGCAGGGGTAGCAAAGCTTCACCTTCAACATCCCAGCAGCACTGCCCTGGCTGCAGATGATCTTAGCCAGCCCTACCTCCAGCTCCAGCACCATCTCCTCTCCCAGGCCACCAGCACCAGTAACACCAGACCGCTGCCTCCCACTCAAGTACAGTAACACCACAAGGGGAGGGAAGCAGGGATCAATCCAGAAAGGGCAGCAGAGATCTGCTTCTGGCTAAAGCACACCAGGCACCCAGGTGAGATGGGTCCCATTGTCCCAGAGGTATGGGAGGGGAAAAGAGAGTTCACTCCTTGAGTGGTAGCACTAGGTTGCTGCCCAGCTGGATGTCACAGCATTATCACTTCTCCTCCTCCTTCTCTGCTGAAATTCTTCACTGCCCACAGCCCTGTTTCATCGGATGATGGGTGCCGAGCGGTCGTTGGTGACTGTGGGGCGCAGCTTGACTGTGGCAAAGGGGTTGGTACCTCTGGAATGGGAAAGGAAACAGGCAACCATCAGAAAGTCTGCAAATGCCATGCAGGGATGCCTGTGACCAAGCAAAGGCCACTTAGTCCTGTTGGAGTCCCCGACATGCCAGGGAGGAGAGTATGGTAAAGCTCATTCCTGAGTTTGTTTTCTCCATCTTTAACACACCCTGCTGCATATTCCCATGTGGTTCCCCTTGGTCTCTCCTGAGGGCTCCTCACCCTCCTTCTTCCAAAGAATGAAGAAGGGATGCTAGCACATGGCTGTCCCCCATGACAGCACTCTACACTTGCAGAGTGTACACCAACCCTCCAAGCAAGGAGTCAGAGAGAGGAAAAAGGCCAGAAAGCACACAGCACCACCCCAGAAACACGGAGACACCAACCCAGCTGCAGGGGGAAGAAACCCGTGGATTTATTGCAAGTCTCATCCCCACAGACCTGACTCATCAGAACTCAAAGCCACATCCTTTTATGCCTCAGCCCTTTCCAAGCAGGCAGAGATGCAGTCGTGTAGCTCCACACTCAGGCTGCAAACTGCTATTGTGACCGTTCCAGGATGGATGGGAAGGAGCATGCAGGTCTGGACATGTGTTCAGGGTGCTCAGGTCCTACCTCATTTTATCTGAGCCAGGGTAGGACCTTCCCAGTCAGCAGAGGCCAGAATGGACCACCTCTGCCTCCTATCCTGGAAGGTAGGCTGTGCATTGCTTTTCCCCAGACTCTTCCTTGTTCCTCCCACATTTGATAATCAAAAAGATTAAATAATAATAGCATTGTAATAATAGTCCCTTCTGTCAGATTATTCTAGAGTGAAGTTCCGCATCTTACTCACCGTGGGAAGAGTTCAGGTGGCTGGTCAAATACTCCTGATTTCTGCAGTGAAAAGAAAAGCAGCAATGAGAAATCCAGAGTAGGGAATGGAGAGAGAAAAGTGGGGCAGGAGACACTGCACACATGGAGGAAGATTTCACAAAACACTTAGGTGAGTTAGGAGCCCAAGTCCTCTTAACAGGGCTCTGACTCCTTATTCAATCATGCTTTGCAAAAGTCCACAAATTCCCCACTGTAGATAATACCCTGAATTTTCTTGTGGGGGGTTGTCCCTACACCACAGGTTCCTTACTCCCCTAGGACATCTTCCTTTGTTTTGGGGAAGAAAGG
Source organism: Anomalospiza imberbis (assembly GCF_031753505.1). Lineage (NCBI taxonomy): Eukaryota > Metazoa > Chordata > Aves > Passeriformes > Viduidae > Anomalospiza > Anomalospiza imberbis. The sequence continues at coordinate 60,833,883 of NC_089685.1, forward strand.
AGATTACTCAGATCCCCAAAATGTCATATCTGAAGAGCACAGCAAACAGTGACAGTCTGAGCTACATTTCACCCTCCAGCATAGCCAGAGATGCCCCCTCATGTTGCCCATATACCCTGGCAAAAAGTCTGTCATCCATGCCCTCACGTGCTTCCTGCTTCCATGGGGAACTCCAGAGCTGTACCTACCTACCCTACACCACATATTTCTTAAAAGTGGACAAACCTGAGGGACAAAGTTGGACCTAGGCCCTGTGGCCCTTATTCTTGGCCAGTAGATAGTGAAAGATCAGTGACAACTGACCTGCTAAAGTACTCTGGTGGCAGACAAGAAAGCCACACGTGGCTATCTGACATCCAGTTGGGAAGTCACGCCCATTTGTTTGTGGCTCAGCTGGGGGATGTCTTGGGCATACATTTAAAGCAAGGCTGAATCTTTCCAGATTAGTCTTTCCCTCCTTTATAGTGAGGTTCCACACTCTGCCATGCTGTTCCAAATGCTGTACACAATTCATGACTCAATCCCAGGTCTACCCCTACACCCTAGCCCTGGGGCAGGATGAAAACCCAGTGACCCAGCGGGACAGAAAGGCTGCAGAGGCTGTTCCCCTGTGTTGCACAGCCTGAGGCTACCTGAAACCACAGAGCAGGACATAAAGGGGTAAAAAAGAGTCATTAAATATTGCAGTTTTCAGTTCTTTGAGACATTCAATCGCTTGCAACCTTGCACTGGCCTGGAACCAGTTACCATGGAAAAGGTTTTCCAACCCTCGGTGAGACTGAGCAGCTCCCTGAGGTCCTCACCTTTAACTTGGTTCTCCCCAGTCAATTCCCTACTGCTGGAAGCAATGGTAAGTGGAGGACTTCCTTCTCAGTATGCCATCCATAAGCCATGAGTTGGACACAACTTGTTCTAAGGCTCTCAAATATTGCTGTGCCCTCAGCCTTTGCTCCCAACTTTTCCCTTTTCCCCAGCTGTGACTTTAAGCCAACCCTCATCTGAATTTAAAAGAGAAACCCTATGAAACTCCTCTCCAGTCTCTGAAGGGAGAAGAAGGATGGCATCTCTGTTAGCTGGTCACCCACTCCCAGACCAGCCTGGTCACTCCATGGTCCTACTATTAGCAGAAAGAAGTGCTGCCCTGGAGCCACCAGAAATCAGGCTGGGAGGTCATGGAGAAAAGGACTGAACTGAAGGGTCCCTGGTGAGCAAAAAGAGAGAGAGATGAGAAGGGCAGGGGCAGAAAGGCAGTCCCTTGGGGGAGCAAAGCCAGGCACCTAGGATCTGCACACAACAGGAAGACTGGCAGGGGTCATCAGACAAGATGGCATATGAACAGACTGGGTAAGAAAGCAGCAGGAAAGACTCAGGAAAGCAGCAGGTCCCTTTCCCAACATCAGAAAGGTGACTTTCTACCTCTACTGGCCAAAGCAGAAAAGGTGTGCCTTGGAGGATGAAAGTCAGATGTGGCCCACTTCACACACACCCACCAGTCACTGCTCCTGCACTCACCTTGGAGCCAGAATTGACTGGGGTGACCACCCCACTCTGGTGACTGCTGGCACCCACCGAGAGGGGAGGTGGGTTTGGCAAGCTGGGCTGGGAAGCAGCAGGCCAGTAATTGCTGGAGGTTGGAGTGCTGGGACGGTCTAGGATGTCATCCATACTGTGACTGCTTCGCAGCGGGAAGGACCTGAGCAAGAGAAGACAGTGAGGTGGGAGCCAAAGAGCAAGGATCCGGGAGCAGTGCAGGTGCTAGCACAACATGGGATGTCTCTGGAGGAAATAGACGTGTCTTGGACTGGCCCAGTTGCAAGAACCTTTGAGATGACATTGCACAGGTTATGGGGGCTGCCTAGGGAAGCCTGCAAGGTCCCAGGGCACAGTGAGGCTCTTGGCAGGCTCTCCAGCATGGGAGCCCTGCAGCTGTCCATGTGGCACACTCAAATAAACCCCACTGGCATTTGTGGTGTACCAGGAGCTCCTGCCTGGCCAATTGCCATCCTGTTACCTGGTGTCTGGCTCCTCCATCTCCCTTGTATTCTCTAAAGGCTTGACATAAGCTTCAGGGAACCAGCCACACCTAGGGCACAGGAACAGAGCCAAATGAGGTCCAGGCAACCATAGTTTGTGGATCTTCAGATCCAGTTGCCCAACAATTCTGATCTGCACCCATCCCACACATCAATCAAGCCACATTTGCCACTACCATGTGTGACAGGGTTCCTGCACTTCTTTCACCCATAGATGGAGCACAGGGGTTATCATGGGATAGACCTTGAGCTTGCAGCAGGACTCGCTTATCTTGGGAGCTGTGCAAAACCTGTGCTCCTGGGAGTAATGTTGGTGCAATCCAGCAAGAGACACTCCAACCAACTGCAATCACAAGGAAGCTGTGGAAGACTTGTCCAGGAATTTTATACAGCTTCACTCCAGAAACAGCCACCCAAAGAAAGGTGCTGCTTTTGTTCATCTCACATCTGTGAGCATTCCTGCAGACCACATCCTGTGTGGAACGGGGCAGGCTTTACACACAGATGTTGGCTGGCAGTGCCACAGGGAGTAATTCAGTAAGTGCTGGGTGCAGCAGTTTCCATGCCCTGCCTGTGCTGGAGGCTGCGGCAGCAGTTGCAGCCTGAGCTAAGAAATGCCAGGCCTCTCAGGTAACTCCAGCAGTTCATGGCCCTGAGCTGGATCCCATGACAGGAGTCACTCAGTCATGCAAGCCAGGAGGGGGTCACTGCATCCCTGGCTCTTCCACCAAAGCCCCTGGAGGTTTCTCAGGCAGCCCAACCACGCCAGCCCTGCCACACTGCATCTTCTTGGAACAGAGAGCCCCCATCGCTGAAGTGCTGACACAGCGCTGTCCCACTGAGATGGTGGGTGGGACACAGTGCCCAGGCTACACCAGGAGGCGAGGGGGGTGATAATTTTGGGCTTAACCTTCCAGCTCCCGACTCAACAGGCCTGAATCTGTCCAATTTACAGCAGCAGAGTCACGTACGTGGATGAGCCCTCCAGCTTGCCGTAGAGCCAGCCATTCTGCGCCTCTGGCATCAGCACCGTGATGACGTCCCCGGGCTCAAACCGCAGCAGGGTCCGGTTGGCACCCGTCATGTGGGGCACAATAGCCTGAACTCTTGTTGTGCCGCTCCTCTTCCTGCCCTCGCTGCCACTGCTGGCCTCGCCAAAGGAACCCGAACGGGACGTACGGCCTGCAGGGAGCAAACCTGTGGGGAGGCACGCCAAGGGTCTGGCTGGAGTCTGGCATCCTCCTGCAAGACCCATACTGCCTGAAAGGGACCAGTGCTTTCCCAGTCAAGTAATTACTCTAGGGGAGGAACAGATGGCCTTTCAGGGAGAGGGCAAAACATAGCATGGGAAAAGCAGGGACATCCTGCAGGAGACAATCAACTCAAGCCAAACCCATTTGTTTTGCACTGTGTCCTCTCTGGCCAAATACCTAGAGCATAAGCACTGCATGCTCTGGCTGATGCCCTCCCTGCCTGACAGTCCCCTTCCTGACCTGCTAGAGCTACTAATTATTTGGGTAATTTCTCTCTCTCCCTGTCCTTTTTTTACTTCTTGTAAAAACTTTAAGCTGAAATTTCTCAGGAAGGAAAAACAGGTGTGTCATGGGTTAAGGGGCTGGGTTTCATAGGGCAAGCTAATATTTAATCTGGTAGTATGAGAGAAGGTGCTTTACAAAAATGGGAATTCTAGCAAGAACCAGTTCTTGTAGTTCAAGGAGCCTTGAAAATTGCACATTCGTGGGTTCCACACCTCACACAGCCTGGCCGTGCCCTGGATGGACTCTGCCCTGAAGGCTGAACTAACTTTCTACTTCACCCAACCCTCTTCCCAGAGAGGTCCAGCCTCTGTGTCTCCCCACAGCACTGCTCCCAGATGTGGGTCATACTGGCTGCTGAGGGTGTCCTCCGCAGTGGCCGTCTGGGAGACTCTGGCTGAGGAGACATTCTCATTTCTGGAGGGTCTGGAGAGAAGATGCTGGATCTACTCCCAGTCATAGAAGAAGCAAAGTCCCCAAGGGGTCTCTGGGGCTGTTGGAAAGAAAGGGGGTTGAACACACATCCACGAAGGCTGTGTTAGGCAGGAGATGCTCTGAGAGATATGCAGTCTCTCTTAGAAAGCCAAACTCAGCACATCCCTCCATTGCAGCCCACACACAGCCTACTCTTCCTCTTGGCCAGGCAAGGCCACTGGAGCTGGACAAGGCAGCAAGCACCATGGTGGGCCAAGGACTGACCTTGCCCTGTAGCCTCACCACCAAAGAACCATTGAATATTTTGGGTTGGAAGGGACCTTTAAAGGCCATCTAGTCCAACCACCTGAAATGAGCAAGGATGTCTTCAATCAGATCAGGTTGCTCACAGCTCAGTTCAACCTGACCGTGAATGTTTCCAGAGACTGGACATCCACCACCACTCTGGGCCTGGTCCAAGATCTCGCCAAACAAGGTTAAGTTGTCTGTGGGCTCCTCACCATCTCAAGGTGGGTGGGCGTGAGCCGTCCTGATGGATACCCCTGACTGTGGGAGGCTGAGAGCAGGCCCTGTGAGTGGCTGTTTGAGGGGTTACGGCTGGCTTCCAGCTGCTCCTTCCACCGTGGTGCCTTGGTCTGGATCATGCCCCGAGCCTGGGAAGAAACAGAGAAGAGGGGGTGATGGACAGTGCAGACCAGCTACAGAGGAAGCCTAGGGCTTACGTGTGCATTAGAGACTAGGTCCTCCCACAATTAGGCCGGTGGGCATGGCAAAACAGCTCCCTCTAGTCAGGAATTTCCAGGATGGCACCCTCCAGCAGAGATCCCGTGGACCCAAAGACCCTGCTATAAACACCGACAGCATCCTTCCCTCCTCCATCACTCACGCACCAAACTAACCCCATGCCAGCACCACCCTCAGCCTCAGACACATTCTCCAAGCCTAGTACAGCCAGCCTGAACCTCACAGCAAGAAACAAAATAGTTTCCTGCCCAGTCCATGCAGAGATGGATCCTTCACCTAAGGGATGGCTCAGCCCTGGCTCCCTCCTGCCTGCATGCTCCCGCTCCAGCCCTGTTGTCTGCTCCCCCATCTCTGCTCCCCAGCATGGCAGGGCTATACCCTGCTGTAAAACTGGAGGAGAGTGTTGTAGAGCATCTGGTGCTTTTCAGCCAGGAAGCGGTAGCGGCGTTTCTCCTCCAGCTCAGCCTCCCTCTGGCTCTCAGAGACGAATGCCTGCATCTCCGAGCGCAGCCGCATCACATTCTCCTGTGTCACAGGGAAAAAAGGGAGGAAGGGATCAGTGAAAATCCAGCAGAGTGGGCTCAGGGGAAGGGTTGGAAGGGATCATCATGTCTATCAGCTTCCCAGTCCTCCTGCCGTGCTAGAGCAGCAGAGAGGAGCTAGAGCAGAGTGCCAGGGATTAAGTCCTTGCTTCCTGAGGCTTCCTAAATGAGGGAAGGTCTTGGCAGGAGTGAGTACCACAGGTCAGTAGCACCCTGTAGAACAGGAGTTTCCTACTTTCCAGATAAGTCTGCTGCCTTTTGAACATGGGGGCAACCCCTTGGCTAAGGCTGCTGAGAAATCAGCCCTGGTTCCCGAGAAATCATCCAGTTTTTATTACCAGCTCCCCTTCCTGCAATCACTGCTTACCTTCATCTCCCGGGCATTTTTGTCACGAGCCCTCTCCATTCTCCACAGCTCTGCCATGCACTTATCCAGGTTGGTGGCTCTTCGCTGGTACTCCAGCTCATACTGCTTCTGGCTCTCCTGCCAGGGAGAAAACAGGCTCAGTATGGAGCCAGAGACCCAGCCACACTGTGAGGCAGCAAGGGTCCTGTTCTGACGGGTGGTGGGGCATTTGAGTTCACCTGCAATCAGGCTTCACCTGGACCTCTTATATAATGCCTTTCTTTTAATTTTGAATGGCCCAAGAGTGCTGATGAACCTGCAGATCTCAGGACTGACACCCAGCTGCCCCAGCCCTGGGTCCCAAGGCCTCTGTCTTCCTCTGTGACAGTACCCAGCAGCAAGGCCAGCTGGGCCACAGCAGCACAGGACCCACAGACAAGCAGGGTGATTTGAGGAAGCCTGAGATTTGGGGAAGCTGGGAACTCTGCTTTTGGAATGCTGAGTCTCTCAGCCCCGCTGAAGCATTTGACAAGTCCCACTGCACAAAGAACAGCCACCTGCCCTCTTTTAGCTCTCCATCATCAGCTGAACAAGTGGAGTTTGTTCCATGATGGGAGAAAGTAAGAACCCCTATCTCCTGCTGAGAAGAATCACAGAAACACCTCAAGTGTTGAAGCAAAAACCCTTGGGTGAGGGGGAGAGAGAAACAAGGAGAGCTGAGGAGGAGAAGGGAGGTCATCACTTACACTGATAAACTGCACATCCATTTTGCTGTTCTTCTCCATGTGCTGCAGCAGGTCCACGTGGAAGGTCTGAGCCTGAAAGAGGTGAAGGAACCATCGCCCTTAGCCCTTCATTAATGGATGTTGCATGCACTGTGATAAGGGGTGGCTCATAAAATGTGCAGAGCAAGTGACTGACAGCCAGGCTCTGGGCGTGCCAGCCCTGTGACCCTCCTCTGCCAGGTGCAGCAGGGAGGCAGGCACCTGCCTGCAGCCATGTGTGAGGGCAGCTGATGGGGAGAATATGGTAAATGCTGATAAGCTGTATTTAAGGAAATCGCTTTATTCTCCACCTCCACCAGCCCTTGGGAAAACCACTCACCACAACTTCCAAATCAGAGCTCAGTAGTCTCTGCGTGTCAGACATCTCCATCAGAATTTCACCTTCAGGGGAAAAAGACAGGAGAAGGTGAAAAAGTTCTGTGGCCATTTTCTTGTGTGCCTGAGGAGGCAGACCAGCAGTGTGCAGCTCAGGCTGATGATACATGGCTGTGAAAGTCCAAGGGATATCACAAAGCACTGCTCTCTGCACCCTGGTAGCCTTCCTTCCCAGGCATTGCCAATGCAGGGTTACTCCAGCCCGATGGCTGGACCAGTGCTCTGCTACAGCCCCAGGCATCAGAGGCAGCCTCACCTCTGCCATGGGCTCTGGGTGCTGGGTTTCTGCTCTGCCACAGCCCCTCCAGGCCCCATTTCTAACCCCAAAGGCTCCCCAGCTGCCTGCACATTTCTGTTCTATGGAAGGCAGCTCCAGCACCTGCTCCAATGCTGTGCATGGTCCCACTTCACTGGCTTTGGCCTTATGGAAAGGAAGAGACTGATGACAGGGAGCAGAGGAGCTAGCTGGGAGGTGCAGATGACAAGAAGAGTCTGCAGAAGGGCACGTCTGCTGGAAAGCTTTTTGCTAAAATGTTTAGCAGTGGAGCAGTTCCCTGACCACATTTTCAGCAGTCACCACCAGGCTGCAGAGTTATTTACACTGCTAAGTGTGAGTCCCTCAGCCCCAAGTTGCCATTCCAACCAGATGCAGGCTCAGGAGGACAAAACCCCATCAGTTGTTGTCAGTGCATGCTCCCTGGCTTTTCCCTCACACCCTCAAGGAGGAGAAAAACGCTTCCTCCCTGATGAAAATTTCATCCCTGGGGGCAGCATACCTCAACAGGGACTGGTTTTTGTGATAGGTACATCACAGGAGCTGAGCTCACTCACTGATCTCAGAGAGATACAGGGAGGAGTGCTGGGACTGTGAGAAATAGTCAAGGACACGCAATAAATTTGACTGTCACCACCTTGACAGGGCCTGGTACAGAGAGACACCCTTTAGAGGAGCTGTCTTTCTTGCCCCAGTACCTGGAAGTATACCACCTAAGGGAGAAGGTCAAAAAAAGGTAACTGTGGCTCACCACAGGAGAGAAGATGATGCGCAGGAGAGCCTTACCCAGCATGTGTGAGGTGGAACTCTGCAGTGCTTGCTCCCCAATCTTCTCAATTGCCTTAAAATACACTTCAGCTGCTTTGGATAGTGCTGTGGGGAGAGGAGAAGGGTGGTAAGGGCCCAGCCTGCCTTCCCACCATCACCAGCTCCAGCAAGCAGCACACAGAACAGCCAGCTCCTGGTACTTCACCTATAGGCACCCCCTCTCTCCCCATCAGCAGTGGGTCCTGGAGCTGAAGAGTGCTTAAGAGCAGCTCAGGACATGTCAGAGGTGGCAGACACCAACCTTGTCCTGGGTGAGGGGATGGGGGTGCCCAGGCTGGATGCAGCACTGTGGTCTGGAGCCCTGGCTGTGTGGGACCACACTCACCGTGGAAGGCACGCAGGTAGTTGTTCCCCAGGTACACCAGGTTCTCCAGCGCAGGGTTGAACTGCTCCAGGATACTCTGTGGCCAGGCAGAAGCACGTTAACGCCATTTTTCCTCGTGCCCAGAGACCTCAGCAGGCCAAGGCCCCTGTGCTGTGGTTTGGCTGGGTAAGAGCCCCCTCTGGAGCTCTGGAACCGAGACAATGTACAGCCCAGCACAGGCAGCTCCCTGCATCGGGGCTGGCTAGCAACTTCAGCTGCCCATAGCCTTCCCAAGCCAGCCAGGAGAGGGGCCGTGCCAGAGGGCAAGGCAGCCCACTGCAGAACCAAGTGGTTGCCTAAATGAAGATGACTTTCTCCCAAGGCCCACACTCACTGCAGGCAGGGGAGAAACTGCAAGGGGATCTGAGCAGCCTTTTTCCTCACCCCAGAGCCAGCCAGAGGGGCACTGCTTATTATCCAGGCATGAACACAACAACTTTCCTGGCCAGGATGTGGTGCACTGCCAGACTCAGCAACTTAGTAAGAGAAGGGATGGACAACCAGCTTCTCTGCTTTTATTTGCATTTATCTAAGACTATCCATTGACTACAGAGAAGACCAGATTAGAATAAGCAATTCCCCACTTCTGTCAACCCTCCCCTTGGTTCAGCACTGATGTGTGTAGGGAAGCATTTATGAGATCAGAGACTCTTTCAAGGGAGGAGCAAAATGGCCGATCAAACTTCTTCCTGCCAGCAACCAAGGTGTGTCACCCTTCATGCTCCACGTCCAAACCACCCTGCCTGCCCAGCTCCTTCCTGAATCTGTCCTTGGGAACCACACCACCCTCTCCTCCGGCTCCCAAATACAGCCCAGAGCCCACAGGAGCTGCTGTAGTTCAGCCTGCAAATGGATTTAGCCCTCAGCTGTCCACCCAAGGGAGCCTTTGGCAGAAAACACTCATCTCCCACCCACACGTCCCCCATACGCAGTCAGGAGCAGCCTTTGATGCCAACACTCACCTTATAGATGGAGATGGTGGATCTGTAGGACAGATCCATCTCTGGAGCCTATTCACTCTCCCACAGAGAAGAAAGGAGCAAAGGAGAGCACAAGGTGCTATTCTGGCCTGAAGGACTCTGCTTCTGCACGGCCAGCTGGATGGAAAGAGCCTGTCACCAGCAAGGAAGGACAGCAGGAAGACAGAGACGTGGTACAAAGGGAGCACTGATGGAGTTTAATAATTCACCAGCCGAGAGGCTGGAACTTGATCTCTGGAAGTAACCAGACTCTGGGGGGGAGAGAGGAATCCTGCGACAGCCAGCAAGGACATGTGACCGCCTCTTTGCATTATTGATTGCCAGCTTGGTACCCAGCTCTGCCTGCCCCGACACCTGCGGCGCCGGCCACCTGCCCGAGTCACTGCCTTATGGCTCGCTGCCCCGGCCCTGCCACGGCTCCGGCGAGGCTTGCTCGGCCTCACCGTGCCGAGCAAGTGAGGCGTCCTCAGGTCTCTCTCATGAAGGCACCTCGCAAGTCAGGAGATCCCTGTCAGCTTGTGAGCAAAGAGCAGCAGGCAGGGGGAACGCAAGGAAAGCTCTACACACATTTCAGCTCTCCCCTGCCCATATTCCCCCACCCCAGGTTTCAGCCCTCTGGCTCTTAGCCTCCCTCCCACTCCCAATGAAACTATTGCTCTCAGTGAAACTCTCTTAACAGCAGGAACAGGCTTCTATCTGAAACCCTTTCCCAGGTTTCACCTCTGGTGAGCAAGGACCAGCACTGCCATTGTGATGTCTTTTGGGCACGTGTCTTGGAAGAGATGGATCAAGCAAAACTTAAGTGTTCTATTTTTTAGGCCTGGACAGCTCCTCATATTGCAGCTGGTCCAAAGCCTCTCCACTCTGGTTGCAACTGCTGTGGGGTAACCAGCCACTCATACCACCCACGTGCTCCCAGGGTTGGCTGCAGGGAGAGCTCATTCACCTCTTCAGCCCATACAAAGGGTATAAATCTTGTGTCTCAAGGAGCCCTTTCTCTGATTTTCCACCTGTAAGAAATTCAGAGTCTGCAAGCCTAGAACCCCTCTGGGAACTCCTAGGATGGAGAGAAAGACAAGACCACCATGGACTGAATGACATTGGAACCAAATGCAAATCCCTCTTTATTTTAGGACATGTTAGTTTCTCACAGAAACAGGCAGCAGCAGTCCATTCACAGCAGCAGTCCATTTTCTTTCAAAAGAAAACCATCAAAAATTCAGTTTTTCAGGTTTCTCCTCAAAACACCTCAAAATAGATACATAAATTATTTATAAATATTACTGCAGAAACAACAACTGGTGTAGCAATCACAGCAGAATTTCCAGTCGTAATAAAAAAGTAAATCCAAATTGTCCCAGGGTTGGCTTCTTTGGTGGGAACTGATCTCAGAGCATTTCAGTTTCATGTGAAGAATAAAGAGAAATTATCTCTCCAAAACCAATGCTCTTGTCCCTTCCACTGAGCTTGCTGTAAAGACAGCCTTTCACATCTCAGCCCTTGAGTAAAGTGTAACACAGCAAATCAGTGGCACAATAAAGTCCTGGGTGGGGGAGGCTGCTCCCTCTCCAGGCAGTGCTGCCAGCCCATCTCAGAGGGAAAAGGAGAAGCTGTTGCAGAAGACA